>NC_081558.1:56485937-56859687 GCF_022355385.1 Mustela nigripes
CCCCGCGCCGCGCCGAGCCGCTCCGTCCCCGCCGCGCAGCCATGGCCGCCCCTCCGCCGCCGCCGCCGCCGCCGCCCCGCCGCCCGCTCGCCTAAGGCGCTGCCGGCCGCCGGGCGGGGGCCATGGCCAGCGCCGCCGAGACCCCCGGCAAGGCGGCCGAGTACCTGCAGGAGCTGACCCGGATCGTCGCGGCGCAGCAGGAGCTGCTGGCGCGCCGGCGGCGGCGCATCGAGGAGCTGGAGCGCCAAGTGGCGCGGCTGAGCCGCGAGAACGCCGGCCTGCTGGAGCGGCACCGGCGACACCTGGCCGCGTGCGCCCGCCGCCCCGACCCCGGCCCGCAGCCGCTCGGCGTCATCCCGGAGCTCGGTAGCCGCCGCGACAAGTAAGCGGGGACCGGGGACCGCGGGCGTGTCGGGGGTGCGCGAACTTCTTGGGGGGCTCTACTCGCTCCCCTCGGGGTCGGGCGGGGAGGCGGGCGGAGGCGGGCGGAGGCGGGGAGGGGGCCCGGCCGGAAGGCGCACCTGGGGACCCCCGAGCTGGGGCCGGACCTGGGGCGGGTGGGATTGGACTCCCCCAGGAAACCGGCTCCGCGGCGCTGCCAGGGCTCCCACCGGCTGGGCTCCGCAGACGGACCCCGGGGCTCGGTTGCGGGATCGGCCTCGCCACAGGGTGCTGTCCGTGCGCAGACCTGGGGCTCTGGGTAGCGCTGCTAGAACTCTTGACCCGGAGAACCCAGTGGGAAGGGGGCGCGGGAGGCGCAGATCCCGCCCTGGAGCGGGCCTGGGTCACTTGCGGGTCGCCGTGCCTCCGGGAAGATCCTGTGGTCCCTCTAGCCCGGGAAGCGCCGAGCTCTCCTCCCTCTAAACGCCTCAGTCTTTCCCTTCCAGGCTCGGGGTTAATACCCCGCTCGCCGCACCCTGGGATTACCCTAGCTATTTCGGACCAAGGATTAAGCGGGGGACAGGATGGGGGCGGGATTGCCCCGCCGCCCTGGCCCCCAGCGTCCCGGGCGAGCTCGTAGATCTCGGGCGGCAGCCCTTTCGCTTTCCGGGAGTGCCCAAGTCGGGTGCGGGGCTCCTCTCCGCAGAAGTCCGGGAGCCCATCTGGGGCGAGGCAGGGGGCACAGGGGGCTTCAGGTGACTCCAGGCTTGGGTTCCTGGGTGCGCTGAGCCTGTCTACGCTCGCTGTCCTTCTGTCTTCGGGACCACCGGCCACACTCCATGGTTTGAACCCCGCGTTAGAGGAGAAAAACACCGTGTGGTGGGGGAGGGATGGGGGGACTGGCCGTGGGCAGCTTCCTGAAGGTTTCCTCGGGGTTGGAGGGGGGATAGGCAGGGGTAATGGGGGAGGAGTTGATCCTGACTCCAGAATTCTGCTGGGGTGGGGGCGGGGGAGAGGGGGAGGAGCTCCTGATCCCGAGTCCAGGTACAGTCCTCTCAGACCTGGTGTCTGGCCCACCTTGTGGGACTATGCCAGGCTGTGGCCATGGGACAGAGGCTCCTGCCTGCTCCCCTGTGTCTTGCACCGGTTCTGGGCAGTGCTTCTGGGCTCTGGTGGGCTCTGAAGAAGGAGGGCTGTGAGGGTGAGGTGAGGGCGTGGGTCAGCCTCAGGGCTCTGTGGTGGCAGGCCCAGTGGCAAACTCCCGCTTTCTGTTTATCCGGAGAGGGAAGAGGGAAGCCTGTGGCTAGCTCCTCGCTGGTGTCACTGAGAGAAAGCAGAGACCAGGCTGCTACTTCTTGGTGCCCCACCCCTGGCTCTCTGGTGTCACTCCACCCCTCCCACAGTGGTTGTGTGTTACCTGGTGTTACGGGAAGGGTACTGAGCTCCTATCCCCCACACAGGGGCTGGAGGGAAAGCTGGGAGCTGCCCAGGTGAAGTCCTCAGCAGCTTGGGGATTCAACACAAGGGCAGGAATGCACGTTCCACTTTCCTAGGCAACAGTGACACATGCTGTTGGCAGATGCCTCCCAGCACGGTCCTGGGGAATGCATTCCTTTCTTCTCTTCAAAGTCACCTCTCTGGTGACCAAGTGTGGGGACGGGAGGATTCGGACTCACTGTGAGTCCCTCTTGCTACGCAGAATCCCCAGTGTCACATCTGGGTGGTGGCCTCAGAGTGGGGGTGAGCCAGGCATGTAGCCGTGGGGTTTATTTCGCAAGTTTCCAGCTCTGTCCCACTGGCTTCCCTTCACTGAGACACAACCGGGGACTGTGATGCCATCCCCTTTGAGAGGAACGGTGGCAGCACCACCACCAGCCAAGTTCTAGGTCAGGGGAGTGTCTCCAACTTGACGGTGCCCACCTCCTACCTGGGGATCTTGCTAAAATCCAGATTCTGACCAGCAGTCTGGGGCAGGCTCATAAACTCCTAAGAGATGTGGTTGTGCTGGCTGCCAGACCCCCCGTGATGAATGACACTGTGTGGTACCAGAATATTCACAGAACAGGGGGCTTGCTCAAGACGGAGCACACTGGGCCCATTTTCCAGCATCCACTTCATTTCCCTGCCTTTCAGGAGGGAGAATACTGGAGCCTCTCTCCTTTCATGGGAGACTCTTTGGGCTGGGGGTGGTGGTGGTATCGTACTTGCCATCTCAAATACTTGAGGTATAGGGGGAATGAGCTGAGGGCTCCTTTCCTGCACCTGGATTCACGGTGTCGGAGGCCATCTGTATCGCAAAGTGATTGATGCCCGGGGAGCATGGTTTAACCAGCCTCCTCGAGAGCAGCCAACTTTTATGAAGTGCCTACTGTATGCAGAGCCGTTAGTGATGTTCTCGGAGGGAGAAAAAGCAAGAGCAGAGAACAGAGGAAGAGAAAAACAGCTCTACGTGGAGAAAGGGACATGGGCAGACTTGGGTCTCCTGGCTGGCTCTGCACTTGCCAGCCAGTGACCGTGGGACAAGTCACGCTCCCCTCATGTAGACTCAGAGCTCTTTCTTAATGCACACAGGATGATCACAGCTGCCTCCCATACCTTCTCTGGTAGGTAAGGGAAGATAATGGGCATGGAAGAGACTGTGCACAGGCAGGAGCTGAGTAAACTTCTTTACAACTCGGTGAGACCTCCTGGGATCCAGACCTAAGGGTGAAGTTGGGGTTGGCCACCTGTGTTTGAGCCAGGCCACAGCATCGGGATTATTTCCTGCTTGGGCACCTGGCTCCACTTTCTCCCAGTGCTGGTGCCGCCTCCCACCAAGGACACTGCCAGGGTCGGCCTCTAGGCCCTCCTGCCTGCAGATGGGGGTCCTTGTAGGCAAGAGTGCGTTGAGCGTGGCAGGCTAAGGCAGGGCTGGCTAACCTTTTCTTAAGCAGCCGTCGGCTGCTCTAGCTCAAGTCAGGAGCCCCCTGCTACCATGGAGACAGGCTGTCCCCGAATATCCAGAAGGTGCAGTGTCCCTCCCCTCTTTCTGGGACACAGAGATGCAGGTGAAGGTCATTGACAGGGTTCATCCTGGGGCAATAGCGATCTTGTACCACCTCACCCAGGCACGGTAGAAACTTTCAAGCCCAGAACTTTAAGCCCTTTCTCCGAAGTCTTCTGCTGAAAGAGAACACTGAGTTTCTCAGCTCTTGGGCCAATAGGATGATAACAGGGAAGAAAGACAGCGGCTTTGGTTATGTTGGATTATTTAATTGATTTTTTCTGACATCAAAATTCATACCCAGTATTTAGTCGGCTACATCCTAATGATGTTTCCAGAACCACCCTCTCCCACTAGAGGTTCGGGCACATAATACATGCTCAATAGATATTTGTCGAGTGGATGAAGGCTAGTGGGATCGATTAGAACTGCTGTGTTTTCCTTCAGACAGTCAGCTTGAACTTGAGCAGGCACCACTGGTGTCTGAACCTGCAGAAATCTCTGGTTAGCCAGCGTGAGTGCACTCTGGCCCCACCCCCTGAAGGCCTCCCCATGTGCCCTGCACTGCTCTAGGGCTTCACATTCACCGGTTTACTGCATGGCCACGTACTGCATGGCCAGGTACAGCAGGACCAGTTGCTGCTCCCATTTTATGGATGTGTAGACTGAAGTTCAGGTCGTGTGACTTGCTCAGGCTTTCCTACCTACCCAGTAGTAACGCCAGGATTGGGACTCAGGTGATCTGGCTCTAGCCCCCTGTTCTAATCCACCACCAGCCACCCTTGCTGCAGCAGAAAGATCGGATGACCCTCCCCTCCCACCCCCGCCCCAGGATCCCGTGTGACTCCTGGCCTCCAGTGCCAGAGGAAGCCCAGTGTGCTTGGCTTTTGTCCTGTCATGTGGTATCCCGTGACCAAGTCCTGGTAGTCAGTATCCCCCGAGGTGGCAGTGAGAGGGGGCAAGGGTTCAAAGTCCACCCTTTCCAGCCTCTGATCTTCCAGAGTGTCCCAGCAGAAGGAAGACCCCCCCGCCCCCGCATGAGGTTGGAGAGAGGGCCCTGTGCAGCAGCCTCCCTAGCTTTCTCGTCCCCTCCAGCCCTCAAATGCTGTCACATCACTTGCAGAGGACGTTTTTCTGAAGCTTGGAGTCGGTGACTCACTCTGGGGGAGGTTTCCAGTGGTATTCAGTCTCTGTTGACTTACCAAACAAGCGCTCTCCTCAGGTCCGTGGTGACATTAACCGTGATGATGGTGGAGGCAGTTCGGAGGGGAGCTTAAGGGTGACCAGTGCCGAGGGGGTGGCAGGCAAGAAGTCAACGTCAGCTGTACTCAGGAGGGTCCTGGCAAGACGCCTCTGAGAGCGTTCTGTTCCTCAGAGTCACTGAAAGTACCCAGCCCGTGGTCCAGGCTCTGCACACCCGAGAGCCTGTGTCCCTGTCCCCTCGTCCCCCTTTTAGTCAGACTTGGGACCACGTACAGGCCAGGAGAAGCCTTGAGGGCTTTTTCCTGATCCGAGAGGGCAGTGGCAAAGGTGGCAGAGGGAGATGCTGCGTTCACAGTTTAGTGAAAGAATGTTCTTGTTCTCCCAGCCAAGATAAAGTGGAGTATCCAATGCCGGGGAGGGTGTCCCTTGGCCAGGACGGGCTGCGACATGCTCTGGGAGGCTGGTCCTGCTTGGACAAAATGTTTCCAACTCCCAGGGCCCAGAGCGAGCCGCTCCTGTTTTCTCAGCAGATGGTAGAATCCGCAGAGAGATGAGGAGAGTGCGTTTCTCTGAAGTTCTCTCCCAGCCGTCTGACAAGCTAAGCAAATGATTATTTTACAACCTGGAAAATAAATCAGGAAAAGCTTCTTTATCTGGCTTGGCTCGAGAGAAACAGGGAGGAGCCCTGAGTGTGAGATGAAGCCAGGACCTCCTCTTGCTCCCACCTCCGTGTCCACCTCTGCCCTCTGCCTTCTGACCTCCTGGAGGCTGCAGAGATCTTGGGGCCAGGCCAGAGTGAAGATGGGGGCGTGCCACCCTGGGAGTTTGGGGGCATCAGCCTTTTTTGTCGGCTGGGTGGCTACCTGTCAGCTCTTTCATCTCTGACAGTGTCCTGACAGCTGATGCTGATGGTGGTTTCTGTTCTTGTCTGTTTCTGCACGAAAGAGCATGGCTTTGCCTAACTTGGGAAGGGTACCGCTCAGAGCTTGTAAGGGTAAGCACCATCTGAGTAATTGCCATGGAGCCGCAGGAAACACACATACAGGCCGGGTGGGCAGCAAGAGCTGGACTGGGGCAGGTGCAGTGATCTAACTAAAATGGGGCAGAAGCCACACATATGGCCAGGCGGCAGTTCTGGGACCCACTTGTAACCTGGAAGTCCGCCCTGGGCCTCAAGTCTGCCACTCTGTGCCCAGGGCAGACCCAGGCCAAGCCAGGCTGCAACCACCCCAGCTGGGAGCCAAGCTGTGCTGGCTGGTGACATCTCCGAGTGGCCTTGGGAGTCTGAACCCTAGCCCCTCCGTAGGGCTCTCGTTTCCAGCAGGGTACACACGACCAGTTCTTAGAATTACTAAGTGCTTCCGTTGTAACAGGTGGAGAACTGCAGTCTTGAGGGTTTCAAATGCTTCCCCCATCCCAGCTGCCCTGGCCTTGCTCTGCGGGCCCTCCAGGCACTCGGTGACCAACACCTGGAGTTCAGCCCTGCCCTGGTGGCAGGTGGGTGCAATCCCTGCTGTCCTGCCTTGGCCACCTCCCAGTGGTTCAGGTTTTCCAAGTGAGGCAAAGCAAAGCCCTTGGCTTCCTGAGGCCAGTCTCACCCCACCCCACCTCCCTGCCATGTAAAGTGGGGAGGGCTGCTTCTGTTCAGGAAGATCGGAGTCAGGCGTTGTATAATAGGCCTGGCATTAGGGAACACAGTGAATGGTAGCTCCAGGGGCAGGAACAGCTAGGGTATTGAAAATGCTTTTGAGCCTTGTTTTCCCTAATTTTTGTTATGAAAATTTCCAAATATACAGAAAAATGTATACAAAGCACAATACCCTCTCCAGATCTACAATGTAAATTTTGCCCTAATTGCTGTATTGCCTGCCTGTCATCCATGAGGGTATTTGGAGCCATGTTCCATTTATGGAGCGCTTGTTGTATACCAGGAAATAGGCTGAGCACAGCATGGAGGCTATGCTATCTGCATGTCCTTTTATTCACTAACTGTTGAATCCTGGGGCAGCTCAGCCTTTTTTTTGCCCTTGATCTGCTTGGACACCCGTGGGGATGGATAGAGGCCTATAAAGAAGATTGCAGAGATACTGGGCCAGGATAGGAAGTGGGGTCAAGTGGTGTGCAGCCTCAGAGCAGGAAGCAGATGGCCACCCTTGGGTGTCAACAGGGGCTTCCTGGAGGAGGTGACATTTGAGCTAGGAGGAGGAGGCTGGTATCAACCTAGGAAATAGCACAGAAGAAAGAAGAGGTGAGAGGCGCCTGGCAGGTTTGGGGGTGGGAGTGGGAGGTGTTGTCAGTGGTCACACCAGGCCTGTGAGTGGGGACACTTGGGACAGGCGAGTTCCAGAAGATAGGGACCAGCCCAGGGCACTTGCTTAGTACCCAGATTTCAGCTAGGTCAGCGGTGGGGTTGGGGGTTGGGGGCTGGTGAACAAGACTGGCTCATTGCTCCCAAGCTGTGCTCTGTCCGAGCCCTGATTGTGAAATGCTTGGCTTTCCTTCTTGGAAGAGACAAGATTCACAGAAGGGCAGAACAGAAATTCTGGGTGTTTTGTTTTTTTTTTTTGCACCTCACCTTAGAACACTGATTATAGACAAAACGCACTGACAACTGAGCCCATTCCGGGGGCTGAGTGCAGATTCCTCCTCCCAGTGGTCTCCATTGACAGGCTTTCCCAATGACAGCTGTGAGCTGTTATTAGCCCATTTCGCAGACAGGAAAACTGAGGCTCCGAGAGGTGAATTGGGTTGCCTGCAATTACCCAGTGTCAGAGGTCACTTGGCACCCAGGGCTGCCCTCCATGAGAGGCCACGCAGTTCCCCACCGTGCTGTATAACTTCAAAGCTGCATGCTGCTTTGTGTCAACGCTTTACGAAACATGGGGCCATTTCCGGATCTGTGTGGGCCCCAGACAGCCCAGAATGAACTCCTGCACCATCGCCCACCCAGGACAGCTATGGCTCTTCCCTTTGGGTGTCAGAATGGGCACCTTGCTCTTGTGGTCACCTTGGAGGAATGACTTCACTGCCAGGGGCCCAGGTCTCTTTTTTGGCAGGATGATGATGGAGTGGTAGAGACCAGTGGATGTGCACGAGCAGGGGAAGGGATTCTGGGACTCCCAAAGCTGGCAGGTGCCACCCAGCCCATGCCAGGCATCCCACTTGGAATGCCCCCCACCCCCATCCAAATCTGTGGGCATTTGCCAGTCTGCTAGGAAGCTGGCCATGAAGCCACCTCGGGCCTTTTTCCAGGTGTCCATTCATCAGGACACACTGGGACACTTGGTCCTATGAGAGAGTTGGCACATGTGCCCCTCTTCTGGCTCTGACCCTCCCCACCCCCCAAATCTCTTCTTGATTTGAATGGGTCATTTGCTCTGTGTGCACCCTGTGTGCACCCCTGCCTGAAGAGTGTCAGGCCTCACAGAGAATCAGGGCACCTGGGCCTGGCCCTCCTCATCTGAACCACAGGGACTAGGGCATCCGAGGAGGGTGTCCTGGATTGGCAGGTCTGAAGGAGCCTCTCACGGTGGGTCATTTGGAACCTGCCTGCAATGTGTCTGATGTGGCAGGCCTTGATAATGAAGGTCTCTTAGTGCTCAAAGTGCTCTCCAGGCTGTATCTTACGTACTGTGACAGCTGCTGGAGACCCTGGCTGGGATGTCCTCTAGTCCAGAATGTAGACTATTTGAAGATAGGTTTTAGGAGTTTCTGGATAGCCTGAAATTGAATGTGAATGGGCTTTTGGCCATGTGGTCAGCTCAGATGTAAGATTCTGATGGGGCTAGGGCCTGGAGACCAAGCTCTTCTTCCTCACCCTTAGCATATAAAAGGCACCTCCATGAGCCTCAGCTTCGTTTTCTCTAACAGCGGACAGTGGCTCCAGGAGGACAGCTGGATCTCCCTTTTGGGGTTGTCCTGAGAGGGGAGCACACCTGGCGTGGTCGAGGCACAGTGAGGTGACAGGTGTGTCTGGAAGAGAGTGAGCAAGGGGACAGACAGCACAGCAAGGGAGAGGAGTGGGGTGGGGGATACATAGGGGGTGGGGGGGTGTGTAGGGCAAGCAGAGCTGGAGAGGTCCAGAGGGACCTTGGGAGACAGTGTTCCTGGGGTTGCTGCACAGAAGAGGGCCAGGACGGCACTCAGGTGTGGCCAGGACCCCTGTTCCTGGGGGGAGGCGGGAGCCAGTGAGAAGAAGGTCGCAGGAGATGCTACAGAACTTGGGATGTGGGGTGCCAGGAGCTTGGCCCGGGGTGCTGGTGGAGCTGAGCAGAAGCTCATGAGTTATGGATAAAAGGGACATGGTCCCATCCTATCCCCTTGCCCAACAACTCCCTATCCAGACGGGAAGGAGAGAGCATTGCTTACCCAGAAGGAAAGGCTCCAGATGGTGGAGTGCATGTGGGTCTTTGTTGCCTGCGGTGTTCTCGGACTAACAAGAGAGTGGGGGACCGGCTGATGTCCCTGGACCCTGCCTCTAGCTCCCCTCTCTCACTCACCCCTCTGGAGAAGCAGCCTGAGCAAGGATGCTCAGCTCCCCCAGGGCGGCTGGGGGTTCTAGAGGGCTCTTGGTCAGGAGTCACAGTCACACTCAGATGCTCCTGGTCAGGAGTCATGGTCATACTCAGACACAGTCAGGCAACGCACCATGGGGCCAGAACACTCCCTCCACCGCAGTCTGGCTGTGTTGCCTCTGGCCAGTCACTTAGCCTCTCTGTGCCTCCATGTTTTCACCTGTAAAATGGATTATAAAGCATTGCCTCCTTCAGAAAGGAACTGTGAGGGTTAAATCTGTAACACAGGTGAGCTGAGCACCCCTCCTCCCTGACAGTTTTTGCTGCTGTTGTCCCCTCTTTACTAGCTGGAGAAGAAATTTGACGTCAGAGAAAAGTCACGGGATTCAGAACTCAGTGACTGGGACTTGGCGTTTATCTCTGTATTGTCTGTCTGACTTCTGCATGTTTAATGTAGCTGATCGTGAATCCAGTGCATTTGTAAGATGTGCCATCATCATCCCTTCAACCTGCAGTTAAAGGGGGAGACGTACATTGTTTCAGTAGGATGGAGGACTCCCTACAAAAAGGCAGAGCCGTCTAGAATGTTCTGCCTGCTCCCCCTCTTCCCTGCCCCAGCCCATTATAAGCTCTCATCTCTGCCTAGACATCTCTTCCAGGCTCTGCTTTCACCCAGCAGAACCCCTCTAGACCTGGAGGTGTGTAAAATGCTCCACCAGCAAGGGGTGTGCGGGGAACTGACCACCCCGACTCGATGCCCACCCGTAGGCCAACCTGCTCCCTTCCTGGCACCTGTTGTGAGCCAGGCCCTGGGCGAAGGACTCAGAAGATGCTACCATGCTGGGGCCTCACCACTACCAGCTTTTTCTCATGTACCAGGTGATCCTGCAGGGCCGCAGTGAGGACCGAGTTAAACAGTGGGCGTCAAGGTGTTTTGAAAATCTTAACCCGTTGTATGAGGGGATGCCTCCTCACCCAGAGATGAAATGTAAGAGATTATTGTTGCCACCCTCCATCGATGACAAGTAATAGTTATGATAGCCGAGTGGTTTCTTATCAACCCTTGCTGCGGCTCTGTGAAATACTACTCTTGTGCCCATTGCACAGCTGGGGAAACAGAGGCACAGCAAGGCGAGGGAGGTAGGGAGAGTGGTGGTTTGAACAAGGATGACTCCAGCACATTCCCCTGAGAGCTGCCATCTAGCCCTATTTAGGGGGCTCTAAATTTCAGCCCACTGTGTTTTGAGAAGATACTTCATATGATTATTATGATTATAGTCTTTTTACATGAATTGAGACTAGTTTTTGGTTTTGTTTTTGGTTTTTGAGAGAGAGAGAGTGAGCAGGGGAAAGGGTGCACAGGGGAGGAGCGAGAGAGTCTCTCCGGCGGACCCCAGGCTAAGCGTGGAGCCTTACCCGGGGTTCCAAATCACGACCCTGAGATCATGGCCTGAGCCCACATCAAGAGTCATACACTCAACAGACTGAGCCATCCAGGTGCCCCAAACTCAGACTCATTTTAAAGTCTAAGTAAGATAGGATCTGTCCCGGAGAACGTTCCACGAACCCTGGAGAGGAATATGCACCGGCTCCTGGGAGATGGTCTGGGCCTGGCTGTCGGGTCTGGTTGGTTTCCAGTGTCCAAGTCCTCTGTCTCCTTGGTGACCCGCTGTCTGCTTGTTCTCCCTGTTATGGAAAGTGGGGCACCGATGCCTCCAGCTGTTCCTGTGGAACCACCCATTTCTCCCTTTATTGCTCTCCGTTTTTGCTTCATGGGTTTTGGGGTTCTATTGCTTGGTGCATGTGTATTAAGAAGTATTGTGTCTTCCTGAGGGCCCAACCCTTTTGTCCTTAGAAAACATCCTTCTTGGTCCACAGAAGCAGTCTTCATCTTCAAGTCCGTGTTTGGGGTCTGTGCCCCCCCCCCCCGCTCTCTTTGGCTTCCCAGTCGCGTGGTGTCCCCTTTTACATCCGTTCATGTTCATCCTCTCATGTCTTTGAATCTAAAGCAGGTCTCTCAGCACATGGTTGGATTTTGTGGTTTTAGTCCATTCTGCCAGTCTCCCCCTTTGGATTGGAGTGTTTAATCTACTTACCCGCCATATAATTGTTACTAAGGTAGGATTTCCATCGGCCACTTCGTTATTTACCTTCAATATGTTTTCTGTCTTTTTTTCTTCCTCTGTCCCCCTCTGACTACCTTCTTTTGTGTTAGAGAGATCTTGTCCAATGCAACATTTAAATACCCTTGTTGTTTTAGTACACAGGTGGTTTTTTTCGAGCATACGAAGGCCCATTTGAGAAATGGAACATCCCGCATGTCCTCTCCTCACCCAGAGAGAATGAAGGCAGGGGCAGGAACCAGACAAGAGTACGCTGGTCGGTTGTGGAGCCTGGAAGGGACGGGCCCCTGGGAGAAAACTGCCAAACAGGGAGACAGGGAGAGACCCGGGCTAACTGGGTGGGCACGGAGGATCCAGCCTAGAAGCACCCATGGGGACAGGGAGAATGAATTCTTTGTCTCTGGGATGCCTAGAAGAGGCCCTGGCTCAGGGTGGATTTTAATGAATGTGTGGAAGGAAAGAAGGATGGACAGATGGATGAACAGATGGACGGACTCAGTCGGTCTGCCAGTCAGTCTACAAACTCTGGTCCCCTGTGGCCATGTTAACAACTCACGGTCCTGAGACTCTGCAGGTCAAGACTTGGGCTGGGCTTCACTGCTTGCGTCTGCTTCTCTCTCTGCCAGTGGAAGTTACTCAGTGGTATTCACGTCCCAGTTGAGCTGGTCCGGAGTATCCAGCATGATTCCCAAATCCATCTGGGAACTTGCAGACAAGTCTGGAAGGCCGGGCACAGCTGGAGCTGCTGAGTGCATAGGTGGCTTCCCCAGCATGATGGGCTCTGGGAGTCAGTCTTCTTCCTTGGAGGTGCAGGGATCCCAGTGCCAGTGTTCCGAAAAGTCCGGGGGGAGCTGTGAGGCTTTGTGTGACTTGCCTCTGGGAGTCCTGGAAGCCATTTGGCCACTTCCTGCTGGTCTCAGTGGGAGAAGGAACAGGGGTCTGCTGCTGTCCTTCATCTGTCCCCTCGGGTTAGCTCAGGCCCTGCTATTGCTTCTCCACCCTGATGCTGGCACAAGTGTGTCTCGCAGCTTGCCCGCAGGCCGGGCCCACATTGTGCCTCGCTCTCAGCATGGAGTGTGCAGCCTGTCCCTCCCCATCGTGGTGACCTGTCTCTGTTGGGTAACTTAGCTGTGGCCATGTGTCCTGAGGGCCTTCTCATTCTATAGTGCATTTGGAGACTGGCTACGAGGAGCCTAGGATGTCCGTCCCCAGCGCTGCTACCTGGCCAGGGACAGGAGCAGGGGACCCAATCTGGCCACAGCCCCCCACCCAGTTCCTCGGCGAATGCTTGCCCACTCTTGCTAGCAGCCCTGTCACTCTGAGCTGTATTTTTAACTCCTGCCATATGGCAAAGCAGCCAAAACATCCAGGGAGGAGAGGGGGGTCTGGAGGAAATCATCACTGCTAATGGGTTTTGGATAACTGCAATCATTAAGAGTGTGGTGTTCTCATCCCTGCAGTGTTCCCCCAGCATCATGGGCCTCAGGAGCGCGGCATTCCTGCAAAGGGGAGCCTGTCGTCCATGCGGGCAGGTGGGGCTTCCCACAGATGTGCACTCCCGTCTTGCTGGGACCCTCAGGGGACACCCCGGCCAGGACTGTCACACACAGGCCTGACCCAGGTCCCTGGAAAGGACCCTCCAGAGTGTGCTGAGCCCTAAGCTGCTACTCGGGGAGCACGCAGGAGGTGGACACCCTCTCCCTCTTCTTTCCATTCCTTCCTGGGCCTGTCCCTCTCACCTCACACAGCTATTTCTCCTGCTTGGAAATCCGTCCTGGGTTGGGCGACCAGGTGGCTGCGTGTCCTCGGCACTGCCACCCACCACG
Organism: Mustela nigripes; assembly: GCF_022355385.1. Taxonomy (NCBI): domain Eukaryota; kingdom Metazoa; phylum Chordata; class Mammalia; order Carnivora; family Mustelidae; genus Mustela; species Mustela nigripes. The sequence continues at coordinate 56,498,968 of NC_081558.1, forward strand.
GACCTCTGCTTTTGTCCCACCTCGGTGCCTTTGCCCATGCTGTTCGCTCTGCCTGGCATGCCCTTCCCATACCTCCATGCCGGCCTCATGACCTTTTCCTCTCAAAACTTTTCATGATTTTATACACTTTGGAATCAGGCCTCTCTTTAGGTTTCTCCTTGCAGGACTGGGTCCTCCAGGGGCCTCCCGTCTGACTTCCCACGACCATGCCATGCCACAGTGCCTGTCTCTCCTCCCTCTGGGGCAAGCAGCAGCCAGGTCCCCATGCTTTTGGGTACCCTCCCAGAAAACTGCTTATATTTAAAATCAGACCCTTTAAATCCATGACTGTTACATGGACGAGCCCAGGGTCTCTCAAATGGAGTGTGCACACCATGGAGGCAAAGACCACCATCCTTGGAGGCACAGGAAGAAAATGGTAGGCCTTCTATTTCCCTTGATTATTTAATTTTATCCCTCAGTGTCATTTTGGTGGTCTCCTTGATGATATGCGTATTATCACTGTAGTGGTGCCTCCATTTACTGTGTGGCTGTGTGTTCAAACTCATTAAAATGTTTCGTGGCTGTTCTCTTCAATGCAGCTACTTTTCTAGCACTGGAGGTCTTCACTATGAGATTGGTTGGAATAAGCCTATATTGAGCACCTGCTGTATGCTAGCTGATCTCTTCTCCTGCGCCCCGCCCCCCTTTTTGGGAGAGCGAGAGAGAGAGAGAAGGGGGAAGGGCAGAAGGAGAAGGAGAGAGAATCCCAAGAAGACTCCCCCATTGAGGCAGAGCCTGATGCAGGGCTCGATCTCAAGACCCTGAGACCATGACTTGAGCTGAAATCGAGTCAGATGCTAAACAGACTACGCCACCCAGGTGCCCCCAACTGGTCCCCTTTTTTATGTGCATAGCTCCACTTTAGAGATGAGGAACCTGAGCTCAGAGAAGTAAAGCATCTTGCTTGGGGTTGCACTTGGGGGAGTGGTGGGAGGGGCCCAACATGAGCTGTGACTCCCAAAAGTATTCCTCTTTCCATTCTACTCTGTGTCTGGTGGTCCTGAGGCCCACCGCTGGCCAAATTCTTGGGCCCTGCCTGTGGTCGGGCAGTAGCAGTGATGGGAGCTAGCCTCCCCTCTGTTTCTGTGGCCTCCAGAGCAGGCAGGCCTGCTATCCTCGGGCTGGACATGACATGCAAAGTCTCCTCCCTCGTGGCTAGGACTCAGCAAGCCTGGTCTCTTGTCTACCCAGAAACCTGAAAGCTGCAGCCCAGGAGGAGAGGATGTGGATGGATCTGGAGGCCACCGGCCCAGTAGGAACAGCACGGCCCTCTTGTTTAAGAGCATGCAGACACTGGCCCCCGGGAGCACAGCGCAGCATGGGGGTGGAGTGGGGGGAGCTGATTCATCATCATCTTCCCAGCTCTCCCTTCACCAGATGCCAAAAGTCCCGTCCCCCTCAGCTGGAGGAGACCGGAGGGATGGGAACAGCGGCTTTTATTTTGCCAGAAGGTCAGTTCCTCTTCTCGGCAAGGGCTGCTTTTATTGTAAAAGGTAGTGTCTTTAATCTCTCTATTGAACTGGAACTTCAGGTCCAATCCAGTAAGTGGTTATGGAGCCTTTTGTGTACAGACGTGTGCCAGGGAAGGGGATGGGTCCAGGGGCACAAGGAGGTGGCCTCTCAACCTGGTAGGGAGGCAGGTGTCCCCTGGCCTCTCCCCTGTGCAGGGGGATGTAAGAGACTGGAGAGACTGCTGGGCTGGGGAGGTGAGAGAGGGTGTTATGAGGGACAGGGAGCCCCAGACGTTCTCAGTACCCCCTTCCACACTACTCTTCAGGGACTTCACGTCCTGGGTTTTACCTGTGTCCCTCTAGGAGGGGGTGGCTTTCGTTTTCTTCTCTAGGTGATAGCTTCGGCTGAAGCTCATGATCTTTCTCCCCGAATGGTTCTCCTTTGCTTTAATTTGACTGATACAAACAACTTCCTCCCCCATGCAGGAGCTGGTGGTCAGCCTGTGCCCCCAGGTTTAATGGAAAAGTCCCCAGCTGGGGTCTAGTCCTCTGGGGCCAGTGGGCTCAGCCCAGCCTGGCCACAACCCATGTAGAGCTTGGCTTTTTGTCTGGAAAAGGCCAGTGTTGCATAGTGAGACCCATGCTGGGTCCTCAGGTATCTGCCACAGTTGAGACACAGTCTCGGGCTGTGGTCTAGACGTAGTCTCAGTTGCATAGGGAGGTCACTTCTGTCATTTCTCAGGCCCCATTTGCCAAGTGCAGCTTGATAGATAAAAATTGCCAAGGTGGTGAATGTACACAAGTCTGGCTTTTGACCAGCTCTGTCCTAAGCAGCCAGGGCAACTCTCCTCATCTGGAAAGGGGGCATAAGAATAGGGAACAAAGCTTTCCCCGTGGCACAAGGCCAGTAAGTCCAGCACTGGCTGTAGGGAGGCTCACTCTGTAGCACCCCACAGTCATTATTATTTCAGAAATTGTGGGGAGTACAGATTGCATTTCTTAGCCTCCCTGGTATTTAAAGATGGACATGTGTCTCTGTTCTGGCCATAACTGTGGTGTGCAGCTTCCAGGATGTGTCTTTTAAAGAAAGGGTGGGTCTTTTGTCTCTTGCTCCTTCCTGTTCACTGGAATGGGAATGTGATGGCTGGTGCATAGGCAGCCATTTGTGGACTGTGAGGACAAGAGCTGTCTCACAGGGTTGCAGTGAGCTGGGGGGAGCCTGAACTCCTGTAGCCTGGGGAAACTACAGCACACGCCATCTCCAGGCTCTTACATGAGAGAATAAAACCATGTCTTTAAGCCCATGTTAGTACATTTGGTTTTGGCCTCTCTTAATTGGTCCTAAGGTTACAGTGAAGGTGGTTTTACAGCTATGATTTGAAGATGTTTGACTACATGTCTGGGAGCCTGAAGCCTCAGAGTTTGAATCACTGGGAGTGGAGGTGGGTCCCCTGGGGACCCTAGTGTTAAGATTGTTGCTAAATTTAATCTTATTTGGTGGGTGAGGGCCAGTTACTTCATACAGTATGAGTCACAGAGGCAGAGAATTGGCTGACTCAGGCCCCCCAGACTCTGACACTAGTGGATGATGGCACCCAAGGGAAGTGATGGGGCCAGCAGGGTTCTCTCAGGGGAAGAGTCAGTGGGTTGGCTGGGTGGCTGCTGGCTCCAGCCAAGAAGAAGGGGAAGAAGCTGATCTTTGGGAAAGTGGGAAGGGGGTGCCTGGGTATCTCAGTCAGTTAAGCATCCAGCTCTTGTGCTGCTTTCAGTCCAGGTCATGGTCTCAGGGTCATGAGTTTGAGCCCCACATCAGCTCTGCACTCAGTGGGGTGTCTGCTTGAGATTTTCTCCCTCTGCCCCTCCCCCTGCTTGCTCTCTCACACACACACACACACACACACACACTCTCTCTCTCTCTCTCTCTCTCTCTCTCTCTCAAAATAAATAAATCCAATCTTTAAAAAATATATTTAAAAAAGAAAATAAAATGGGAAGGTACCCAGGTGGATAGACCAGGGAGAAGGAGGGGCACCCCAGCGGCCGCTCAGAGTTCCCTGGTCCTTCCGCTCTCAGCTGCCCTCGGAAGACAAACAGACTTTGATGGGTTGTGTTGGGGGTGCAGAAACAGAGACAGGGACAGAGGGAGACCCAAGGAGAGGCAGAGGCAGAGACAGAGACGTGTAGGCAACCACATGTCTGGGACTCTCCTCTCCCTCTCTCTTCCTTCCTTTCTTCCCACAGGTGTTGAATTAGTCATTGATTTATTCATCTATTCATTCACTTAAGCAGCATTTGCTGAGCCCCCTAAGTGCCAGCATGGAGTCCGGCGTGCTGGAGGCAGCCCTCAGGGGGATGCCTGCTGGTGTGCAGGAGGGGGAGGGAGGGCGGAGGTGCACCCATCAGAAACAGTGTCCGCATTAGAAGAGTGGGGGTGAAAGCAAGCCCGAGTCCCAGACGGGGTAAGGCAGACAAGGGGATGCACTTTTACTGCCTGCCTCCAGCCCTGACCCTTCCCCTGTGTCCCAGGTGTGCCTCAAAATGCTTCCCTTCCACCCGCCCCCCACCCCTCCATCCTTACCCAGCAAACCAGATGCTTTCACAGGCAAGGGAGGGGCCTGCTTTGATCTAAAAACCAATTTGAGTTCAAAAAAGAGGAATCATGACAGGCAGTGAGGTGGGAGTTGGGGCACAAAGCCTGAACCTGGGGGCCTTCTGAGTCCTCTGCTGGGGTCTGTAGGGGGCTGCTCTGGGAAGGTGTTTAAAGCCAGGCTTACCGGGGTTTCCCTGGCCTGCCGGGCCGGTGCCAGGCTTAGCGAAGCCAGAGCTTTGGGGCTATTTATATCCACTCCAGCAAATCTTTTGATCTCTATGATCCTGCGCAAAGCTCAGTCGCTTGCTTTTGCACGCCGGTCCCCTGGGTTGGCAGGCTCAGGGACAAGGGCTGACTTCAGAGAAGGGCTGGGCTAGAAGGACCTCCTCGTTAAACCCAGACTCACGGGGGCGGCTGAGAACGTGGCCAGAATCACCAGTTGTGTGTGCCAAGCCCTGTGCTCTTGTCTCTGTGTCCTGAGGAGGTCAGAGGTAGCACTGGCAGGAACCAGGCCTCCCTTGAGCACTTACTAGGTACCAGATCCTTTTTTTCATCCAGAGGAGTGTTGTTTATTTTATTTTTAAAAGTCATAGCAGAGCCGGGGGACGCCTGGGTGGCTCAGTGGGTTGGGTGTTTGGCTTTGGCTCCTCAGGTCATGATCCCAGGGTCGTGGGATTGAGCCCCGCATTGGGCTCCTTGCTTAACAGGGAGCCTGCTTTTCCTTCTCCGTCTGCCGCTCCCCCTGCTTGTGCTCTTTCTCTCTGTCAAATAAATAAATAAATAAATAAATAAATAAATAAATAAAATCTTAAAAAAAAAAAAAAAAAGTGCTGTGGTAAGGGGCACCTGGGTGGCTCCGTCCATTCCCTGGATCATGGGATTGAGTCCTGCATCAGGCTCCTTGTTCAGCAGGGAGCCTGCTTCTCCCTCTCCCTCTTCCTGCCCCTCCCTGCTGCTTTTTCATACACACATGCTCTCTCTCTCTCTAATAACTAAAGTCTTTAAAAAAGATAAAAATGAAAGTTCTGGCAAATACACATAACATGAAATTTACCACTGCAGCCATTTCCAGTGTCCGGTTCAGTGGCTAAGTCCCTGCCCAGTGCTGCACAGCCAGACCCACCAGCCGTCTCTAGAAACTCTTCTTGCAAAACCGGAACTATGTCTCCATTCCCCACTAGCTCCCCACTCCCCTTCCCCTGACAGTCACCGTTCATTCTGCTTTTTGTCTCTGGGAACTAGGCTGCTCTAGGGACCTCGTATTAGTGGGATCCTACAGTATTTATCATTCTGTGACCAGCTTCTGTCACTAAGCATAATGTCCTCAGGGTTCATCCTTGTCGGAGCCTGTGTTGTAGTTCCCTTCCTCTTGAAGGCTGAGTAGTATTTCATTGTAGGAATAGACCACACTTGGCTTATGCACTGATGGGTGTGTGAGTTGTTTCCACCTTCTGCTTATTCCAATGAGTGCTGCTCTGAACACGGTGTGCAGACATCCCTTCGAGACCACACTGGCAATTTTTGGGGGTGTTTGCCCCGGAGTGGAGTTTCTGGGTGATAAAGTGATGTGCCAGAGACTTCCAGAGAGAGGAACTCAGCTGTCACAGAACTACTGAGCAAAGTGGTACTGTCTGTGTTTTTTACAGATGAGGAAACTGAGGCAGAAGAATTGGAGAAGGTGGAGATGGGAGGGGTTGCAGTGCAGCCACATGATCCTCTGTGTCCTGGCTCTTCCCCAGTTCCTTCCATTCCTTTTGGGGGTCCCCCTTTCCTCAGCACCCTGTCTGAGACTCTGGCTCTCCCCCGCCGATCCTTCCTTGCCTGTTTTCCCTCTTGGCGCCGACCCACTGACCCCACACTTTGGTGTATTTGCTGCTTTCCTGCCTCTCCCAAAGGAGGCTGGCTTCACAGGGGTGAGATTTGGGGTGTTTGCTCATTCAAGCTCATTCAAGCCCCAGCTGCTGCACACAGTAGACCCTCAGGAAAGACTCACCGAGGGACTGATGGCACATGGCTGGCATTTTCTCCCTTTCTCGCTGCTTTTGCACAGTGCTGGCCCTTGCTAGAGGCCTCACTGAAGCCTGCAGGAGCCCAGCCGAGGGGCCCTGCACCTGCTCCCGGCCCTGGCCTCGTCTCCCCACAGACAGAGCTCCTCTCTCTGCACCTGGAGCAGCTGCCAAGGGCAGCCCAGGCCTGGTGGCCTCACTCCCGTCGCCACCTGGCCCTGCACTCAGGGCTGACAGTGACGAACGTCCCTCTACCACTGTAGTTACTAACTTGGCTTCTGATGGGCTCTGGCTGCTCCAGACTCAGGGGCCGGGAGCATCTCGTGATCCCGTCTGCAGCGGGCAGGCGTCCCTTCCACATGCACTGCGCAGACGGTGGCCACAGCCCGCCCTGCTCTGTGCCTGACCTCCCGCCAGGAGGGTGACTTAATCACATGCGGCAGGTGTGGTGTGTTTTCCGTCGCCGTCCAGCCAAGGCCTCCGTCCGGCTCCAGCCATTCATCCCCCCACCCCATTCCACGTCCAACCGTTCCCTCCCCTTGGCATGGTGGCCGTCCTCTTGGGCTCTTCTAGGTCCCCGTTCCTCTGTGTCTGTCTTCAGCACGCATAGTGATCTGTGTCCCCCCCACCCCCCTCATTCTCAGGGGCTGGGGCGGGCCTTCCCTGGAGAAATGCCCTCAGCCAATGTGGGGGGCCTCACCCACACAGGCACCTGTCACCCCTGTGGGGCCACACAGCCAATGGCTCGCCTCGAGACAGGACGTTTCTGGTGAGTGTACACTCCAGACCCACGGGGTCAGGCGGGGACAGCCCCTCCTGGAGCCTCTGCCCCCTGAAGGGCTCCCCCTGAGAGCAAGTCCCTGCTGACACGGCCCCTGCTGCCAGAAACCCACATGGAGGCATCTTGTCTTTCTTGTGTCACTCAGTTCTGTGTATTTAACATGCATGTCAAGGCTGATGGGCACCCCATACGTCACTTCTCCCTGACCAGAATCCTCTGGGGGCAAGGCACTAGCCACTCCCCTGGGGACAGGCGCTGGGCTGCCTCCACAGCAGGTTACCGTCACGGAGCTGCATCCTTCTGCGCGTCCCCTTGGGGGCCCCTGTGAACGTTTCAGAGGTCACCATGCTGGGTGCGCTTACTGGTCGTAGGGGGTACAGTACCCCAACAGGGAGAGGCTGTTCTCCAGAGAGGCGCTCCAGGCTGTGCTCCTACAGCAGGGCTGTGTCTCCACGCCCATGCCAGGCAGTGTTTCTCGACCCTCCCAGGTTCAAAGCCATCTTTGAGGTGCCCCTGCTTCTCCTTCTGCCAGGTGCTCAGTGAAGGTAAGTGGCCTTACCCCACAGGGTTGGAAGGAGGACCTAGTACGCTGCTGGCAGTCAGGGAGGCCCACTGCCACCTGACCATGTAAGGACCACCCAGGTGGGTCCACCATCAGGTAGGCGGCCAGGCTGGCATTTGTTTCCAGGACAGTGACTTAATGGCTTAATAGTACAGGCTATTCCTTGTAGCCAGACTGCCTGGGGTCCAAGGCCAACTGTGTGACCTTGGTGCACTTAACTCCTCTGTGCCTCAGTTTCCACATCTGTGAAATGGGGGAGGACTGTGCTTCAGAAGAAGGTCGAGGGTAAAAGCATGCAGAGTGTGAGCACAGAGACCTTGGTGTGTAGGGAGTGGTCAGCACACACTTGTGGTTCTTATCACTGCTACGACTTAGTGTCACGGCCCATGTCTGTGATGGACTCAGGCTACCTAAGGGGATGTGGACAGGTGTGGGGGCTCATTGCCCCTGATAGCCACACATGGAGGGGCTGGCCCATTCCGGACCTGGTTTTATGGTCACAGGTAAAGATCCTTACCCCGTCACTGAGTTCACAGCTGTGCGCGCAAAAAAGGCTTCTTGTAGTCGTAGGAGCTGCTGACTCCCCCAGGTATAGAATGCACTGGTCTATGAAATTTGCCTAAGAGAAAACAGAGAAGATACTTTACAAACCCATAATGCCCCAACATGGGGCTTTTTGACATTGACTCCTGGCTGGACCCACCGAAATGACCAGGGTCACATCTAAAGTCTTGGAGCACCGAGCCCTGTAAATTACCAGGGAAACAGAACTGCCTGCCATGAATTCATGGGTACGTTGCCCTGGGAAGATTTACCTTGGACCTTCAGGGTAAGGCTTTGGCACTGTCAGCCTTCCTGGGGCTGCATGTCCTGGGCTCTGCCCCCTGACCCGGCTCTGCCCCAGGAGCCCAGGGGACAGAAACACCAGTCACCAAGTGCAGGAGGTTACAGAGGGCAGGGAAGGCTGGGGTGAGGTTGGGTGTGACATAATCCAACAGAGGCCTCCCTCAAGGGATAACAGTGAGCTCCCCGGAGCTGGCATGACCCTGCAGAGATGTCCCTCATTGAGGCAAAGAGATGGTCCTTTGTCACTCTGCATGGACCAGATATTGGCTGTGGCTATCCCAGATAAGGGAGTCGTAACCTCAGTCCAAGGCGGCTTGCAGAAAGGAGCTCAAGTATGGGATTCGGGCCCCCAGCCAAAGGGGGACCTTGGTGGCCACCACAGTGTCCACTCTGTGTGGTCAGGCAACTCTTTCTGTGTGCAAAACAGAGGGCATCCCTTCTGCTCTGAAAGCCCCTCCCATGTTCTCTCCCTCTGAGTGGACAGATCGGGCTCCTCGGACTACACCCAGATGACAGATACATATTTTTAAAACGGGGATTAGTTGCCAATGTTTATGGATCAGCAGATCTCACATGAAGCCTGAGATTTCCAGCTTCTCTTGAGCACTGAACAGGGCCCTCTCCCTCTCACAGTGGGGAGCTCTGGCTGCAGGGTAGCCTTCCCTGTGCCTGGACAGCCCGGTTCCCACAACCACAGCCACCGCCTTCCCTTGCCGGAGGCTTTGCAGTCACGCCCCTGTGGGCTGCTGATGGCTTTTCTGCTCTGTTCCTCACTACTCATAACTCAGCCCATGTTCGGGGAAGTGGGGGGAATAGGGGGGCAGAGTTCTGACTGGGTTCCAGGCTCTGCACTGTTGCCTGGATCCCATCTACTAGAGAACTTGTGTTGGAGTGGGGAGACAGGCACAAGGAGAGAAGCAAGTCAGTGTGGGTTGGAATGTCCAGCATTGGGTGGGGGCTAGACAGAAAAACTCAGCAGGGCAAGGGGGTGGAGGGTGATGGGGTTCAGTTTTAGGCAGCCTGGTTGGGGAGGGCCTCTAGTGGGTGACCTTGAGCAGAAAGCAAGGGAAGTGAGGAGTGAGCGGTGTCGGGGTCTAGGGGTGCCACACCACTCTCAGCAGCCTGCCCCTGGGAACCGGAGCCAGATGGTCTGGACGCTCTCTGCACCCAGCATGTGGCTTCGTGCTGCCATGTGCTGGCTGAGCCCAGAGACCCCGTATCCCCTCAGCTTTGAGCGTCCTCCTCTAGGAGGCTTCTCCTTTGGGCCTTGCCCCCGGGTCACTGGGCAGGATGATTGTCTATTTCTATGCCCGTGTCACCCACATAGAGGACCTTGGGGTCAGGGTCAAGGTCAGAGCTAGCCTCTGAGCATAGTCTCTATGTCTAGCGCAGTATAGGGACGGGAATCGGACATCAGGTAGGAGGCAGCTTCAAGTCAGGTGGGGCAACATTAGATGCAGACATCACTGAGGGACTTTGGTTCTCCATCTGCTTAGGACTCCATGACTGGGGCAATCCTTAGAACTTGAGCTTTTGGCCCCCTTTGGCAGATGTTCCTGTTTTTTGTGGGTTTTTTGTTTGCTTGTTTGTTTTAAGATTTTTATTTATTTTTATTTGAAAAAGAAAGAGAGAGAAAGCATGAGCCGGGGGAGGGTCAGAGGGAGAAGCAGGCTCCCCACCCAGCAGGGCTCCATCCCAGGACCCTGGGATCACAACCTGAGCTAAAGGCAGATGCTCAACTGAATGAGACACCCAGGCGCCTCAGAACTACCTGTTTTGACTAAAAATGGTCCCTCAGGGAAAAAAAAAACCCAGAAAGTCCTGCCCCTTACTGGGTGTAAGTTAGTGAGGGTGTCGTGGGGACAGGAGCCCACGGGTGATTAATGCCAACTTTTACATACCCTCCAGGTTTCCGCATCACTGAACAAGTTCCCCTCCTCCGGCTCCCTGCAAAATGTCAGCGCGGGGAATTAGGCAGCCCATACCTTTTTGGTTGGCTTCCACGTAGCAGAAAATGTCAGGCCAGAGAATGTAGTTAAGTAGCATCATACAAATGAAGGCTCCTGGGTTGAGGACGGCACCTTGCCTTCCCTCTGCCCTCCTCCTGCCTCTCCTCTCCCATTTCCTCCCGCCTTCCTTCCTGAGACCCGGCACCTGGCTTTGCCGCTGTCGGGGGCAACTTTTGCTAGAATGCTGTGCGTTCCTTGCAGAAGTCTCCCTGCCAGCACGACTGTTCTAATTAGTCATATTTTGAAAGCAGATCTGCTTAATTGCCAGCAGTACTAAATATTGGTATATAAATAAAGTCATTAATAACTCTATATGCCGAAACGTCCCCCCCTGAACACCACAGCCCCCAGGCCCCGCTGACCAGTCTCTTGGGATGGTCTCGGCTGGACAGTGGTGTCTGCTGGCCCCTGTTGGCATCTATCAATAATCAGAGAAGGACAGCGGGGGAAAGTGAGGCAGGGAGGCTTCCCGCAGGAGGCGCAGCGCTGAGGTGGGGTGGGGGCTGGACAAGAGGAGGTTTCCAAGGCCATGAGTTTTGAATGGCAGCAAAGTGGTGTAATTGGTCTTCTGATCATCAGGGTAATAAACACTTAGTAAACAGTTGGGGTTTAAACGCTCCATTCGTGAGCTTGCCTCCAACCCCCAGGGCGATCCAGTGGTACTTCCCTGATTCCCTGTTTACAGAATACAGATTATAACATCTATCCAGCACTTTGCGGGGCTGTCACCTACTGTGTGCCAGGTCCTGTCCTAGTGCCAGTGATACCTAAGGTGTACGTGCCCATGCCCACATGGTGGAGGGTAGTACAGGTGCAGGAGAGAGGTCGGCAGGGCCTTGGGGCTGTTGGCGTTTTGCTCTGGTTACTGTGGAATGTTAAGGTCCAAGGTATCATTCTAGAAGACCTCCCTGGCCGCGGTAGGAAACAGACCACAGGGACACACGGCAGGGATGACAGCTGTGGCCCAAGACAGAGATGATGGGGCTCTGGCTAGGGAGGTGGGAGAGGGGGGTCAGAAGCCCAGATTTGGGGGCTGCTGTGAGGCAAAGCCCACAAGACCCACAGATGGGGTATATGGGAGTGGGGTAGTGATGTTTGGAATCACGGAAGTCCCCCTAGGTTTGAATGACTGAGAGGATAGTTGGTGGGGCCACTGTGTGTGGGGTGGGGGTGGGGCAGGCCAGGGCGTGGCGGGAGGGGCGTGTGAGAAGCTTCACTTCCCCTGGCTCCAAGCCCCTGCCTCTGTCATCTTCTCTGGCTTCTAGATATAAAGAAAAAAAAGGACTTTATTTATTGAGAAAATTTTAGGCTTACAGGAAAATGCAGCCATCCATACAGGGTGTTGGACTCTTGCCAGTACCTCCCCCTCCCGCACCCCCCTTACCCCTGCCCTGCATTAACAGCTTGCATTAGAGTGGCACGGTCCTTACAGTGGGTGAACAAACGTGGCTGCATTATCGGTAACTGAAGTGGGTAGATGACGTGAGTGTTCACTCTTAGTGTTAATCCATTTGTAGGGCTGGACGTGGATAACGACAGAGATCCAGCGTAACAGTATCACACGGGGTGTTTTACTGCCTGAAACATCCCCCAAGCTCCGCCCATTCATCCTTGCCTCCCCTCAGCTGCTGGCAACCACTGATCTTCTCACTCCTTCAAGAGGATGACACAGCTGCGTTTCCAGACGAGCTTCTTTCACTCAGTAACATGCATTTAAGGGCCCCCCAGCTCTTGTCACGGCTTGGTAGCTCATTTCTTTTTAGTGCTGAGTAATATTCCGTTGTCTGGACGTGCCCCAGTTTCTGTATCTGTTCCCCCCACTGAAGGACATCGTGACCGCTTCCAAGTTTCGACAATGATGAATAAAGCCGCCCTGAACACCCACGTGCAGGTTTTGTTGAGACGGACGTTTTCAGCTCCTTGGGGTAAATACCACGGAGCGTGATTGCTGGATCATATGGTGAGAGTAATTTTAGTTTTGTAAGAAACAGCCAAGCTGTCTTCCAAAGTGGCTGTACCGTTTGGCACTGGTAAGGTTCTAGAGTTTTGACCCCCTTTAAGGGGTTGTATGGATTCTGAGAACTTCACAGACCCTAGTGCATCCCCCAGCCTACCCCCAAGGCTCGTTCTGCTTCTCCCCAGCCTTCTCAGCCCATGTGGATGGCATGGAGAGCAGTGTGTGATGGTCTCGTGCAGGCACCAGTAAGGAAAATGTGCCGGGTCTCTGAATTTTCTTGGGTTCCATTGGGCTGGGAGCGGGGAAGGTTGTAGGGAAAATCAGCAAGTGTTGGCCTGTGTTTGGCCTGTGTGTGGAGGTAAGCCTAATGTGCGTGAGCAGTTAGGGAGCTAGATAAGGCAGAACGAGACAAAGTACTCCCTGCACGTGAGACCGCAGCACAGGGCCTTAGTACGGTCTGAGAAACGGGGGCGGGTGTCCTTGGAAATGCCTGGCCATGCCAGAAGGTAACATCTGTTCATCTGTCATACACACGCAAGGTGGAAGCTGCTCACAGACAGCTCATATACACATATTGTGGTAAAAGACAACACTTTTGGGGATGTTGGTTCTGAGTCCCCAGCCGTGAGGGGCTGTGTCTCTGCAGCACGATGTAATTGTCGCTCTTGTCCTCTTTTGATGACTTGGCGTTGTGGCCCGTGAACCCTAAGCATACCAGCAAGGTGTAAGCAGTTACAGCCCTCCCTTTTAAGCCTCACAACACTGACTGATAGGTTTTATTTTCTATTTTAGAAACCTAAGCACAGAAAGGTGAAGGCACTTGCTTGTAAATGCACAGCATATTGGTTGGGATCTGTGCAGAGAGGCTGCTCTCGGGTTGAGGAGCAAAGAAGGAGGGAGGGGCTGCTTTGGGGGTGGGGTTGGGTTCCCTGACTTCCTGCGGGGCTTCCTGTGGCTCTGTACCCGGATGACACTTCTTGCCCTACCTCAGGGTTGTTTGCCATCTCCATGCACTTGGTTTCTCTCCGTGGTACTTACCAGCTGACGTGCCTTACAGTGTGTCCTTATGGGCTTGGTTTCTGGTTCATGTTCTGTCCCCTCACCTTGGCCTGGCTCCCTGAGTGGGGGGTGTCTAGATGTCTCCTTCCTTGTGCCTCCCCAAGGCCTGGCGCAGAGCCAGTGCCCAATGGCTGTTGGCCGAACCAGCTACCGTGAAGGCTGCATTGGGCTTGGTAAGGTCAGCTCAGTTGAGAACAGAGCTCCAGGAAGACAGGCCTTTCCCTGAGCAACAGGCAAATGCCCACATCCAGAGCCCCATTCCCGCTCAGTGGCCACGGACAAGTCACTGCACACCCTGCACTCAGCCCTCCCAGGGGATGAGGGTGGGACAGAAGTCACGGGTTCTATGGGAAGTCATGGGTTCCTTGACATTCTTGCATAATTATAATTATGTAATTGTATGTAATATATAATTATATGATATAATTATGTAATATAAATTATAGGGTTTTTATTGTGGTGAAGCATGTAAAACAAAATGCACCATCTTGGGGAACGGTCGGTAAAGCATCTGACTCTCAGTTTCAGCTCAGGTCATGATCTCAGGGTTGCAAGATCGAGCCCTGCATTGGGTTCTGCACTCAGCATGGAGTCTGTTTCAGATTCTCTCTCCCTTTGCCCTGCCCACCCTCTCTCTCTGAAATAAATAAATCTTTTTTTTTTTTTTTAATGGACCATCTTAACCCTGGAATTAAGTACCTTCACACTGTGGCAACCATCACTGCCATCCGTGCCCAGACCCTTTCCATTGTCCCAGACAGAAGCTCTGTCCCATGAAACATGCATTATGTGTGGTATTGTCAAGGTGTACACTTATTTTTTTCCGAGACAATTTCAGCTCAGGGTCCACCTGTTTGGGACAAAGGTTCTCAGCCCAGGCTCCCAGAGCATTCTATACCACATAGTTTGTTGTCAGACCCATCTGGTGCACCATAGGATGTGGGGCGGCATCCCTGGCTTTCACCGTCACTGTGGATGCTGGTGGTGCCCCCCTTCTCAGTCGTGACACTAAGAAACATCTCCAAATGGTATAAAGGTACCAGCAGTGTGGGCTGAACGAGCCTAGAGATCTACGGTAGAGGGATGATGACTGGCCTGAGTGAGGCCACACACACTGGACGCTGGAAATATACCAAGGGAGGGCATGTCAGGGGCTCTCAGCGCACACACACACAAATGGCAGCGTTGGGGCTGGGGGTCATGGTAACCAGCCTGGCTATATGGTCATCATTTCCCTCTGCATCTGTATGCTGGAGCAACACATTGTACTCTTTTGTTCATATCCTTTTTTTTCCCCCTGAAGATTTAAATTACTAGAGAGAGAGGGCACACACACACAAGCAGGGGGAAGAACAGCAGCAGAGAGAGAAACAGCCTTCCCACTGAGCAGGGAGCCAGATGTGGGGCTTGATCCCAGGATGCTGAGATCATGACCTGAGCCAAAGACAGATGCTTAAATGACTGAGCCACCCTGGCATCCCTCATGCATGCCATTTTTATTAAAAATATGTAAGTAGTGAGAAAGAGAATGTCTGCAGATAGTGGCCAGTGCCCCCTGGGTTGGGTTGGAAGTTGCCTCAGACTGGGAACCATCGGCTTATGAACTTGAACGTAGTTGGAAAGCAGAAGCCTTATTTTGGGGAGCCCATCAATTATGAACACATTGCAGAGTTTTGTCAATCACCGAGAAGAGCTCTTTCCTATATGTTTGGCTCCTCAAGCCCTGTGTTGACCTTGAGGCAGCCACAGGCTAGGGGCACTCACATTTGGGTACAAGTTCTTCCTTTCAAATACCAGCACAGGCCGCGGGCTAGGGCAACTCAGCCCCTACCCATTACTACACACCCCTTGTTCCTGGATGGGCAGGGACAGATCTCTATCCCACACAGCAGACCACTCTTGGGACCCAGGCTGTGGACACAATGCAGTGACCTCCCCCTCCCTTGGGCCCAGCATCTCCACCTCCCTCCCACCTGCTGTCAGGTGAACCCAACTGGTTTGGAAAGAAAATGACTGGCTTCTGGTTTTTTCCCTTGTGGTTGGAAAACCAGTCTTTAATAAAAATGAAGGTAGCCCCTATAGCTGCCCGGGGTGGAGGTTTGGAATAGCCCTTCTAGACGTTTCTGAGAGCAGGTCAGCTGTCAGGGGCAGTTTTTTGTCTGGTTCTGGATAGTCATGACTGGAGCCAGGGCAAGGGTTGTGCGGATCTGACTGGTGTGGTGTGGAGCTTTGTTGGGACCTCGGGTGACCTAAAGAAGGCTGTGTGGACTTGTGACAGGCCTGCCCCAGGGCTGCGGAGCCCAGGTGGTCAACCTGCAGCCTGAGAACGCGGAACGGCCCTGGGCCTGGTGCTCCTCGTCTCCAGGGTGGGGCACATGAGGTCGTGGAGAACATTCCAGGGTGCAGGCTTAGTGCACGCTAGCAGAAGCTCTCCCTGAGCCACGGGGATGAGGGAAGAAGGTACGTGGGATCCGCCCGCAGAGGTGTGTCTTTAACTGCCAGAGTCTGTGTTTGGCTCCCGCTCTCCAGCCTGTCACTGTGCTGGGCTCGAACTTGTCCTTCCTCGCCACCTCCAGCCCGGGGTTTGCCGCTGCTGGATCCCACCTCCTGTCCCCTCTCCCTGCAGTGATGTCTTCCTGACACCTTTATTCAGAGCCATTGGGACTGCCTCTGCTCAGCATCACTCCAGGCACAGCAGAGCCAGGAGGAGAGGCGGCTGAGGCAGTGGCCCAGGGGTCCATTACGCCCCCAGGGCACTGCTGGGGTGTCCCCACCTGCACGTTCCTCCAGAATTAGCCACTAGCCCCCGTGGCTGGAGTCCACCCACCCCCCTCGGAGCAGGTGGGTGTACACCCATGCTGTCCTATACTGTAACGTGGGCAGATCTGCCAGCGATTAGGAAGGATACAGACAGGACCCGTGCAGCCCAGCTGGACCTGTCGGTGAGCACGCGTGGGTAATTGCCATCACACGAAGCCCCTCACCCTAGACAAGAAGCCGAGAGGTGGGCTACAGTCCTGTGTCAGCTGGAGCTCGGATCCTCGGGTCACCTGGCAGCGGGAGGCAGAGGGCGGGTGAGGGGTGGCAACCAAGGGTGCGTCACCCTGTGTGTCGGGATGGTTTTCCATTTCCACTTCCATGATCATTCATTCCCATGCTTGGAAGCCATGGTATTGGATTACCTTTGAGTTTCTTACTCACCCTGGCCCTTGGTTCCCTCCCCTCAGGCTCTGGTCTCACGGCAGTGTTGTGAGCATCTGTGTTTCTCCCACACACACTGAGCTACCCAGAAAATGAGGCTATCGATACTTCAAAAATTGAGTTGTTTAAGAGGATCATTTATCGCCCTGTGTGTGCTCCCATTTTGTATTTTAGAAATTAAAGGCTGCCTGTTCCTTATCTAATATTTTGATGGATGGAACTTTTATGAAAATGGAGTTAAATTTAGTTCTCTCTATGGCAGCCTTGAGATGCATTCACAATAAAGTAGTGCTGAGGCTTCATTCGACCTTGGTGCAGGTACTTCCAACACCCTCCTCGGGGTCACTGCACCGCCCAGTCGCCGCTAGCCCAACTCAGTTGGAGAGATGTGCCTCTAACGCTGTTGGAGAGGTGATTACTTCAGGGAGGAGTCAGCTGCCCTTTGGGTGCCTTGCCCCTTCTCTGGACAGCTTTGTATGCTCTGTGGAGTCTGACATCCTGGGTTCAAATCCTGGCTCTGCTACTTCCGGTGTTTGCTTCTGTGCCCTTTGGCAAGATATTAAATATCTCTGTGCCTCAGCATCCACATCTGTAAAATGGGAGATAATCATGGTCCATACCCTATAGGATTGCTTGGGGCTTAAATGAATAAATATTTACTAAGCACTTAAAATAGCATCTAGTTTGTAGTGAGCAATGGGTTTCCATTTGCTACTGTTGTTGTACTTACTAAGCTTCGAGCTACCTGAAGTCAGAAATCCCCATCTTGGACTTTGTGGTCTCAGCACTCAGCAGTGAAGGGGTGCCTTTGTTGTATCTTCTGCCTGGCTTCTAATTTTGGTGTGAAGTGCAAAAGTCATTGCTCCAACTTCCTTGGTGAGGTCTCTTTGCCTCTTGAATCAGTGATCGTTTGCAGTCCTTATCAGGACCTTTGTTTTCCTTAGCCAGGCTTCAGCTCTGAGCTGGCATATTTCACTCTTGCAGATGCTGGTGTGTAAACACTGTTTTCTGTCCTCTGAGTGATGTCTGTGACAGCTATTCAGGGTTTTTCTCTGCATTTTGCTGGCCGCGAATCACAGCAACATTTAAAATAATCCTGAGTGCCTGAGTTTTTTTTTTCAGCAAACGTCATTCATTTGTTCACTTAAGAAATACTAAGCATTACATGTGCCAGGCATTATTCCCATTGTTGAGTAGTTATAGCAGTGTACAAAACAAGAAAAGTCCTGCCCTCATGGGTTCACATTTCAATGGGGAGAAACAGGTAATTGGGATAAACATGGACAATATTTAGTGTGTTCAAGAGAAAATGTGATTAGGAGAAAAAGAAAACGCTGGCAGGGAGAGCTGGGGGTGGGTGGGTGGGGTGACATTGGAATTGTGGATAGAGTGAGCAGCAAAGGCCAGAGGAAGCGAGGAATGAACTGTGTGCATCCCTGGAAAGAGTGAGCAGGCAGAGGGTGCAGCCAGTGCAAAGGCCCTGAGGCTGAGAGTGAGCAAGGGGAGGGAAGTGGAGGTGAGGACACAGAGGTCAAGGGAAGGACAGTCCTTCACACAGGGCTATGTAGGACTCTCTGGCTTTTACACCAGAGAAGAGGAGCCACAGAGGCATGAAACCTGATCTAGATCTAGACTGTTCTGGATACTACATGGAGAAGAGACCAAGGGGGCATGCAGGTAGAGGACAGGAGACTGAAGAGGCCATAGCAGTAATCCAAGCAAGTCATGATGGTGGCTGGCAAGAGGGGCATCCCCTCCGTGCTTGCTCCAAATCCAAGGACCTGGCTTGTCTTCTTTGAATCTGCAGACCTTTCGCTGTTTGCTCTGTGACAAGCCCTAGAAAGGCTAAGAAGGAAATGCCCCTTCTGTACATTGTCTGGGGTGACGTAGAGCTGCTGTAACTGGTAATCATGGTGGGAACAGACAGGATGCTACACATCAAAAAATCTCCCAACCTCCCAAGTGCAGGAGGCCAGAGGGACCTTTCTGGACAGACTAAGAGATGGCCCCAAAAAAGCCTTTTTGGGGTCAAAGCAGCCCTTGAATCCTGGGAGTCTCTGTCCTGACCTAAGAGAATGAAGGCAAGAGGGATGGGCATCTGCTTCCTCTGCATCGGGGTCTCCTCACATCCTCGACTTCCCTGGAACCTAGGCTCTTCCATCTGGAGAACGAGCCCCAGACAGAGAAACGAAGCTGCCTAGGGCCACAGAGCAAGAGCGGAGGCTCAAACCCAGAGCTGGCTGACCCTTCTCCACTGTTCCATGCTGGCTCCTCTTGTTCAACTGAAATAAGTGAGAGTAAGCTGACGACAACGACCGAGGAAGAGAAATAAAATAAACTCTGTTCACTGAAGTGGTGACGAAGCCATAAGGAAATTCCCCCCAGGAAATGCCCTTCTTTTCTCAGAACCAGGCATCGAAGTCCGACCTTTCTAGAGGTGGAGTCAGGACCCACCAAGTGATTCTAGTGATGAGCGAGACAGCTGCCCACAGTGTGGGGCAGGGGGAGACTTTACTCAGGGCAGAGGGGCTCAACAGGACGGATGCTGGGGCCTGAGCACTTGGGTCCAACCCAGCTCTGAATTGACCAGCTGTGTGACCTCAGTCAAGTTACTTACCCTCTCTTTGCTTCAGTTTTGTGTGTATCCTATGGGGATTATAAAAGTCTCCACAGAGTCACAGTGAAGATTAAAGCTCCATAAGTAAGATGCTCAGAACAATGCCTGGTTTGTACAGAGCACTCAGTAAACCTTGGCCATCATCATTGCCAGGGTCAAAAAACATCTGAGGATGCAGGACACAGTGTGTGGCTTGAGATATCAGGAAAGGCTTCCTGGAGAAGGGGAGAGTAAGGACGGGCCTAGAAGAGTAGGGAGGAGCCCAGCAGAGAGACAGGAGTTTACTTCTCAGGGGAAATGGGAGCAGGTTTGGAGGGGAGTGGATATGGGAGCTTGATTGCCTAGGGTCTGGGCACAGGGGAGGTGAGCCAGAGGGCCAGAGCAGGGCAGCCTTGAACACCCTTGAGAACTTTTTCCGGCACACGGTGATATGGCGAGAGCCATTGTTAAGAAGTTTAGAGAGAGGGGGTGCCTGGGTGGCCCAGTGAGGTAAGCCTTTGCCTTCGGCTCAGGTCATGATCTCAGGGTCCTGGGATCAAGCCCCGTATCGGGCTCTCTGCTCAGCAGGGAGCCTGCTTCCCCTTCTTTCTCTGCCTGCTGCTCTGCCTACTTGTGATCTCTCTGTGTCAAATAGATAAATAAAATCTTAAAAAAAAAAAAAGTACAGGTGAGAAACCTGGTTTCCTCCCGAGCTAGTGCACACTGACTTTTCGGTGGCCTTTGAGGCATGGTGGGGAATTTGGAAAGAGCAGCAGTTTCTCAGTGCAAAACACTCCCTTCCCGAGCTTGTGAAAGGCAGATGGAGAAGGGGGATTTACCCCCCCAACCCTGGTGATTCCAGGGGGAGACGGTTCCCCAACCTGGGGCATTAGGACATCCAAACCCACATGGTCATGAGCTGGCCTTGACCTCAAGCGGGGCTCTGGAAAGGACCGTGAACACCACAGGGTCCATGAGAGCCCCTGGGGCCTGGAGGATGGCCCCTGCAGGTGCCTTTCCCCAGGCGTCCGCCAGACTGTAATGTTGGTCATGCCCCTGTGGGACAGCTGGGACTAAGCCTTGTGTGGTTCTGGGGGTGGCTGACCCAGCCCAGAGGAAGCCCCCAGAACGCACCCCCTCCTGGCCCTGAAGCCTCTCCAGAGAGATCCAAACGGAGACCACAGAAGCTCATTATCAAATTTGCACTTGACACAGAACTGAGAAGTCTGCTAATGTGATGGAATGAAGACTGTAAGTGGTTTTGACACCCCTAACTGCTGGGCGAGAGCTCATGTAGTGAAAATTATTGGAGATAAATATCTGGCCCAGCTTTCGGTTAAAGAAAAGAAGTGAGCCCAGGGCTCACTTGACAGAGTGAGGCCAGAGAGCCCTTCATCAGGTGAAGCAGGGGTGACCAGCCAGAGAGCGACCACAGCTTAGGGGGACACCCAAGGGTGGTGAGGCCACAGGAGCTTGGACGTTCATCCCAGGGCCCGGACATGTGCCTTGGGGGTGAGGACAGGGGGTGAGGACAGAGGGTGAGGACTTGGTGTGGGAGGTCCAGAGGCAGAGCTGGGGCCGGGGGAGGAAGTGATGGGTACAAGCTACCCAGAGGTCACATTATCCAAGGGAATGGAATGGAGTCCCAGAGCATCTTGGGGGAATCTGGGAGGGGTGGGGCCCAGGCAAAACCAGGCTCGGTAGGTATATTGATTAGGGAATTTTTCATCCATTTTGGAGGTCAAAATGGCTGTGAATGAATTAATAGCCTCCCCTTGCGGATTTCACTAGCAGGTTCTGAAGGGAGGGGATGTTTGACCAGATTCTGCCCCCACGTAGGCACTAAGAGCAGTACAGCCCACTTTGGAAAGCTCAAGGAAGTCCTTTTGGGTATTTGGAACCCACTTTCTGGAAAGGCTCACCAAGGCAAGCAGGTCAGTGTGCCAGAGGTAGGATTTGCCTATTAGCCCTCTCCCTGGGTCAGCAAAAGTGTGAGACTTCTCCCCATTCACCCGCTGTCAGAGTCGGGTCTGTGTGAGGACCCGGCTGTGTACCCCGCTCAAGGACACCAGTTTCTTGCTGGCTGTTCATGCTTTTTCATACAGTGAAAGGGAGGGCATCTGCAGGATTCTGGTGGGAGTGCCTTCCCTGGGCCAGTGAGGGCCCATTCCCACTGCAGCCATGCTGATGAGCAATCCACTGGCTCCATCTGTGAAACCCTGTTCCTGAGAGTGCCTCCGGCCAACTCGCAATGCCTCTGGACTTGACTGAGGGTGCGGAGAGCTAGGCACACATGGAATTTGCCTAGGAAGTGCAGCCTGTGGCTGCAGTGGGGCTGAACACGCTGGCAGCAGGCATCTCTGAGTTACTGCCCTGATGGCTCCCTGGGGCCTGACTTCCAAATGGTAGGATGTCCAGGCTGAGGACTTTAAGGTCAGTTAAAGGCTCTGTAATAAGGAGCTTCTAAAAACCTCCTTCACAATCTTGGCTGATCTGTTCCTCCTTTGCACTACTAGTTCTGTTTGGTCTTGTTTTGGTCTTTTAGATTGTGACAAAATACATATAGCATAAAATTTATCATCTTAACAATTATTTTTATTAAAGATTTAAGTTTTTATTTGAGATAGAGCAGGAGTGGGGGAGCAGAGGGAGAGGGAGAAGCAGGCTCCCCGCTGAGCAAGGAGCCTGATTCGGGGCTCGATCCCAGGACCCCGGAAGCATGACCTTAACTGACTGAGCCAGCCAGGCGCTCCCACCATCTTAACCAGTTTTCAGTGTACAGTCCAGTGGCACTAGTGTGCTCACAGCATGCAGATATCGCTATCCTCTGATTCCAGAATATTCTCATTTTGCAGAACTAAAACTCTGAATCTGTTAAACAGTAATGCCCTGTTCCCGCTCCCCGGTCCCTGGCAACCACCATCCCGATTTCTTTCTCCATGAGTTTGACTCTGAATCGTTGAACCTCAGCTGGTCCAGGCTGGCCAACCTCCCTCGAGGCCTGGGCTGACCACAGCGCCATGACAAGATGAGCACAGCCCAGCCCAAGACAGGAGGCCAACCCGTAGACTTGGGAAAGATGACAAATGGTGGCTGTTTTAAGCCACTAAGTTTTGGACCATTTTTTTGTTGGGCAGCATCATTGTAGCAACAGGAGCTGATACACCTGCTCCCCAAGACTCTGGACCCTGGAGTATGTCCTCATTGAGGTTCTTAGGGTACTTCAATAGTGTGTGAAGCTGGGATTTCCAGCCGGCACAGGTCACTGACCCTCCCTCCCACCCCCAGAGCAGAGCAGATGAGAGGGCCAGCTCTGTGATGCCTATCTCTGTGCCGTGTTATATGGAGTTGCTGGCCTGCTTGATGGGGGTGATGGTGGGGAGGCCAGAAGTCATGGAAGTCTTCCTCAAAGGGCCGTGCTCACCCTTAGACAGTCCTTTGTCTCTGGTTGATCACATGTCTGAGACTGGAAAAACAGATCTGTGTCAAGTGTCCGGGCTGACTGCTCCCAATTGCCAGGAGAGGTGGGGGTCCCACACTTGCCGAGGTCAGTAGGCTAGTTGTGCGGTCTTTGGGGTTACATGATTCTGACGCCGTGGACCTCCCCATTCATCTACTCAGCAGACATTTATTTAGCACCACTGTATGCCAAACCCAGGACCTGACGTGCAAATGATTAGATGATTACACTTCCTGATGATCACTGGGATATGGTATATACCTGTCAGTTTCACCTTTTCCTGCACTTTTGCAGATAATGTTGTATTTAATTATCAGCTGCTTTAAAAAAAATTTTTTTTTAATCAGTTGCTTTTTAGAAAGCAACAGCATGTTATGGAGTCAGGGCCAGGGAGGAGGCATTCTTCAGCTCTGCTTGCAAAGTGGGGCCGCCCTCTGCCTAGCTCAGCACTGTCTCCCCAGTACCTGGAACAGCAGCTGGCACAGAGCACATGTAGTACGGATGTGTGCAGAGCAAACCAAAGGACGTAACATGCCATTGAATTTTCCTCCTCTTTCCCTGGGGCTTGTGAGGCTTCGTGGGCAGACAAGGAAACTCTGGCCCAGAGGGACAGTGAGGCTGGAGAGGCAACAGAGGGGGAATCCAGTGCCCCAGGCTACTTCCCACTCCGCCAAACTATCTCCTTAGAAATACAGAGAATGCCCAGAGAACAGCTGCAAATCCAGACAATTCTAGGGGGAGGGGACCACCCACATTGGTTTCACCTTTGCAGGAAATGGATCAGCCCGTGATGGTCAGATCTGTTCTTAGAACTCGTCTTGGGTCCTCTGGGGCCAGCGCTCGGGAAGTGGGGCTGCCCAGCTGTCGGTTCCCAGCCTTCTCCCTGCTGAGCGCATCTGCTTGACTTCAGCTCCCACCGGCTGTGGGTGCTTCTGTGAGGGACAGAGAGACAAGGGTGGGCGCCAGGCCAGCCACCCCACCTTCCAGCCATCTGGAGCTGAGAACCACCCACAGGAGGAAGGTATTGCTCCAGAAGGGTCTTTCAGAAACTCCCTCTCAAAGAGGCTCTTATCTGGCCTTGGACAGGGGTGGGTGGCCTGTGGCTGAGGGGACCCCAGTGGGCTCCAGATGGCCAGATGACCCTCTGTCCGGTTGTTGGCTGGCTGGCAGGCTTCGGTAGACATGCTGGCGCTTGCTCAGGGGCAGCTGAATCCCTTTCTTCCTCAAAACTGGCATGCCACGGTATCCTGGGTCCCCTGCCCCAGGCGCAGTGAGTTCCACTGGGCAGTGGAGCTGGCAAAGGAGTGTCCCTAGGTGGGCGGGCAGGAAGAGATGGTCACCGAGGAAGTGTGGCCCTGTGAGTTGAAGACACAAGTCAGAAAATATTTTTGAACAACTCTGTGTGCCCAGGCCTCCGCTCAGGGCCCTTGCCTGTGCTTTCTCTTGAGCTCCTCACAGTGCTGAGACTAGCTCTGAGCTTCTGTGCAGGGTGGTTTTGAGACCTGACTCACCTAGAGGGAGTCAACCGTGCAGGCCAGCGGGACACTTAGATTCTTTCACCATCCCCATTTGCTGAGATCCAAAGTTTCCCTTCAGGCCCCAATACCTACCCGGACACAGGCCCTCCCTGCTCGCCCCCCCAGCAGGTCATCTGAGGAACTGTCAAGGGTTCTTGGCCTGTGCATGCTTTCTATCTCACACCTGGGTGTTAAAACCTGGCATCCGTCTCTGAAGAAACCCCAGCCCAATCTTGGTGAGTAAGACCCCTGAGCAGCTTGATCAAGGCAAACACTGTATTTTTAAAATGAGCTGCTATGGAAGAAGCAGAAACGCCCATCAGAAGTGGGTGAAGGGTTGTCACCAAGTGACTGTGCTTAAGTAGCCCCCTGAGGGTGAGGAGAGAGTGCAACCAACGTGTCCCCCGCCACCCCCCGAGAAGACCCTGTGCAGGTGCATTGACCCAGGGACATGCGCTGGGATGGCTGGGTGTGGTGACGACCTACCTCGTGCAGCCAAGGCACCGGCTGTGCCCTGCTGGCAATGTGACGTCCCTCAGCCAGAGGGGCACCCCTGTGCACCCATCTTTCCGGTCAACATGTGCAGCACAGCGCCTGAGATATGTTCTGTAAAATTTGCATCATAAAGCTCAGCAAGTATCCTGGTGATCGTCTTTGCCAGAACTAGACTGTCTCCTGCCTCTTGCAGTCTGGGGCTCTAGAAAGGCTGTGTAAGTTACTCAGGTCACGAAGAACTGGAGCCCAACTGCACCCCAGCTGCTCCTCACTTCTTTCCTTCCCTCAATATTTCTTGGGTACCCAAGTGCCCGACCCCAGGCGGGGCCAGCCGAGGTGAATGTGGCACTGTCCCTACTGTCACACAGGGGCTGTCTCTTTGCCCCATGTGGGTAGTTTTATTTTTAAAATGTATATATATGTATGTACACACATTATTCTATATCTCATTGTGGTGACACCTACATAACATGAAATTGACCGACCATGTTAAAGCACATGGTTCTGTGCCATTCACACTGCTGTGTAGCCATCGCCACCAGCCATCTCTAGAACCTTCTCAATCTTCCCAAACAGAAACTTGGTGCATCTTTCATTTTTAAAAGTTCTGTTCCACAGCTGCCTCTTATCTTTCGAAGGTCTCAGAGGCTCATGCAGATTAATGTGTGCGTGTGCATGAGAGAAAGAAAGAGAGCCGTGTTCATACATCATGGTTGTACAGAGGGACATTAGGCTCTTACTTGTGTCTTAAAAGGCCCAGGACAGGAGAGCCACTTGTAGGCAGTGCCTGTCTGCTCAGCTCCTGAGGCAGGTCAGTCCCTGGTTTCCCAGAGGAGTCCTGTCAGTGCAGAATGTTCTGGCTGGCTGGGCCACTCAGGGTACAGTGGAAGCCAGGAGTGATGTAGGCTACCCTGATTGCAAAACACGGTTGTCTTCTCTACACGTGGACACCCAGCTCAAGGATGCGCGGGGTGCCCAGGGACACAGCTCAGCATTCCTCATGGCAGGTCTGGAAGGGGCTGAGGAAGCTTCTGCAGCCTGGCCGAGTGATGACAGGGCTGCCTCTGCAGCTGGGGGCTGCTGTGGAGCTCCTGGTCTCCTCTTGAAAGCTGAGCTGGGGTTAGAAACATCTGCCCAGACACCAAAGGGAGTGTAGTGTTTGGTCTGATTTCCACAGAGTGCTTTCCGGGCAAGTACGAAGCCCATGTTATAGATGCAGAAACAGGCCCAGAGGGAAGCGACTTTCCAAAGCACACACATCTCCAAAGGCAAAGCGGTGGCCCAAACATGGCTCTGCTAGTATGAAATCCTCCTTCTGTCATGCTTCTGTCACGTTCTGCCCCACTGCCCTGGAGCAATCTTGCCCCAGAGGACTCTGCTGTTCTGTGCTTGCAGTCCAGCCAGTCCAATGCTGCATCTAAGGTGGCCCAGGCCCCGCAGCTGTTCCAGAGCTCCCCTAACATTTGTGCTCCTTGGTCCACTATTTTGTCGTCTTGGTGCACTCGCTTGGAGATGACTGGAGGCAGATGGCCAAAGGGGTAAACAAAGATTGTTGGAGGAAAAGTTCAGAATGGGGAACATTTTGCATTCGGTCTGTGAGTCCTGATGCTGGAAGGAAGGTACTCGGTTGTAGGTAGATCGGACGGGGCGGGGGGTGGGGGGCGGCTGGAGCCCCGGGAGGGTGAGGGGTGCTGAAACCATCCTTCATGGGGCAGTTATTGTCAGCCCAGTGACTCTGTTCTGAATGACCCATGACTCAGTGCTATCCCACCTCACACAAGTGGATCTTTCATGGAAGTCATTTTCAGACCTTTTATATTTTAAAATGTTTGTCAGTAGAACACACTCTCCAAAGGTATGGAACCAGGAGGTAAAAATCAGCGGACAGCAGACACACTCTGGGACAGGGCTAGGGCAAGACCTCCCATGAGGCCACCCCACGCCTGGACCCAGCTTCTAGGGAAGTACAGCAGGACATCCTTCCACCTCCAGGAAGCTCCTCCTTGGGCAGGAGCATCAGGGATTGCTAGCAATGCATAGTGCAACCTGTGACCAGGTCAAGGCCCTCTAGACCAGGCCCTTAACCTCAGACAAGCAAATTGATCCTCAAAACCTGGTCGGGGTGTTTTGTCATATCTACAACATAGACTCTCACCTCAGGATATTCAGGGAGTGGGGGACAGCATGGGCTACCTCCAACAGAGGTCAGAGGCCCCAGGTACAGAGAGCCAACCCAGGTGGCTGATGGCGGCAACCCTATTCCTTCCATTGTATCTCTCTCTCTCTGCTCTAAGCCCAGGCCCAGCACAGAGTTGGTATCTCCATAAGCCTACATCTTTGCAGGGTGGTCACAGCAGAGGGAAAATATGTGTACTTCCCTTTGAAAAGATGGGTTGGCAGGGGACTATCAGCTCAATGGGAAAAGGTTCTACAATTTGAAAGCACCTGATGATGGAGCGATGATGGAGCCTATTGTATGGTAGTGAGCCTCCCATCCCTGCAGTGTGTGCAAGCAGAGCCGCATGTCCACAGCACAGAGGAGTGCAGGCTTAAATGGTATTTGCCTGAGTCTTGGGAGGCCTGGCTTCCCTGCCCTTCTCATCCACTTTTCTCCACCAAATTCTTCTCCGGAGGTAGCGTGCTGTGGTTATTTAGAACCCGGGTCTGGAGCCAGTCGGCCTGGGTACCAATCCTGGCAGCACCCATACTGTGGCCTCAGTTTCCTCATCTGACAAATTGGGGGTAAGGTTGGAACCCACTGCATAGGGCTGATGTGCAGGTGGAAAGAATGAATGAATCCAGGGCACTAGCTTTCTTCTTTTCTGAAATAGCTCTAGACTGCCTGGGTGATGTGAGGAGGGAGGGCAAATTTAGGGTGCCCTCAGCACCGTCTGGAACTGAAGCCCCTCCCACTGGCAGAGGGACCACCCAGGCCCTGGAAATGTCAACTGAGCAGAGGGAGTGGCCATTTTCATTTGGAAAGCTGGATAATGGGGGTCATCGGAGGGATTTCTAGTACGGCTTAGCCAGACTATAAAGGACTCACCCCCAGGGGCCAGGGGGCTAGAGACATCAGCCTTCATGGCACCCTGCTACGGATCTAGACTCTGACCTCTAAACTGCCCTGACCCCTCTGAAGGGTTTTGTATCGCCTCTCTGGCTACAAGCTTGTAGTGAGGTCTCTTGTCCTTGAGCTTTGCAGCGGGAGCCATAGAACAGCCATGAGTGAATGTTGGCAGTGCCTGGTCAGGTGCAGGGCTCTCTGTGCATGGTCACGTCCACCTCCACCAGCTCCTGGAGGGGGAGACCCATTCACCCCATTCTGCAGGAAGCAAAGGCATAAAAAAATTATATCTCTTGCTGAGCGCCCCCCCAGAAGGCAGTGTGATAGGACCAATGTGTGTCCCCACAGAGACCACACCAGGTGGAATGGCCTTGCAAGGTCACTTTATTTGTACAAATAAGGAGATCACAGGATGATTTCTCAAGCCAAGACTCACCAGACAAGGGAAAGCAGGCTCCTCTTGTTAGGGCTTGGGATGAATATTCAGAGGGGGATTTTAACATTATAATGAGATGGGGGCAGGTTCCTGAACTTTCTGATTCATCTGCACAGGCAGCTTTTTCAAATGTTTCTTTTTCTGTTCTAGTAGTTCCTTAGTTTATAGAAGGTAAGATTGACAGGCAGAAGGTTCTAGGAGTTTCCTGAGTTCAGGAGGTCAATCCTGAGTTCAGGGAGTCAGTCCCGAGTTCAGGAGGTCAGTCTGAGTTCACAGGGTCAGTTTGAGTCCAGGGGATCAGTCCTGAGTTCAGGGGGTCAGTCTGAGTCCGGGGTTGGGGGTGGGAGGGGTCAGTTGTGAGTTCAGGAGGTCAGCCTGAGTTCAAGAGTTCAGTCCTGAGTCCAGGGGGTCAATTCTGAATTCAGGGGGTCAGCCTGAGCTCAGAGGTTCAGTCCTGAGTCCAGGGGGTCAGTCTGAGTTCAGGGGCTCAGTCTGAATCCAGGGGTCAGTCCTGAGTTCAGGGGGTCAGGCCAATGACAGTGGCAGGGCCAGGCGTAGACCCAGGCCTTTCTGCCTGTGGATCCCCTGCTCCTTCTGTCCAGCCCGCTGTCTCAGATGTGCCAGTCGCCTCAGAGGAGGGAGAGGCAGTGTGAGAACAGGATGGAAAGACCAGACTCACCAGGGCTGTCCTAGGATGTGCACAGGCCTCTCCCTGCCCCCCCCCCCCCACCGCAAGGTTATTGCCCCATACCTTCAAATAACTAGTACTCTGCATTAAACCCATAGTGTCAGGGACTGAAGACATTTCACAGACGTAAGAATAACCTGCTCAGACATTTGTCACCATGACAAGGAGCTCAGTTCTCAGCTGCACAGGCCACTTGGGGTCCTGGAAGAATTTCCACAGGCAGGGATCAGCAGGCTCTCTAAGCCTTAGGAGAGGGCCTGGCCTCCGTGGGGGCTTTTGGACAGAATCCCCTCTTCTTCTCATATTTTCACACCTCCATTGGCTCAGCAGCCAGCCCCATTCACCCAACCGTCAGCACCCGTGACCAGCCTGGAATGCTGGTTGACTCTGGAGATACAGGCCCAGGAGCAGGGGACGTGTACCCAGAGAGAGTCCTTCAGGGCTGTGTCATCTGGGGCTTTTGTTTTTTGGGGGTGGTGTGGGGTGCACACACCCACATTGTATATAGGGTTGTTTTGGACAGATCTGGACTCTCTGTACCTCAGAGCCCCTGGAGGCAGGTGCCTTAAGGTCTTTGCAGTCCAGCCCTACTACTTCTTTTTTCTTTTTTAAAGATTTTATGTATCTATTTGACAGAGACACAGTGAGAGAGGGAACACAAGCAGGCGGAGTGACAGAGGGAGAAGTAGGCTTCCCGCTGAGCAGGGAGCCCGATGCGGGACTTGAACACAGGACCCTGGGATCATGACCTGAGCAGAGGGCTGACGCTTAACAACTGAGCCACCCAGGCACTCCAGCCCTACTACTTCTAATGGAGGCATCCCTCTGACTCCTTCTCTGGTTCTCAGATCCCACAGAGGAGCCTGATAGATCTTATCCCTCGAAGAAAATAAAATGCACACACAGACTGCCTGTACATCTCGACGGGTCTCCAGAGCCTGGCCCCAGGCCTGTGGTCTCAGAGCCCCCCATCCACACATGGGACCCCTTCTCCTCCTATCTTCTCCCAGTGCCTCAGCAATAACCCATTCCTTGTAGCTGACTGCCGGCAAACTCCAATCCTATTTCAAAATAAACACCGTGTGCAATGGTCGGGGAAAGCGAGCAGGAGAGATTTATTAGCTTTCGTGGGGTGAGAAACGGCAAGAAGTGGAATAACAGGATACATTTCTCATTAGTTGTAAATGCCAGAAAAGAATTAAGGAACACTAATATTTTCTGTCTTTAATCAAGCACAACAAGAACTGTGAGGTGCAGGGGAGGGGGAGGAAGGAGAAGTGGATTTCACTGTGTGTGCTTTGGGTCCAGGGGGCCCTCTGGGCCATTTCACTGTACCCCCGCCATCGCTGAGGCACCAATAGCCTGGGAGTTATTTCCTTTTTTTTTTTTAAATCTGAGCCAGCCCAGCCTCTGGAAGGGATGGTTTGGGGGTGCCACAGTCATCCCTCCTGTCCAGCTGCAAGAATGTATTAACATCACCAGCAATAGGACAGGATGACAAGGAGAGGGATGTCAATTCAGAGGAAATTCAGTGTGCTGGCTGCCCCGAAGGGAGGTTGGGGAGGGGCTCCTGAAGGGAAGAGAAGGTCTATGGGCTTCCTCTTGGAGACGTGCACCCCCACGCGGCTTCCGCTGTTGTCTCATGTCCCTTCTTATGGAGTTGCACCTCAGGTGCTCATGTTGGGGGGGGGCGGGGTTTGTGATGCAGGCAGCGTATGAGGTCGCGATGCCCCAGGGGAAGCAGGAAGACAGGGATGACTCTGCCAGTCCTTGGCTGGGGCACCTACACCCCACCCTGGACGCAGGATCTCTCTGGGGGTCCCCCAGCCCTGCAGGGTGGTGTGGAAGGCAGAGAGCGCACTTGTCCTCCGAGGAGGGTCTGTAGGTAGGATTCGCAGAGGAGGGATATGTAGGGAGTGCCCCCGAGCGCGGAAGATGCAGGCAGAGCAGGACTGGGGGGGCCCATAGGCACCCTAGAGGTTGTTCTGGGAGAGTGAGTTAGGATCGTCTAGGGGACTGAGAAAAGGGTCCTCATTAAGGGACAGCACAAGCAAAGGCACAGAATCTGATGGTGCCTGCTGTGTGGAGTGTGTGGGATAGAGTAGCGCAGCGTCTGGGACGTCGAGGGCAGACTCCTGGAGGAAAGGTGAGCTCCATACAAAAGGGCAGACAGGGTGTGCCGGTAACCTTCCTGTCACAGTGACATCTTCCCTGGGGAGAGAGCTGTCATCACATTTGTAGAAAGATCACACACAAACACACATATGTGTAGACAGACGCAGGGACGCAGAGACATAGGGACACACACACCTCACACAGGCGCACAGACACAATCTGTGCCCAAGTCTTGAAGCATCATGTTATGACAAACTGAGGATTCCAGAGCTGGAAGAAGATGGTATTTTTTTTTTTTTTTAAGATCCCAGAAGTAACATTCAGTGAGTGTCTCTTTCACACTGTCAGTAATAATAACGGCAAACACGTAAATAGCACTTGCCCTGGTGCCAGCCTCCGTTCTGAACACTCTGCACACTTTACCTCACGTAACCCTCCCAGCCACCATGTGTGGGTTACTAGGTATTAGAGTGCTTCCTTTTTCACAAGGGAGGCACAGAGAGGTCAAGGGCTTTGCCCAAGGCCACACAGCTTGGAAGCAGTGGAGTTGAGATTTGAACCCCAGTGGTATGCCCCAGAGTCTGCAGTCTTCCCTGGGGAGTTGCATGCCTCTGGGCTTTGTTGCTCAGGGAGAGGACGGGGATTCTTTAAAACAAGACCTAGAAAATAAGACAGCAAGCTACTCTGGGCTAATCTGTATGGATTTTAATGAGAGGCTGAGAGAAAAGTCAGGAAAATGGAAGGAAGGAAAGGAAGGGGTTTTTTTTTGGCTGAGTGGACAGGGACTAGGTGGAGCTGGAATAGGGAAGAGGCTGGGCCATTTGAACCATTTTTAAGTGCTTGGTTCAGGGCCACCAAGTCCATGGGACTGTTGTACAACCCTCCCCACCATCTGTTTCCAGAACTTTCTCAACTTCCCAAACTGAAACTCTGCCCTCATTAAGCACAAACTCTCTATTCCCCTCCCCCAGCCCCTGGTGGCCACTATGCTGCTTTCTGTCCCTGTGAGTTTGACACCCTCGGAGACCTCACGTGAATGGAATCCTACACGGTCCCGTTGGGACTGGCTTCTTCCATTAGTGCCGTGTCCGCACGGTTCATCCGCATTGGAGCACACACTGGGATGTCCTTCCTCTTTAAGGCTGAATACTATTCCGTAGTCTGTGTAGACCATACTTTGTTTCTCTATCCACCTGGATAGGTTTCTCCTACCTGTGGGTTGTTCCCACTTCTTGGCTCCTGTGAACAATGCCGCCATGAACGTGGGTGTACAAATATCTCTTCAAGTCCCTGCTGTCGGTTCAGATAGATAAATACCCAGAAGCATCATACCGTAATTCTGTATGGTTTGCTTGTACAATAATTCTTGAAATTATTTAGTTAATTTAGGAACCACTTACTGGCCGCTAATGTTCGAGAATCTCCTTCCCTCCTCCCTTTAGGAACCTTGTTCTTGGTGCTGCCGAGTCTAGCCCCAGGGGTTCCTCCCCTCCATCTCCTCCCCCCAAGGACCCTGGCAGGACAATCTTAGTGTAGTTAGATCTGGAAATCCAGCTCTGAGAGCTGGGGCCAAGCAGGGCAGATTGGTTGCCCACAAACAAGGTCCCGTCTCGGCTCCAGGGACGCTGGCTGTCTCAGTGCTGGGTTTTAAGATCAGGGTTCTGGCTGGAAGTGAGTGGAGGAGAAATGGGGTACCCCATACACCCCATTCTGCAAGCCCCATCACTCGGGGTCTGGCTCGTCACTGGGCTGAGGCTGATGGTGATGTTGCTGGGATCAGGTCATCCTGGTAAATGGCAGGAGGGGTCTGCTGGCCAGGGCAGATGATGAGGAACATGGGAACAGGTTGCTCAATGCGGCAGCGCACTGGGATCGGGAGAGCAGTGATCAATTTTTTGCATATTCTCAGTGGGCCAGGGGGTTGAGGGGGGGTTGTAGTCTCCTGAGTCTGTGGTTCCTGGGCCCAGTGGCTACCTCTAGATCCACATGGGACCTCTCCACTGGCTATCCACAAGCAGACTGCACTGGGCATGGCCAGGAATGTGCTCACCCTCTTCCTGAGATCTGGGCTTCCATGGGGTCCCTGCCTCACCCACCCACTCATCCAGGCCAGCCCCAAGGAGTCATCAGATCCGACCCCCGGCCCTCTCTCCCCACCTTAACCATTTGCCGCTGGGTTATGGGTCCCTAAAATACCTCCCAACACCCCCTGCTCCTTCCCTGTGTGTTGCCTGGTACTACTTGTAGTCAAGACTCCTTTATCTCTCACCTGAGTTATTCTAACTACCTGCTCACCTGTCTCCCTGCCTCTTACTTCATCCCTCACCAACCCTTTCCTGTTCCCAGGGCACTGGGGGAGAGCAGAAGCCTCAGGATAGCCATCAGCCTCCATTACCTGACTCCTGGTAGGGGGGCAAGTCTTGTCCCTGCATGGTCCCCATCACAGAGGTGCTGGCTGGGGTGATTGCCCGCCTAGGGCATGGGGGTGGCTGGCATTCACAGGGGTGGACATGCTGGACATACAGCAGTGTCCCCAGAGTGGAGGGAACACTCCTGTATGCCTCATGACTTTTGAATATCCCATCAAACCCTCATGAAGGGAACCTCTGCCCTTAAGCCCCTGAGCCTGGACCCTGATTTCCGCCTCAGAGCTGATTTTCGCAGGAGCACAGCTAGTCTCTAAATGGGGAGAAGTTGTCCTTTCTTTAGCTTTGATCTTGACCGAGAGCTGTTCATGGTTTCAGAAAAATCATATCACCTTGGCAACAGCCTGACCATTGTGGGAGCCTCCATCAGACACCTGTCCATTCCCAACCGTCTCTGTAGTGGCCAGGTGTAGATGGTGATGTCACTTCTTTGCCTTGTCCCACAGCGGGGTCCTATTAGCCCCGGACAAGTTGTGCTGACATCCTAAAACCCTGTATTACTTTTGTCATAAATCCTTTTCCTTTGATTTCTACTTTATAGTATGGTCAGAATGCTATATTGGTTTTTGCAAAAGTTATTTGGTGGGCATGTTAGGCCAGCTGTGATTTTCATTTCAGGATATTAAAGGAGGGGCATAAAAATGTTTTTGCTACCCCAGATGGGCACATCTGGTTGGGCTAAGACCCGTGCAGAAGCCTCTCAGTCCTACCACTGTCGCATGATAGAATGGGGAAACTGAGGCCCAGAGAGGCCAAGAAAATGGATCAGGTGCTCAGCTAGCTGGGTGGAAAAGCTCAGGTGTGAGGACAGCAACGCTGGGTGCTTCCCACCGGTCACCCCCGGCTGCCTGCCACTGCCCGGCCTCACTGTTTGGGAGCGGGTCCAGCTGGCCCACCTGTTCTGCCTCTCCCTGGGCATGCCCCCTCCCCATGGCCTCAGCCTCTGTGGTGGGAAGCTGCCCCATGGCCCTGAGGAGGCAGGAAGGCAGTGTGGGGAGATCACTGCTCTCCCTGAAGGGGTGCAGGGGTGCAGGGAGGTGACCGGTCTGATGGTGGAATGGCCGGGAGAGATCTCAGGCTCATCGCCTCTGCAGACAGGAGAATATTGAGAGTTACTGGTGCATGGGTGACCCGGTCTGCCTGCCCTCAGGACGTTGCCGCAGGTCTGCTCCAGTGGAAATGGCAGCAATGCTGCGTCTCCATACCTGGTGTCCTGCCCATTGCATGTGCTCCATAGCAAAGGATTTGTTCCCGTCATCCTGGACAAGGTCTGAGAACATATGGCTGGCCAACGTCACGTCCCAGATCCGACCCCTGACCCCTGGTGCTATTCCTCTGCTCTGTGTGATGGTCTGCTTGTCACCACCTCCTGGCAGGGTAGGGTGGGGGGGGGGCACCAGACCTCCTGAGCTCAGGATCAGGAACAAAAGAAGTTTGAGGGAAGAGTGAGTGGATGAGTCCATGAATGTGGGTCCTCTGTCACCTCTCCTCCTCTCCAGAGCTGCTGCGACTCTCAGCCCTCTCCCCCATGTCCCCTGCACAAGTCTGTAATCGCGCACGTTGATGGTCAGTCCCTGGCGCCCTGGGACAGCTCAGCCGCTGCCTTGACTCCTCACTCCTCTCTTGCTCCACAGTAAACGTTTCAGGGCTGAACAGTCCTTCTGTGCTCAGTCCTATGAACAACAGTTTGCCCTTGTGTCGCAGGCCGTATGTACCATGTACTTATCAGAGCATACAGTCGTGGTACAATATTGTGAGGCTGGGCCGCCGGGGTGGCTTAGTTGGTTGAGCAACTGAGTTCAGCTTAGGTCATGATCCTGGAGTCCTGGGATGGAGCGCCGCGTCTGGCTCCCTGCTAAGTGGGACGTCTGCTTCTCCCTCTTGACCCTCCCCCTTCTCGTGCTCTCTCTTTCTCTTACTCTCTCTCAAATAAATAAAATCTTTAAAAAAAACACAAAACCCGATATTGTGATGCTGAGGTCCCAGCCAACCAAAACAATATTCCAACCTTAAGAAGGGCAAGAAACGTATCTAAGGGCTTTTAGGGCAAAAGAGGGATTTGAACCTAGGCACTCTAGAAACTGACCCCACTCTATGCTGTCCTATGTTGACTGTGTGAGCATGAGCATGGGCATGCATGCGTGCATGCGTGTGTGTGTATGTGTACACACATGGTACCAACTCACAGCACAGGTTTATTGATTTACACTGTGTTTTGTAATGGGTACCTACCTGGTGTCAGGTAAGCAGGCTGAGCTCTACCAATAAAAAGAAAAAGCCAGCCAGACAGATACTCTTAGAGAGAGTTCTCAGATGAAGCTGAAATTGTCATAAGTGTCAAAAGAAGAAAATCGAGTGAGATGGTAGGGATGGAATTGTTAGCATGGAAGGCCTTGCCAAGGGAGTAGCATTTACACGGACGCCTGAGGAAAGAGAGGGAAGGAGTTGCCCGGTATCCAGTGGAGGGAACATTGTTCCAGGCAGAAGGACAGCATGTGCAAAGGCCCTGAGATGAGTATGAGTCTTCTTGTCTGGAGAATTTTTAATAGGATGGTGAGGCTGGAGCATGCAGGGCAGGGGTAAGAGAGGGGAGCTAGGAAGGGGGAAGTGAGCAGGAACCGATTACTGGGCACCTATAGGCCATGCAAAGGAATTTGGTAATGTTTTAAAATAGGATTTCAATTTTTTAAAAGATGTTAAGATCTTTGCAAGTGAAAATAAGATTCTGGCTTTTCAAAGTTCCAAGATAGTTTTCAATATAAAATCCATAAAAAATAATTGTTGTAATTGTCCATGTCGACTCTTTATCGAGCATTTTACGCACATTGTCTTTCCCTCTGCCCACACCTGCTCAGTAGAAGGTCTTTATTGTCTGCTGTGTAGGGATGCGAAAGGGAGGCCCTGAGTGGGGTAATGAGTTGCCCACAGTCCCACAGCTGGGCTCCGGGCTGAGACAGACGCATTCTTCCAGAGCATTCTGAATGGAAGGACTTGAGGAACGAGAGGCTGGCTGTAGGGTGGGAGTGGTGGGCTGGGCTGTGCAGGAACCAGCTCAGGTTCCAGCCTACCCTACCTTTTTTGGAATCTGTCCTTCTCTCTGCTCCTTTGTTTCCTGTTTATTGAATGGGGATCTTTGATGAACTTGCAGCTCTGGCAATCTTACACCGATGTGATCCTAACTTACACTTATATCTTACACTGATGGGATCCTGCAAAGCCTTGTTAAGGAAAAGCAACTCTGAGCTCTTTAGCAAATGGCATCGAAACATCAGCTTGTTCCCAGGCTATGGGGTCTGGGACCCGCAGGAGGCCCAGGAGCAGAAAAGATGGACTTTCAATTCATTTATTGGCGAGAACCAGTTTGGAGGGGAGCACAGGCTGCATTCGGAGAATGAGGGGAGCCTGGCTGTGTGCACACAGCGGGGCTGTCAGGGTTAGGGTCAGGATGTCTTCTCCTGGCCTTTATCCCTTTTGTAAACTGAGGCCAGGCTGCTGGGGCTGGGCTCCAGGTGAGGAGCAGGTGGCAGAGGGAGGGCAGCCCATCTGGGGGTATTGGGCTTCAGGCCTCAGCATGTGGGGCATTGGCCCCAGCTGCCACTGCAGCCCTGGAGGGGATCCCTGCCTGACACATGTGTCCTTGCTGCTTCCAGCTTGGCCTGTGACCCCTCCTGTTCCCGATGTGTTGACTTCTTCCTGTGAAATGCTATCTTTGAGAGACCTGTGGCCATTGACCTGGAAAGCCTGGCCCCTGGTCTCACCCCTGCAGGCCTGTACCCGGAGCTGGGCTCCCATCACAGCCTGCACAGAGGCTTTCCCTTTGCCCCTGGATGGAGTTGTCCCACTTCCTCTTGTCCTCATGTAGCAGCACGCCTGGCACAAAGCAGGCACCCTGTAATTATTTTCCTGCTATGTCCTGGGGGTTCACCATACCCCTGCCCTGTTTTGTCCTGTGTGCTGTTCACATATTAACTTATGTCATCCTCTGAGTGCCCTCGACTGCTCTCTGTCCCTCACACACTCATCTCATCCATCAGTGAATCCTGCTGGCTTGCTTCCAAAATCCACCAGGAATCTGAGCCCTCCCCACCCTTGCGTGACCCCCACCCCGCAGGCCACACCACCACCAGCTCTCACTTGCATTGCAGCCTTATAAATGGTCTCCCTCTCTGCTCGCAGCCACAGGAAGCCTGCTGAAACTCAAGTCAGCCCTCGTTCCTCTCTGCTCAGCACATTGTCATGACTGCTGCCTTATCCAGGGCAAGAGGACATAGGCCCTACACTGTCTGTCTCTGTCACTCCTCTGACCTCATGTCCTCCTCCCCTTCCTTTTGCTCTGTCTACTATTTCCCACTAGAATGTGAGCCACAGAGAGGGCAAGAATCTCTGTTTTGTTCCCTGAAGGGTCCCAAGCCTAGGACAATTCTTGGCAATAGGACGTGCTCCGTAAGTATTTACAGAAGGAATGGGTAATGATCTGAGGTAGGTACAGTTATTATCATTTTGCAAATGAGTAAATTGAGGTACAGGGAGATGAAATAACTTGGGGACATACAGGTGCTAAATGGCAGTCTTGAGATTCAGACTTAGCAGACTGGTTTTAGAATCTGTGTTTTTAATTCTAAGCTATATTGTCTAGTTAAAAACTGGTGAATTCGTTTCTAGATTATTCTTGGACCCTCTGCACTAGATCATCAAACCTTTTCTTGCTTTTGATTCTCTTTCCTACCTCCATTCTTTGGTCATGCTGTTGTATCTTATTACAATGCTATTTCTTGTAGAGAACTCCTATTCATTCTTCAAAACCCAAGCTAAATTGCTCCTGTCTCTACCAGGCAGTTAATTTCTCTCTTCCTTGCTTTCATTGGCCTGTGGACATACCTTGGTCAGGTTTCTTAGAACCCACCTATTTATGGGATTTTCTGAATCTCCATTTAATTTGAGTCTCTTCATGGCAAGGGACTTGTTTTTCTTTCTCTCTCCCAGCCTGGGTCTAACACATTAGGGGCCTAATAAATATTTGTTGAATGTGTGACTAGAAGTGTTTCTGGCACTTACCACCTGCCAAGTGAGGATATGCATATTCAAACCTATTCATGGTGAACTTTCATGTTAACACCGTCCATATGTTTGTAAGAGAGAAAAATGGGCCCAAGTCATAACAAAATCTAATAAAATTGTATCTAGTGACAGCTCTTCGTGTCATTCATTTAGAGGAGAATGCTTCTGCTGAAATACTGCTCTGTCTTTGGTGTGTTAAACACAAACACTTAACATTACCTGATGTAAAGTTATAATAGGTCCCCACAATTAAGAGGTATTGTGAGGCCTATAAAACTAATTGGCCATAAACAAAGTCTACTTGGTTAGGGGATAAAGGGACAGTAATATCCCTTTGGGGTACTGGAAATTCCCGATAGTCATCAAATGCACTACCTTCTGGGAAAGGTGTTCACCAGAGGTCACAGTGTGAACAGCGGGTTGCAAAACCCTTTCTCCTATGTGACAATTTGACCTTTGGTTAACTTTCTAGCTATTGCCCTGGGAACAGACAACAGACAACAGACTCTCACCTCTGTCGCTGGGCAGCATTGCTTGTGGTCCAATGTCTCCTGCTGGGTAAATTGCATCTGCACAGGCTGAGGCTCTAAACCCCTGATGGGCCCCCCACGCTGTGGCCTCACTGAGCACAGCAGCTCTTGTGTTGGCTGAGTCCCTTGCGGGGAACCTGGACACTTTGCTGATGGAATTATTCATAGGGGTGATGGCTCCCGTCGGCCTGGCCCCGAGGAGGAACACTTGAATCTATCCTTCTGGCAGGCCCTGTTTCTGTCCTGTGCCCTTCTCAGCGGATAGAGGCATGAGATAATTGTGTGATTTCCAAATGCTGAGCTGCTCTCCAAACACCCTGGTGGGTGTTGCCGAAATCTGCTCTAACATTTACCTAATTCAGCATCAGAGAATAAGTAAGCAGTGTTTTATAAACACCTGGGAATCTATGCGAAAAGCAGTTTGGCTGCATGGGAGGTCTGAGGCTGATTGGCACCCATGTTGTGTCCAACTCCCTTTGCCCCACCGTGCCCCAAACAGGCAGTCCTTGCCATGGCTGAGCCCTGGACCTAGCAGTGATGAACACCTGCTGTTTTGGCATTGACACCACCCCAGCACAGAAATAATTCCCCTTATAGGCCTTTCTGCTGTTCCCCTTGGAGCCTGCTAACTAGATGGGGTGAGCATCCTTTTTCCGGCTACACCTAGACGGGATCGGGGCAGACCTCTGTTTTCTCCCTCCCTCTGCCTGCACCGGCTTGTGGAGGGAACTCCCAACCAGGGTGGGGAGCTGGGCATGCTAGTTCTAATGGACACCCTCTCCTGCTGTCACGCCAGGCCAGCCCTGGATTGCATCGTTTTTCCCCAGTTAAGCCTTCCCATGGCCTCAGGGGGTCTACATCCTTCCTGTCTCCATTTCTCAGATAAAGACCTGGAGGTTGAGAGAGGTTAAGTAACTCACTCAAGGTTGCTCAGCGGGTATGTGGCCAAGTGAGGACTCAGCCCCAGCCATCCAGCTCCAGAGTCTGGCTCAGAATCCCTGCGTTGTGCTGACCTCCCATTCTCATCCAAAGCTAATTAATGTCCCGTGATTCTAAATCAACATGCCTTAGTAGGTGGCTCTGGGCAGTAAATTTCTAGGACACAAGATGTCCCCCTTCCTTCCTCCTGCCTGAGTCTGTCAGTTCAGAAAAATGCTGAAATGGGCCAGGTGTCGAATCTGGAATGGGGCCCAAAAATTAATAAGTTTTTCCTCTTCCCTCTAATGCCTTTGTTTTGACTTCCTTTTACAGAGAGCCATGGTCTCCCTGGTGTCCCAACATATCTCTGGTAGACAGAAGCTTGGATTTGCAGATCCAGTGGAACCTGTAGACAGAATAGGGGTGGACAGAGTGGGAGGCTGGTTTGCCCATCCTTCTGTGAGGACGCTGGACTCCGGGCTGGCCCATCACTCTGGTCCCTCCCAGCTTCTCTCTGAGGTGGAGGGCCTGCCCGCCCCAAGGGATTGGGCCACCAGCAATTCCCATGTGCAGAGAGGGTCTGACTTAGTGTGCAGGAAAGGTTTTTCACTCATGGGTGCTCGAAGATGCTGTCCTAGGAGGTGAAGAGCTCTCCTTCCGGACAGGCAGGGAAGCAGAGGCTGGGCACCACTTGGCTGTGAGACTAGAGAGTTTTCATCTTCCCAGAAGCCTTTGAGACTTTAGGGTCGGTCCTCAACCTGAGCTTCTGTCCTTCGGTGACTTCCTCCCACAGTCCATGTCTCTAACCCAGAAGAGGCCAGTTATGCAATGAAGCATTCATCTTTCCAGTAAGAGATAACATTCTGGGAAATTATTTACAAAATAAATAATTTACAACGTAAATGGAGAACCAGGTAGAGGAGTGAACCACAGCATATGTAGGGGGAAAGCCGAGGGGTCTGGGGAAGGAGGGGGGCTTGTACCTTCCCCTATCCCCTGCCCAAATCTCTGTAACAGCGTCTTCTAGAACAACAGTACTCAACCTCTGTCTCTGAAATAAGCATCCCTTGTTTTGTTATCACCAGTCCATTGCAGTGGATACTTTGATCATGTACAAGATCCCACACTGGATGTCAGGACACTGGGAAATGGCTGCAGCCATTCCTGAATGCTGACTCTGTGTTTCTGGACTTCCTCTGCTGTGGTCCAGGTAGTCTGGAGACTGGCCATCCCTGACAGCTCTGAAGAAAGCAGAGTTTGGAGCACCTCCACGCATCTCATCCCTTGTCTGGTCCCTGAGTTCAGTGGCATATTAATAGTTCTGAGGAGCTCTGTGGGAAAGACACGTGCTTACCAGTTCCCAAACCTTGTTGGTCTTGGAATGCTTTTCCATGGCCTGTCACAACTCCTCCTGTACCTCAGAATTAGCTTTGAGAAAGTCGTCTCTGGTTGGTGAGGCTGTGGAGAAATGGAAACCCCTGTGTGCTACTGGTGGGGAAGCAAAATAGCGCAGTCACTGGGGAAAGTGGTATGGAGGTATGGAGGTTCCTGAAAGTTGAATGTAGAATCACCGTATGACCTGGCGATCCCACTTCTGGGTTTGTACCCCCAAATAACTGAAAGCAGGGGTTCGAACAGATACTTGCACACCCATGTTTGTAGCAGCATTATTCACAACGGCCAGAAAGTGGAGACAACCCAAGAGTCCATCAATGGCTGAACAGATCAGCAAAACAGGGTCTGTCCACCCAATGGAATGTTATTCAGGACTCAATTCTGAGGGAATTCTGACACAGCCTATGGTGTGTATGGCCCTCGAGGACATGGTGCTCAAGGAAATAAGTAGTCACAAGCAGTGAGGAGGTCCCGAGAGGAGTCAAATCCATAGAGAGAAAAAGAAGGATGGCAGGAGCCAGGGGCTGAGGCACGGGATCCGGGAGTTTGTGTTTAATGGGGGAGAGTTTCTGTTTGGGAAGATGAGAAAATTCTGGGGATGGATGGTGGGGAGGGTTGAACAGTAGGAGTGTCCTTAATGCCTCTGAACTGTGCTTAAAATGGCAAATTTCATGTTGGATATCTTTCAACTACAATATAAAAGGAAGGAAGGAAGGAAGGAAGGAAGGCCTGCCTCTGGGTTGCTGGGCTGAGGACTGGGCGAGCTGCTCCCTCTCTCTCCCACTCCTCTGCTCCTGGGGCTCCTGTCCTTGGGTAGGGTCTGGGCCTGGCTGAAGAAATTCAGTCATCTCTGGAGCACACTAAATTGCGAAACCAGGCAGCTGCCTGGCCCTGGGGTCCTTTAAAATGAATCTGGTCACTGTGGGCGCCGAGTTTCATTTTCCAGATTGCTAATTGAAGGCGGAACCCCCGTCTCGTGGCAGATGCTGGTGCCAGCAGTTCCATGCGGAGGAGAACTGGCCCCTTTGATTCAGTCCCCAAGCCATATGCATCCCTGGCTGCAGCAGTGACCGTACCCTCCAGGGCTCAGGGGGGCCACCAACCCACTCCGGGCCTCTGTTCCCAGAAGCTTTGGGAGCCCAAGTTTTATGAGCGAATTGGGGGCCTAGACCTGACATTGCACGGGGACTCAGGGTGCCAGGTGGCCACAGTGGGGGGAATGCCAGCTCTACTGCTTGTGACAAGAACAGACCCTCCACCTGGGTTTGCTGGGAAGCTTCCCCACGTGCTTCCCAGAGGTGCTGTGAGGTGTGAGGGAGGGATCTGT
Source organism: Mustela nigripes (assembly GCF_022355385.1). Classification (NCBI taxonomy): domain Eukaryota; kingdom Metazoa; phylum Chordata; class Mammalia; order Carnivora; family Mustelidae; genus Mustela; species Mustela nigripes. Next base: position 56,541,497 of record NC_081558.1, read on the forward strand.
GTGGAGCCTCTAGTCTTTTTTTGTCCTTTCTCTGGTTCCTCCCCCAGCTGCAGGAACAGTGCCATCCTTCTGGTTGAGCCAGGTGGGCATGCATAGAGGTGGTGGGCCAGAGATCAGGCAAGCATGGGACCCCCATATTTACCCCCAGGGGCCACTGCCAGGCAGGCACAAGGTGAGCCCCCCACCCAACCTTGACCAGGTTGGGAAGGCCTTGCTTCTGCCCATGGCAGAAGCACCTGCCCCTTGTCTCACCACCTTAATTGATCTCTCCCCACTGGGAGCTCCTGAGGTGCTGACATCACAGGGTCATTCCAGTGGCCAATCCTGGGACATGGCGATGAGCATGACCTCGGAGCCAGACTCTCTGGGTTTGTGCTGGCTTCCCCATTTACTGGCTTCCCTGCCTCCCTCAGACTCATCACTGACTCTCTCTGCTCCTTCTCTTCTCTCCTGAAGCAGGGAGAAGCAGCTCACGATGTTGTTTTGAGAAATAAGTGGAATAAAATGCCTGTGGAGCATTCCCATAGCTGGTAGCTATTAATAGTAACAGGAGTTTGGCAGCCAAACTCCTTCCATGCAGATCTAGATGAAGGGAGACGTGAGGAGTGGTTTGGCCAGGCTGTTCATGAGGCTGACAGAGCCGTGTGTCCCAGGACGTGGGCATCCAGCTGGGCACTGCCCCTCATTCCTGGGGAGGAGGGGGTTCTCTGCAAGGGTTGATACTCGCCACGGGACATTTTCAGGCACTGCTGCTTTTCAGGGAACGGCTCCTGGGGTGAGACCATAAACCAGAAGCCGCTTTTGCTTTAAGGCTGTGCCTTGCTCGAGGCCAGAAAATAGGCTTATTAGTCATCCGCTTCAGTGGGTCATTATAAGGGCCTCTTCCTCCTTGGACACCCAGAGGCTGGGGGAATGCCACCTTCCTCCTCTGCGATGTCTTCCGGGTTTGCGATTGAAGGATGTGGCATGGGACTGGAATAGCACTATTCCTGTGGAAGGACCAGTTCGCCCCAGGCCCCAGCTGGCCTGGTTCTCTCATCCACAAACACGTTTGCATTCCGAAGTCAAGTTTCCCAGCTGCTTTGGGCAAGCCTTAATGAAATAAGCCATGAGTGGCTCTGGGGGTCTTGCTGAAACGAGTGCTAATCTTTAGACAAAGAAAGTCTCACTGCCTCCTTACTAAGGGTGCCAGTCCTCTTTGCCGCCCCATGACAGGCATGGATGGTGCCCCAGGCCAGGCGGGTCCGGCAGTGGGTGGCTGGTCCTTGGGCAAGCTTTGGGGCTGTGGCCCAAGCAGAAAGACTGCCGAGCATTTGGCTGTGTCTGCTTGCTATTGAATTATTTAACATCTTAATGAGTCCATTTTTCACGTCCTCCACTGGTTCCCTCTGGGCCCACTGGGCAGGCGGGCGGGCAGTTGGTGAGGTGGTAATGAATATTAATGAGGCAGCATTATGTTTGGTGTGTCTGCTTAATGTTCCTTCCCACCAGGATGGAGCTGGGATGGGGGTGGGGGTGGCACTTCTTCAAAGGCCACATGGCCATGCCATCTTGAAGTCACCAGGAAGTTCTCCAGTTTGGGGAAGTCCTTGGGGAGCCTGAGGTTGGGGGAGATGCTTACATCACTATGAGCAACTCCAGGGAGGGATTCCTGCCCCTGGACAAAGTGGGCGTCATGACTGTGTATTTAACAATCCATTCTTGAGCCTGCTGACCGTCAGCTTCCTCTCACTGGTGAACCTGGAAACAGGTGTTACGAATGTCACACCGTTCAAAGGTGCTTGGGTCTGGCGCCGCTTGAACAGGTGTGGAGGTGCCCATGCTCTGCCCTTTCCTGCCCTCTTGCTGGACTTCAGGGTTCCTCTTCTGGGGGGTGGCTTCTAGGGGAAATGCTCTGGGAAGTGGTATAAATGGATAAATGGAATGTGATTAAGTCTACCCCATGGAACACTACTCAGCCCTGAAAAAGGAATGAACTACTTACCAAGCCATCCTATGTCATGGGTGAAACTTTGAAAACGTTATACTCAGATATGTCTCCAAAGGCAAAGGAAACAAAAGTGAAAATAAAAGAAAATGTTATACTCAAGTGAGAGCAGCCCGTCGCATGAGGCCACTGTACCTCAGGACTCCATCCTCAGCGAGACCAGGATAGGCAATTCTGTAGAGACAGAAGGAGGTTCCTGGTTTGTAAGGACTGGTGACAGGAACAGGATGGGCTATATGTAATTAGGTACGAGGGGTCTTATTGGAGGCAGAGTGTTTTAAAACTGACTTATGCTGGTGGCCGTCCTACTTAGTAAAGTTCCTGAAGAGCACTGAACTATGAAACCAAGCCAGGCAACCCACCAAACAACCTGAGTCACACTCCCTCAGTTTGGTTGGAAAAATACAGAAAGTCACTAAGAACAAAATAAGGATTAGTTGTCCTTGATGTGGGCACACTTCCTCCTGAGTGCTTTGTCCAGACGAGTGCTTTGTCCCCACACTGAGTGAGCTCACGTCGGCATCAGTGAAGTCCGGGGGTCTGTTTGCTTTGCCGACTTCATGATATGCTGCATCTGACACTAGCCCTTTTCAGTCAAGGTGAACCAGAGGCCCCAGGAGAAAAGGTCAGGAGCTTTGGGAAGAGGCTGGAGGAAACAAAGCTAAATGTGTGTGTGGAAGCACTAATGAACGCGCGTTCTGATTCTCTGAGGCCAAGAGATGTGTCTATCTACCTGGACCCACTCTGCTCGCTCCCTGCCACCATGTTCCGGGCCCTGAAGGACGCCCTCTGTCTTGGGCTCCCGTGCCCGCTGACCTCCTGCTGGGCACACCCAGGGAGGCAGGGACAGGAGATCAGTGGGCAGGACGAGAAAAGGCTGGAGTAGTCATTCTTCTGGGCCAGGGATAGGCTGTGGCTGTGACCCTCTGTCCACAGCCACAGCCCCCACTAAGAGGGTCTCCCCTTGCCAACCTTGCGGGCTCTGTAAATGCTCCCTTCCCTCCCCGTCTCTTAGGCCTCGGGGTTTAGCAGCTCCCCAGTCGTGCCAGCCCTGGGAGTTTCAGCATCTCTGTTTGGCTCCCCTAACCCAAGCCCTTCATATAGTTTGCTCAGTGACCTGTTTCGAGGGCCTCCTATTCCCGATGGGTGGCATTCCCAGAGTGTATTTGACCTCGTGGTTCTCATGGAGGTCACAGGGGCTGGCGGCGTGTAGGACTGCCAGTTGGGAAAGGCCAAAGCAGGATTTTGGGGACACACCATTCCCCATGTCACGTGTATGTTATCGTTATCTATTTCATCTGCTGGTGAGCAGCTGGTCACCGCCAATATTTTTTTGCATCTTTGTGCAATGATTATGTGCTTTGGATAGATTCCTAGAACGTCTGAAGGATTGCCCACGGAAATGTATTTCCAGTAGATATTGGACAAAGCTCTTGAAGCTGGCCTAGCTCCAGGGCCCTGGACCCAGCCTCTGGGACATTTAGGAATCCTTAAGAAAACAGCAGTTTGGTTTGGGAGACCAGTTTATTCCAGAGCCCTGATGATGCTGTTCTGTGAGCTCACAAGTGGGTTCTGCCTTGAGTGCCCTGGGCCAGAAATTACAGGTGTGGTTGAGAAATGTGGCAAAGCCCACGTGGAAACAGGGCCAGCATTGGCTGTCCAGGACATTGGCTGTCCAGGACTCCCTCTGAGCTCCGAGCCCTTGGCCCAGCCATACCAGGGGGTCAGATACAGCAACCGTGTCTGTGCCTTTTCTCAGTGGTTCACATAGCCCCTCCCTTATCGGTGCCACTGAGAACGTTTCATAGAATCCCAGCCTTTTGTTACCGCTGTAGCTTTGCCTCTCCCCGCCCCAGCCTCAAAGAGCCATTTATTAACGCCCTCACAAGTGCACAATACTCCGCCTGCTCCTTATGACTCGGAAGACATTTGGGCTTAAAATCATTTGAAAATAAAAATCTTGCTGTTTGCTGTCCTTTGCTCTTTCGAGGGACCCCGAGGGTGATCACAAGTCCCTCAGAGTCGCCCAGTGGGACTGTTGTCACTCTGTGTGTGTCAGGAGCGCAGGCCTTGGGTGGTTGTTGTTGTCCTGAGCTGATGCTTCTCACTAACCGAATGGGCATCCTTGTTGAGTTCACCGGGCAGCCGCGTGGGGCGTGTTTGGTCCTCTGGACACATCTGCGAGCCAGCCCTTCTGTACCAGGGTCCCGGCTGATGCTTGCCCAGGTTGAGGGGTTTTCTTTCATCTTTCTCCACGTTGCTGTCTCATGGGCTGCAGGAGGGGAACAAAGCCTGTGCTGCCCGCCCCGTGGAAGTGCGAGTGAAAGTGACGGCGAGTCAGGAGTCACCTTCTCTTCGTTGCCAGACGACGAATGAGGAGCTGAGTCCCCGCCATCTGCTCCTCGTCTTCTCCCAGCCCTTGGGTAGCTTCCCTGGCGTCAGCTGCTCCTAACCTTGCGTGGGCACTCTCGCATTCCTTCTGCCAGCCCTCAGATGTGTCCTAGGGCTTCTCTGTGCCAGGCGCTGGGGCTCACGGGGGAGTAAGGTACCCATCCGTTCATTCAGCTGCTCACCCACTCATTCAGCCAGTGTTTATTCCAACTCTGCTTTAGTCTCAGAGCTCAGTTACAAACGACAGAATTTGTTCTTGCAAGTTTAAGCAGAGAAGTAAGTTACTGAAGGATGTTGGGTGCTCTGTGCCAGCCAGGAGACCCAGAGAAACTAGCTGCGCGGTCAGGGACAGCACCCAAATGAGACCACAAGTCTGCTCCCTGGGGCCCTGCTCCTGGCAACTCCAGCCAAGCCGCCATGCCCCGAGCGCCAGTAGTCTCCCCTGCCATCGTCTGTCTGCCTGTCGGGATGGCTTCCTCACCTTGCAGGTTTCTGGCCCAGTTCCTGTCCAGGTGTGCCCGACTGGCAGAGCGAAGCCCCTGTGCTGCACTTGAACCATGGTGGGGGCTCTGAGAGCCTGTTTCTCATTTGTGCCTTAGAGAATGGAAAGCTGACAAGGAGAGAAGTTCCCCAAACTTGGCAATGGGGTGTCACAGCCAGAAGCCACCATTGGAGTTTGCTGCCACAAACAGGGGCACACGGAGCTAAAGACTAGCCCTTGCCCTTGGCAAATGTGGTATGGGCAGTAGAGAGCTGGGTGGGATAGGCCTGGTTGATCTTCCGAGGAAGGTCTGTGTCAATGATTTAGGGGCACAGAGCATAACTCAGTCCACCTTCCCGGGTACCAGGGGAGGATGGCACTTTGCAAAATAAGATATGCAAATGCATAATAAACAAACAAAATGTACTTGACCTCGTCTGTAATCAAGGAAATGCACAATGGAGGATACTGACTAAGAATGCCATGGGTTCTAATAGAAACTTGTAATGCTGGGTTTGGCATTTCCTACTCAAGGTAAATTCACGGCTGCTCTGTGTCCCAGCAGCTCCACCCCTGGGGTTCATGTGTCTACTTGTTAGCTGTCTTCCTTGCTAAAATGTCATTACCGTGAAGGTGGAAACACTTTTTTCCTCCCCACTATGTCCTCATTCCTTCCCACGTCTGACTCAAGCACTCCATAAGTATTTATTGAATGTGTACGGAAAGCCTTTCAAGTATGTAATAAAGGGGGTGGGGAGCAGAATCCAGAAGGAAGGAAAAACAATCTCTGAGAGAGGTGTTTGTCCGATCAGGGATTTGGGGCTGTTTGGTGGTAGGGAAAGGGACACTGGAGCAGAGGAACCAGCACAAGCAAAGCCAGAGGAGTCAAATTCCTGTGGCGGGGGCCTGGATCATCCCCACACAGGCTGTGGGGAGTGACAGTGTAGACTGAGCTCGGTGGATATGGCGGGAGGTGAGGACATTGTGACAGGAGGAGTCCCGGGGAAGGGCTGGTGGGGTCTGGGCTCTGGATGGAGGGAGGGTCTTACATGAGATTTGGGGGAGATAGCATTGGCAAGGCTTGGGACTGTGGGCATCTGCCATGGGGCTGGCCCCTGGTTTGGGCACCTGGGGTTGGGGAGGATGGTGACGGCCATCACTGGGACGGCATGGGCATCTCTTGTTTCCTATCCAGCCATCTCTTAGAGCGGAGTTCAGTTCCTCACGGGGAACCTGGTCATTGCCAGGCGGGTTCACATGGCATCCGTCACTTTAATTTGCAGTCTGGTAATTGCTCAATGTGCCGATTGATTAGATTTGATCAGGTTTAATATGATTTTTTATGGCTGAAAACTTGACTCCAAGTGAAGGACATGAAATATTAAAGGAGCTCTGGGTAAAATCCTTCCAGCACATTCATGTTGATCAAGAGAAAGGATAACAAGCAGACCCTATAATTCACATGAAATTGGAAGGGACCCAGGGTAGTCACAACAGTCCTGAGAAAGAAGCACAGAAGGAGGACCCCCACTTCCCAATTTCAAAACTTACTACAGGGGCACCTGGGTGCCTCAGTCGGTTAAGTGCCTGCCTTTGTCTTAGGTCATGATCCCAGGTCCTGGGATCAAGCCCCGCATTGGGCTCCCTGCTCAGTGGGAAGCCTGCTTCTCCCTCTCCCTCTGCTGCTCCCCCTACTTGTACTCTCTTACTCTCTCTCTCCTTCTCTCTCTCTGTCAAATAGATAAAATCTTTATTAGAAAAATTAATACAAAGCAATGGTGATTTAGGCTCTATGGTACTAGCATAAGGATGGATACGTAAGTTAATAGAATAGAATTGAGAGTCCAGAAACAAATGGAGAGATCTGTGGTCAACTGTTTTCCTCAGGGTGTTGAGATCATTTAGTGGGAGAAAGGGCAGTCTTTCCAACAGATGGCCCTGGGACAACTGGATTATCCACATGCTAAAGAATAAAGTTGGAACCCTACCTCACACCATAAACAAAGACTTCCTGAAAATGATCCAAGACCTAGATATGAGAGCTCTTACAGAGAAACACAGGGAGTAGATCTGTGTGATCTTGGATTTGGCAAAAGAGTCTTATACATGATATCAAAAGCATGAGCAACTGAAGAAAAAAATAGATAAATTTAACTGAACTCCATCAATATAAAAAACTTCTGTGCCTTGAAGAACACTATCAAGAACGTGAGAAGAAAACACACAGAATGGAAGAAAATATTTGGAAATCACATAATCTCGTAAGAGACTTGTATGTATATAAAGAGCTCTTAACAATTCAATAATAATAAAAAGACAACCTAACTAAAAAGTGGCCAAAGTAACAACAAAAAGACAACCCATTTTTAAAATGGGCTAAAAACTTGAACAGACCTTTCTCCAAAAAGGATACATGAGAAGCCAATAGGCACAGAAGATGTCTGACATCCTTGAGCATCAGGGAAACACAGATCAAAACCACAATGAGATACCACCTCACACCCAACAGAAGGGCTCTAATCAAAAAGACAGGCAGTGGGGCACCTGGGTGGCTCAGTGGGTTAAGGCCTCTGCCTTCGGCTGGGGTCATGATCCCAGGGTTCTGGGATCAAGCCCTGCATCAGGCTCTCAGCTCAGCAGGGAGCCTGCTTCCTCCTCTCTCTCAGCCTGCCTCTCTGCCTACTTGAGATCTCTGTCTGTCAAATAGATAAATGAATAAAATCTTCAAAAAAAAAAAAGGCAGTAACAAGTGTTGGAGAGGATGTGGAGAGATCAGAACCCTCTTACACTGCTGGTGGGAATATCAAACGGTGCAACCACTCTGGAAAACAGCCTGAAAACAGTTCTTCAAGCAGTTGAACAGAGCCACCATAGGGCCCAACGATGTCACTCCTAGGTATAGACCCTAGAAAAATGAAAACCTGTGTCGACACGATAGCTTGTACACAAATGTTCACACCAGTGTTATTCCCAACAGTCAGCACATGGAAACAACTTGGGTGTCCAAGATGAGTGACAGATGAATGGCTAGAAGTGATGTGTCCTATCCATACCATGGAATATTATTCAGCTTTGGAAAGGAATGGAATGCTAGCACTCATCACTCACCAAGGAAGGACCTAGAAAATGTGATACCAGGTGAAAGCCAGACACAAAAGTCCACATATTATCCCATTAATATGGAAGTCAGAAGAGGAAACCCTATAGAGACAGGGGTAGATTGGTGTTTACTAGAGTCTGGGTTCGGGGGAAATGGGAGAAATAGGGAGAAATGGGAGAAATAGAGGGTTTCTTTTTGAGATGATGAAAATGTTCTAAAATTTGGCAATGGTTGCACAACTCTGAATCCACTGAAAGCCACTGACATGTACATTTTAAATGGGTGAATTGTATGGTATGTGAATTACACTTTAATAATGTTTTTTCAAAAAAAAGAACAAGGGTGAGCTGCTCATCCCTAGAAGTATTCAAGAAGCATCTCATGGCCATCTCTCAGGAATGCCGTGGAAGAGATTCCTGACCTTGTTGGGGGTTGGAAGGATGACTATTTTAAACGCCTTTATTGGGATACAACTTTCCATCTCTACTACCCTGTGGGACTCGGCTTTCTGTGGTTTTCTTGAAATGCCTTCTGTGTTGTGGGTTTGTAGAGGCAGCTATGGCCGGGGGTGGGGGCAAATAAAATAGGGGGATTGCTGTGGTCTTGACCTCTTTGATTGATTTGCTAACCAGTAGATCAATGGGAGTAATAATGTATTCAGGGCATAAACACCTGCTGGATTTTGCTGAAGCTGGCCTTGGGGACCTGGGGACACCGATGTGGCTGGGTCTCCGACTTCCTACACCCTGCAGCCCAGAGCCTGGCTTTCTAAAGTCCTGGAACATTGGTCTCCTTGTACGTAACAGTGAGGTTGCTGAGGGCTTCCTGGAGGGAGCTGTGCAGAGCCTATTAGCTCTCAGGTGGCCAGGCCCTTCATTTCACCTGGTGCCCCGTGCAGGGACAGTCCTGTCCAGTGGAGCCATCGTGAGGGCACATGGAATGGCCCAAGCCTGGCCACTGGGCCAGGAGTCGCTACTGCGGACATGATTGTGCTCTGGCACAATCTCTGGCACCTTGGGCAAGCCAGATGAGGCCCCCTCCCTGCCCCAGCCCGTCGATATAGAAGCTGGAGGAAAGGCCTGGATGGACACTCAATGAGCCATCTTCATGATGGCGGGCAGAGAGACCCGGATGCCTGGCAGCACAGGGTTGTGTCTCAGGTGAGCACACACACAGCTGCAGAGGCAGTGGGAGAGAGAGATGGGCTGGTGGCCGGCTTGGAGTTGGAATTCTACTACCCATTCCAGCAGAAGGAGGCCAGGAAGACAGAGGGAGAATTCCTGGTCTGGGGTGGGAGGGCCTCACAGAGGAGGTGAGCGTTGAGTATTAGTTGGAAGGTTCTCTGATAGAGCTCCAGCCCACCCCCATGGGGAGCAGGTGCCCAGGCTTGGGAGCTGGGGGAGAAGGGAGATGGAGGGGAGGCCTGGGTGGGAGAGGCTCAGGGAAGGGGCAGACCAAGGAGGTTGGTGGCCTGGTCATGGGAATGCCACTGCCTGTGCAGATTCTTATAAAAGTGAGTTTTACGTTGACTGTGTTGGGCTTTGTCCTGAGCAGCAGTTCCTGTGAAATCATGGCTACAGTGGGCCTGCTGTGTGTTTTTCTGAAATGGGAACATAAATACAGCAACATAAAACGTTCACCTGTGTGGGGGCCACCTGAAGCCTTGGGGGTGCTCTGAGTGGTGGGGGCGGGGAGGGGGGCGGGGAGATGTGTTCTGAGCTTCGAAGCTTGAGAAGGCTTGGTTTTCCTGTGGTTTGGGAGTGCACAGTGTCTTAAAGCCTTTGGGCTTAGCCTGACCATCTTCCCAGCATTCTGGGAAGTGGAAGCTGGAGGCCAGCTTCCTCCACCCTGGAGGCCCTGGCCAGGAGGGCCCTGACGATGGGCCGACTATGCAGACCAGGGCGGAGCTGCTGGGACCGGGGCTGTCTGTGTAAACCCCAGGCCTCGACTCTGATGGGCTGACAGAGCTCCTCATTGCCTCTGTGTCCCACACACGTGGGCCAGGATCCGTCTTTTCACCCCAGACTCTGGTTTGCCTGAGCTGCTGTCCTGAGGTCTTTCTCAAGCTGTGTGATTCACTCATATTTGTTAAAATCTGCTAGAGGCATGTGGAATAATCTGGTTACTGAGCCTGTTAGTGTGCACAGGTGCTACTTATCAGAACCTGTTGTGTGCGGGATTCTATTACCTCACTTAATCTTTACAGCAGTCTTGTCAAGGTTCAATCAGCCCCACTGTACAGATGAGAACTCTAAGGCTCAGAGAGGCTCAGGAACCTGTCCCTGAGGTCACAGAGCACAGATGTGGCTAAAGTGGCATTCAGGTTCTGGCCTGCCTGATTTCAACAAAGCCCATGCTCGCAACCCTGCCCCACCCCCCAGGGCCTCTCAGCCCTGCCGGATGCTCTCAGGCTCCCCAAGGAGCCCAGGTGTGGCCTCTGCTCAGGCCAGATGCAGAGACGTGGGAACATGCAGCTGGGAGGGAGAGGATGTGGCCATGTGGAAGTCGTTCCAGGAGGAAGGACATTCAAGGACAAAGGCTTAGAGGTGAAGCAGCCTCATTTGAGTTGAGAGTGGTTAGGGAGCAGGACTGGAGTCGTAGCAGAGCACTGGGACCCCCAACTGGCCCTCAGGATGGCCCTTAGGAAGGAGATTAGTCCTTCTTGGGGGGCCCTTGGAGAGCCAAGGAAAGTGACTTACTTATCCACCGGCCCTCAGGGCTCCTACTTTGGGGAGGGACTTGTCAGGGGAGATGACTGAAGACCTTATTTTCTGAAAAGGAATCAGAAGATGGACACCAGACCCAGAGTCAGGGTTTTTGTGAGATGGCATCAGACAGGGAACAGGTGGGTCTGTGGGGGACCCAGAGAGCAGAGTGGGGAGCACTGGCACGTTATCTCCTCCCTTCCTACCTAATTCAATGAGTTTTCTGGAACACACGTTATTAGAAAAAGATGAAGAGCTCACTGCTGGGGAGCATTTCCTTGATGAGTGCTATGCATTAGGGAGGGAGGTCCCTGTCACCACAGGCATGGAAGCAGGAGCTGGATCCTCACTTCTCAGGCTATGCTTTTCCAGCATGTCGTGACCACATGGGTATACACTGCTCTTCTGTCTTTTCCTCGGACTGTGAGTCCCTGAGGGTGGAGATCATTCAGTCATTTAGCAAACCTACACTGCACACCTACTATGTGCCAGGCACTGTACTACCACGGGAAGCAGAGTACCCAAAGTCCCTACATTCTGGGGCACTCTTGTCTTTTTGTCCAGAGTCTCAAGCCAACCAACCCCCTTGGGCGCTGGGAACACTGTGGTCATGTTTGTCAAGTCAGTCTTACCAGGTGCATGTATCTGCTGTCTGTTCCACTGTGACTGGAGATTCACAGCCAGCTCCCCTCCCGCCAGACCTCCTGGACCTGCCTCATTAACCAGACAATTGTCATTTCAGTCCAGAGCTGGCCAAGCCCTCCACGTGGGCAGCATTTGTCTAAAGGGCCTTGGGGCCAGTCTCCTCTACCTTCTCCCAGGAAGGTCTCCACTGGGATGGAAAACTGCAGAACCCTCCCACACAATTCCTGAGGATCCCTGAATGTCCACTCTGCCCCTTGGAGATCTGCCACCCTCTCCTTGTGAGGCCAAGTCAGAGCAGAGGCGCCTGGGGCCATTAGAGGACTCTGGACACTGTGACATGGTAGGCCTGTGGTTTCCAGAGGCCAGACTTCATCTTCTAAATTGGAATCATCTGGAGTAGTTGCTGAGGCTCCCAGGGTTAATCTACCCTGGTGCTGATTAGCTCCTTCTCCCTAGGGCTGAGAACAATTATCCCAGGGAAGGAGCAGGTGGTCTGGCAGCTCGGAGCCTCTGCAGAGCTGGAGCAGGGGGCTTGGGGGTTGGGGGTCCCCTTCTTCCCAAGGCAGCACGGGGAGGGGCAGACTGCACCAGCTTCATGCAAGACGTCCTACCATGAGCATGTGGAAGACTAGATGGACTGAACTGGGGTCCTTGCAGGTCACTTGGGGACAAAGGCAACTTTCCTTAATTGAGAATCTACTTTGTGCCAAGCACTTGACACATGTGTGCTTCACTGGATTCCCCAGCTAGGGGGTGTTAGTAAAACCCCCATTTTACTGAGGGGAAAACTAAAGGGCTGGGCAGGTAAGGCCACTCTACCTGCATCACAACCCTGTCATTTGATGGAGCAAGGATTGGAAACCCAGCCGAGGGGGACACTCACCGCACAGACTGTGCCGCCTCCCACCCTGGCTGAGGAGCCAGGGCTCAGAAGGGTGAAACAACCCGCTCAAGGTCACACAGCCATCGCATGACAATCCTCCGTGAGCTTCAGCTGTAAGATATCAAGTGAAGCCTGGATGACGTCTCTGTCCCATTCCTTTGTCCAGAGATGGCAAGAGGATGGAGCCGTGGCCCTAGGGAGTGTGAGGGCCAACTGGTTCCGGTACAGAGTATCTGGAAAGCAGGAAAGTTCTTGATGGAAAGAACATAGCGGTGTCCAGCACAGGCCCACCTTCCCTGGGCTGTTAGGAGGACTTGGAAAGGCTCTGCTGCAAGTCTGCTGGAATGAGAGCCTCCCTCCCCCAGCACAGGCCCCCCAACCCAGAGAGACTTCCGTGTGGTCCCCCAAGGAGCTGGGGAGGTGGGGGCAGTGGCAGGCAGGACCCAAGCCCTATGCAGGATGGGCAAGGAAGGGCATGGGAGGGCGGCCCAGGCTGCCAGAGCCGATGCTCCACTGGGACCCCAAACGGAACTGGCCTAGAGGGTCGAGCCCAATCAGCTCAGGGAGGCTGGCTCTGCCACAGAGGCCTGGGGCATGGTTCCACGGGCCTCCCCGAATCGCGGCCGGCTGCTTCACCGGCCCCAGAAAGGAATGCATCGCAAGGAATCATAGCACAGGCCTGGTTAGTCTGTGCTCCTTTAACCACACTGGAGAGGAGGGGAGGGAGGGAGAGTGGCGGGAGGACAGAGAACAGCGGGGGACCCTGTTTTCCTTCACTTCTGGCCCATGCCTGCCCAGAGTCAGGAAACAGGATCTCTAGGTTCCGGATGCCTCGTGCTGCAAGCTTGTCTCCTGCTGAGTGTCACTCCGCTGTCTGACAACACGTGCTCTGGCCCCTGAACAAAAGCCGATTGTTTTATCTGGGTTCACCCAGAGACAACAGCCACTGCTGCTGAAGACCAGTGACCCTGGCAGCTGGAGCGTCGTTTACAGGTGACTCACACACTGCTTCCGTAGAGGGCTGGTCTGGTTATGATTCTTGTCCCCCAGCTGCCATCTGGTCAGGTGTGGCCCTGCTCTGCGGCCTTTGTCTCCTGGGACGGCACCCTGGGCACTCGATGGGCAGGGTGATAAGGGCTCAGAGGGCAAATCCTGCCAGCTCCTCCTCCCAGAGTGGGGTGTGGAGCAATTGGAAAAGCAGTTTGGGGTTGGTGTGGGCAGTCTGGGGAGAGAGGCAGGTACAACAGGGGAAGGGAGAGGCTCACCTCAAGTCAGCACACTGTTCAACAGTGAGGAAATCTCAGCTACCCACTTCCCTTCAGAAATTGTGCATTTGTTCCCTCACTTGAAATTATTTACCTAGCCCAGGCTATGGGTCAGGCATGAGTTGATCTGGGAGGTAGGTGTGCAAATGAACCCACTCAAGAAATCATGCATGCGGGGACCGAGGCACAGGTGTGTTTGAGGGGCTTATGCTGGGGGAGATGAAGGGAGAAATCCCCGAGTGGGTTCCCCAGCGTGGGTTGTTAACAGGTGAATAGGAGTTCACCAGATGGACAAAGAATGAGCAGAGGAAACAGCAGGGGAGAATAAAACAATGAGGTTAGGGTCTTAGAAGGTTCTGGGGCTGGGGGTGCATAGGGGGAGAAGATGCTGGTGGCCACATCCTGAAGGGCCGGGCCTGTGTACCTTCCGCATCTGGTGTTTTACCAGCAGCAGTGGGAAGCTGGGAACCTAGAAGGATTTCTTCCCCCAGCCTGACCTGTTCCATCTAGCCTTGAGTGGCTGTTCCAAACTTAGTTAATAGTCACTCTTGGTTTTGCTCGTATCTCTGTCTGACCACCAACCCACCCAGACTTCACTAGGTTCCAAACTACTCGATACTTTTAAAACCCTGAACTGTAAAGATGTGTTATTTGGCAAACTGTTTAATGAGCTGGAGAAAGATGTCCTTAATACAAATATGGTGATTTATTCTTCATTCAAGATGTATATATTGAGCACCTACTGTGTGCCAGACTGGGAATATAGTAGTGAGAAAGATCTGTTCTCTCTGGATACTTATGCTGTAGGTAAATGCAGTCAATAAATAAGTAAAAAGCCAAAGCAGAGCATATAGGGGTGATATGACAGCATGACTGGGGTCGCAGGGACCGATGATGGTGGTCAGGAGGGCTTCCTGGAAGAGGTGAGGTGTGCATGACAAATGGCAGGAATTTTGAGAATATCATCCCTAAGTTTTACCTCCCCACGTGCTCCTCCTCATCCCAACCTTCACCCTCCCCAGGTGAACACTGTCCTCGATCTTGTGTCTAACCCTCACCTTGGTTTTGCTTTATTATACAGTAAATGCGGAAGTGTTTTTTCAAGAGTTTTCTATGATTTTAAAATGTGTTATTGAGGTATATTTACAGAGGAAAGGCCATACATCTTAGCGGCACACTTGCTGGATTTTCGCATTCATCCACACCCAGGTGTATACGATGTAGGTGAAGACTGACAACCTCTCCCCTACCCCAGAATGCTCTCTGGGATTCCCCCAGTCCCCTCCCATTGGCTCCCCACCCCAACCGCTGTCTTGACTTATATCAGCATAGATAAGTTTTGTGTGGTTTTGTATCTTACAGACAGAGTCGTAGGGTATATAGTCTTCTGTCTGGCTTCTTGCACTCAACTTTAGGTGAGAGGCACACATTTTTCTGTATAACTGCAGCTGTCCACTTTCACCGCCCCTATCAGTATCTCATGACTTTTGGGGCCGCACGTGCGTGAATCTGCTGGGTACGCCCTGGGGGTGGAATTGACAAGGGCTTTCACAGAAACAATTTTCCAGCCAGCTTTCTGCATTCCCACCAACAAAGAACAGGGTTTTCCAGCTGTTTCCCAATCTCAGCACCAATTGGGGTGGTTGGCCTTTTGGTTTTTAGCCGCTGGGATGGGTGTGCGGTGGGATCTCTGTGGTTTTATTCGAGCATCGTGTCATAGCTGTCGTAGCTGTTAGAACTTCCTCCTTATGAAATGCATGACTGAGTCTTTTGCTCATTTTTTTTTCCTTGGGCTGTCTTTTTATTGAGCTGTAGAAGGTTCTAAAATATATGTATTACAGATGCAAGCCCTCTGTGAGATGTGTATATGGTAAATGTCTTTATCCACTCTGTGATTTGTCTTTCTTTCTGTTTATGGTGTTAGGGTGAACAGAATTTCTTAATTTTACTGAAATTCAATGTGTATCTTTGCATAATTCTTTATCAATGACCTAGGTTTCTCTGGATACCACCTGCTTTTTCATTGACTTGGAAATGTATTTTGAAGTACGTGTCAGGCACTGTGCCAGGCACAGAGAGGGTGTGGTGAGAAAGACCCAGTTCCTGCCATTCAGACACCGGCAGCCTAGCAGAGGACAGATGCATCATTCATCAATGACGTCTCAGGTGATGGGGTGCTGACAGAGAAAACCCTTAGGATAGTGGGTATATAGAAGCAGATCCCCTAACCCAGTTTGTGGGAGACATGGAGGGCTTCTTGGAGGAGGTTACATAGAAAAGGTGAGGCAGGCAAGGAGAGGGTGAGAAGGGAAGATGGAGTCCGGGCGGAAAGAATTACTCATGTAGAGGGCAAAAAGTTCCAGAATGCCCTTTTCTGGCTATTTCAGCCCTCTACAGGCAGCCGGGGGATGACTCAAGGTTGCTGCACTGGGCCAGAAGATGACTTGGGAATTTGGTTCTCATTCTCTGTTGCAGACAGAGCACAACTTGGGTCTCCTAACAAGGATGACACACAGTCTCCCTGAGCTCTGTGCTAAGCCTTCCAGGCATGGGAAGAGGGGGCGGACCCTGGATCCTCGGCCTTCCCACTGTGCCTGGGAGAGAATAGCAGACCCTTGGAGAGAGAGCGAGGGTCCATGCCCACCACAACAGAGCAAATGCAGCATCTGCACCGAGCTGCCCAGACACGTATGAGATGACAGGCGCTGTGCAAACACATTTGAGGATAAAATAAAGCAAGAAAGATGGAAGGAGGGGAAGACAGAGGGAAGGAAGGAAGGAACAGATAAATAACCCAACACAGATTCGTGGCTTTATAGGGCGCGGTTCTTCTTAGGAGAATCCTGCTGAAATCTTTAGGAGTGAAGTATCATGAGCCTGGAAACTTATTTTTTAGCAAAAATACAAAGTGCACAGATAAGTATTTAACAGGGTTTCAAGGTGTTAGGTTGAACCATGAAATTACTACATTTATAGGTCTAAAATGGCCACATATCAGCAATTTCGTATGGTTCAACCTAAAGCTATTTTCCAACCACATTCTCTAAAAATTTTTGTAATGTGAGGTTAGGAAAAAAAAGAACCTCACCTCGATAAAATGAAATTTTCTTGTAATTGCTTCATGCTATAAAGCAACTTAATAAGATCCGCAGTTGAGGAGCTCAAAAAAAAAAAAAAAAAAAAAAAGACTAAAAAAAAATTAGGGTGAGATAAAAAGGGAGATTGAAGGACCTAAGGAAAAAAATTGAAGATCAAAGCAGGATTATTAAGGACCAATAAATAAATTAGGAACAGCAAGGAATAGAAGATAGACTGCTGAAAAGGAGAAAATGTCAGAAGCGGAAGACTTAAGATAACCAGAGCGAATGCAGCTGGGAAGGAGGGAGAGGAAGAGATGAAAGCAATCAGTGGAGAGCCAGCCGGGGTGGAAGAGGAGCCCAGGATGCCCAAAGCACAGTCTGCGCTCCCGGTGGGGGCAGCGGCTAACAATCCGAAGGAAAGAACATTCAGCGCCGCACTATAGAAGCCAAGGTCCGACATGCCCTCTGTGTTCTAGAAACATCTGATCAGACATAACCAAATTCCGACAAGAGGAGGAATTCTCCAGGAGTCAGAAAACATGCATCACCTACAAGGGTGGAGATCTCAGGATAATGGGGAGATGTCCACGAAGTTTCTGAGTTGGAAAGTGCCGGGGACGGAGGGCGTGCTACCCCCAAGAATAACATACACGTGGCCTCGCTGTTGTGTTTGTATAAACACAACAGGCAGACCGTCTCTAAGTTGAACACGGAAATGCATTCAGTTCACGGATGAATCAGAATGAAGAATCCAGGAATGGGGAAGCTGATGAAGGGCAGGGGGTGACTGTTTAATCCATTTCCATACAGGGTGACAACGAAATCCAGTTATGGACAGAATGTGAGTTTGAAAACGGGATGATGTAAAAATAATAGTGGAATTCAGGGAAATCAGGAGGTGGGGGAGGGGCGTGGCGTGGTGTGAGCCTTTGAGTGTCCTCATCTTGTCCCTGCTATGTGCAGTGCCCCCAACTCACCCCACCACGTTCCCTTCCGCAAGGTGGGGGCTCCTCTCTGTCTTGCTCATTGCTAGTCCACGTTGCCGCAGAACAGGGCTTTGCATGTGGGTTGTTGAACCGATAGATGGTTGGATGGATGGACAGACAGATGGACGAATGGATGGACAGGCAGACAGGGTGGCTGGGAGGTGCCTTCTATATGAACAACAAACACTGGGCCCGTTTGAGCTGTGTGGCCTCAGCTTCATGGTCTTGGTACGTGCTATGAGTGTTTTCTTCCAGCCCAGGGGATCTGGGATGGGTGGAGTGGCTGAATATGCCTGACGTATGCCACCTGCGGTATACTTGTGGCACAGAGTGGTCAGTCCCTCTTTTGGGGAGCCCAGTTCTGAGATAGATAGACAATAGGTTGCCTTTATGCTATGGTCTTATTGTTCAGGCCGGGAATGGGAAATGCTGGCTGGCCTGGTTCCTCTCGGGTGCCGGGAAGAGCAGGGCTTGGGACTCGGCTGGACGTGAGAGATGGTGGGGTACAGAGGAGCAGGGAGAGGGACAGGGAGCCGCCTCTGCTGAGCTGAGCTCCTGCAATGGGCCTGGCACAGCACTAAGAGGTTTTCACGCCTCATTATGCCCCTGGGGCTCACAGAGCTCCTCGAAGCTGAGCTTCACTGTCCCCATTTTGGAGCTCAGAAAAACCAAGGCTCGATTGTCAGTCTCCTCTCACTGGCTCTGAGCTGCCTGGGGGAGTCACCTCGCCTCCTGCAGACCCAGTGTCCTCATCTGCAAACCCGGGATGAGAACAGAACCCACGTCATGGGATGGGGGAGGGCTCCGCACATCGCACAGCCCGCTGGGGCCGCTGAGGCTGTCTGTCGGGCTTTCCCAGCTCCAAGCTGCAGCGGGCACAGCTGCTCGCTGTAAGTCCCAATTCCTTGCTGACTCAGTGGCCCCACGCGCCCTGCAGCGGCTCTGTGGCCCAAGCGGCTGGCTGAGGGCTTTCCTTATCACAGTCCCCATCTGTAGCCAGGGAAGGGGCTGGAGACGGCCACCATACTCCACAGCCCTGCACCAGTTTTCTTTGGGGTTTGTAATCTTCCCTGACCAGCAGGGACTTATTGCTGCAACTATTATGGTGGAAAATGCCAGCTCCTCACTTCTGAAGACGGGACAATACCCACCCTGGACAGGCTGTCACAGATGGGCAGGGGAGGTGGAGCAGGAACACTCTTGGCCGGGATTGGGGAGGGAAGGAGCCCAGTTCCACTGTCAGCGTGACCTAAACACAGACCCAGGGACTAGGACAGGAAAGCTGAGCATGGGGGCCGGGAGAGGCCCAAGCCCCCACAGACAGCCCCGTCCCTGCCACCGATTCCCTGTCTGCTCATGGGCATGGGTGCCGGCACATGGTGAGTGAACTTGAAAGGAAGGATGGGCAGAATTTGGACCTGAGCCATATGACAGAGGTCATTGTGCCCCTGCTAATGGGCAGGGTCTGCTGTCCCTTCACTCGGACTCCATTGTTACCCACTTACCATTTGCCAGCAAATGGGGCCCCAGACTTAGTTTTAAGCTTGGCAGATGGTGTCTGTGCCTCTTACGAATTCGCATGGCAAATTCATTTTGTAACTGCTGCCGAGGTGGGGTCTGTTCGCTCTGGCGACAGCCGACCCTTCTACTCCCGCATGCTTCCGGGGTCCCACACTCTGTTCACACCCCGCTCCCATGGCAGGCCTGGAGCATGGGCATCGCAGGATCAGGAGCCTGCAATCTGCGGGCACCCCGGCTAGAAATTTCTCTTGGGCTTGTGGTCCTAAGAGAAGAGACAGGTATACAGGGGTGCTGGCGAAACTGAGGCACCCTCACAGGGAAGCTTAACGAAGGACAGTGTGCAGAGGTATGAGTAATGTCAAGGAAGCCAGCAGGGCCGGTGCAGCAGTGGGGAAACAGCCATGTGCATACATGTAGGCGTGTGTGAGTGCATGCGTGTGTGCAAGTGGCGTGCGCACGTGTCTGTGTGGTGCTAATAGAATCCAGTGAGCACCACAGCTCCAAGACAGGGCCGCCCAGCGGGTCCCGTGTGCGTAGGGAGGGAGCAGGGGACACATAGCCCACGCAGCCTCTTCTTTCTCTGACTTCCAGTCTCTTGCTGAGCCCCCCCCCCCCAAGTGGCTGAAAGAGCTCAGCCAAGAGTAAGAGGAAGTTGGCTGATTTCGTCTGTGGGAATGAACCTCCTGGGGATGGACTCCCAGCTCCCCCTCAGACTGAGCAGAGAAGTCATCTATAAAATGGCCATAGTAAGAGCACCCACCTTACAGAGTGCTGCGGGGAACCAGTGAAACACAGGCTATAATGTGCTTGGAATGCTGTCTGCCCCCCGTGACACACGTAAGTGGTCAATCCTGCCGGCAGGACTCCCTTTATATCCGTATAGAAAACATCCAGCATAGGGCACCTGGGTGGCTCTGTCGGTAAAGCAGCTGCCTTCAGCTTAGGTTGTGATCCTGGGGTCCTGGGATCGAGCCCCTCCTGGGGTTCCCTGCTCAACAGGGAGCCTGGTTCTCCCTCTCCCTCTTCTGCGCCCCTGCTTGCGCTCTCTTTCTTTCTCTCTATCAAATGAATAAATAAAATCTTAAAAAGTATCTAGCACAGAGTTTTCTGGTAAAATACACTTAACATAAAAATTTACCAGTGGCCTCAAGTATGTTCAGCCGCCAGCCCCGCCAGCCCCGCCACCTGTCTCCAGAACCCTTCCTCTCATCTTCCCCAACAGAAACGTTGCCGTCACTGAACACTGACTTCCCATTTGTCTCTAGGAAAGTGACCACTCCAGGGACATCAGGTTAGTGGGACCCCACCGTAGCTGTCTTCTTGTCACTGGCTTCTTTCACTGAGCACAGTGTCCTCAGGGTTTGTCCATGTTGTAGCCTGTGTCAGAATTTCCTTCCTTTTGAAGGCTGGAGGATATTCCATCATATGCGTATTCCACATTTTATTTATCTTTTCATCGTTATTAAAAGAAAAACTAATGTTGATGGACCCTTGGGTTGTTTCTGCCTCTTGGCCGTGGGGAGAGATGCTGCCATACGCGTGGGTGTGCAAAGGTCTCTTCAAGGCCCTGCCTCCAATTTCCCCACATTGTCGCCACCACTTGTTATTTTCTGGGTTTGATTTGATGGTAGCCATCCTAATGGGTGGGCGGTGTCAGCACAGACTACACAGTAAGGAAGAGTGGATGGATGGGCAGATGGAAGGACAGACCGATGGGTGGGCGGGAAGAGCAGATCTTCCCTGAAGCAAGATTCCTGTTGGTGGCACTTGGCTACCATGTAGCTGGAGTGTCTCTTTGGGATGGAAAATAATATAATACTTCTTTTAAAGTGCTCAGTAAGAATGTCCCTTCTTGGGGCGCCTGGGTGGCTCAGTCAGTTAAGCGTCTGCTTTCGGCTCAGGTCATAATCCCAGGGTCCTGGGATCGAGCCCCGTGTCAGGCTTCCTGCTCTGCAGGGATCTGCTTCTTTCTCTCCCTCTTCCCCTCCCCCCTGCTTGTGTGCACGTGCTTACTCTCTCTTAAATAAATCTTTAAAAAAAAAAAAAGGAATTTCCCTTCTTTCCCCATTTGTCCTCCTAGTAGAATCCCAAGAATCACAGCATTTGTGACGACAGGTGACCAGACTTAGCAACACGGGTGCATGGCGTTGAGGCCGAATTAGTGGGTCTTCGCTGTAGTTGGTAGAACCCACCCCATCTGGTTACAGTGCTGGAGATGAGTATGCTGTCTCCCTCCTGAGAAAGCTTTGATATTAAACTATCACCGGGGAAAAGTGTGGTGCTTCTTGCCCAGGATGCCTCTTGTGATGGTGAGGGGCTAGATCTGCCCTTTGCACACAGAATCCTTTTAACTCAGCCCTTCCCTGTGTCCCCTCTCCTGGCCTCCCACCTGGCTTTGAAACGACAGATGAGAATGGCCCATAGGAGCGCAGGGGGAATTGGTGGATGCAGGGGGAAGTCTCAGAGCCCTGTGTGTGTCTTCCAGTCACCTCCCTTCCTAGCTGTGTGGAAGCTTGGGTAAGCTGATTTCTGTCTCTTTGCCTACCACCAGTTCTGTCTATGGCAGAATGAGAACAGTCTAACTCATCTAGAGGTTTGTTGTGAACATGATATGAGATCATCCTAGGTGGTTCCCCCCAAAGGTGATTTGAACGCAATAGTGCACTAAGGTAGGACTCAGGGAACCTGGAATGTGGTCTTGCCTCGATCCCCATTTTGTACATACTTTTGTGTCTTGGCCCGTGTTACAGCCTTTTTTAGTTAACTCCGTCACTCTGATTATCCCCAAAAATCATCACCTCCAGTTTAGAAATGAGGACAAGGAAGCACAGAAAGGTCTAGTAATTCGTGCAGAAGCACACAGCAGAGCAATAAGTAAAAAAAACAAAAAAAAAAAAAAAAAAAGCAGATGACAAAAATCCTTATGCAGGATGGGGCGTGAGGGTGTAATGTGGTAGTGTCGGCTGGGGGACTGTGTGCTGATCTGTCTCCTTGCTCTACCATCTTCCTAACTTAAACCATCCCCCGTCCCCAGAGAGGGAGCCAGGAGCCTTCTTACTCCCATCTCTGCTCCAGAGTCACCTGTCAGCTGGGAGCCAGACTTGTTTGGTTTTCCTCCTTCCCCTGCCAGGCCACAGCTCCGTGACCTTGGGCTCTTCATTTAGGGGCTCATCTTCCTTATATGAAAAAGGCAGGGCTTTGAATTCTGACGACGGTCCTCTTTACCAAGTTATTGCTGGTGATGACGAAACGAATGCCTGATCATTGTTTCAGATTTAGAGGGTCTGGGAAAACAGAAAGAAGAAAGGAAACCCTGCAGGGCTCCCTGAGCTGAAGCGAATGTCCTTCCAGTCTGCTTTCTACACAGTTCTAGTTTTTTCTGAGTCAAAACAACTTGGTGCGTTCCCCAAAAATAGGGCTGAGTAATAGTCTGCTGGGTGCATATTCCGTATTTTCTCTATCCATCCATCCATCAAAGGACACTTAGGTTGTGGGTTGTTTCCCTATCTTGGTTGCTGTGAATGTAGCAACCATTTCCTCCATAAAAAGGAGGAAAGGAGGAAATACTGCTATTTGCGACAATGTGGATGAACGTGGAGGACATTATGCTCCGGGAAATAAGCCTGACAGAGAGAGAGGCTATCACTCTCCTGTGGGATCTGGAACAAGCCGCAGACCCAGGAGCAGAGAGAACGATGGTTGGCAGGGGCCGTGGGTCAGGTGGGGGAAATTCGTGATGTGGGTCAAAGGGCACACACTTCCCACTTCGAGTATGTTCCGAGGACCTAACGTACAGCATAGTCCCTATAGCAAAGAAGACCATGTTGTATACTTGAAAGTTGCTAAGAGAGTAGATCTTAACTGTTCTTACCCCAAATAAACAAAAAGGTAGTTATGTGGGACGATGTGTTGATTAACCCAAGTGTGGCAAACATTTCATAGTGTATATGTGTCTCCATTCATCACATTGTCGTGTCCGTGATGCCTCAATAAAGCAGGGGGAGAAAGAATTCTGTAGGGTTGTTTTTGCCGTCAGTGCCATTTCCTTGTAGGGAAAGGGGTCATGGGGGGGAGGCTTTGACTCTGGGCAGAGGGAAGGACCCCCTTCCTGGTTCATGATCAGCCCAGGTGCCTCGGCTGCGGGGGACACAGCCTGCTGAGGGCAGAGAGATCTGGGGAGGGGGTGTCATTCTGGATCAGCATGTCCCTAAGGGCGGCAGGTGGGACTCCAGGTGACCCCTACAGACTTTGATGAAGGCAGCCTATGTGGCCCCCAGAGCAGAGGGCGTGGGGCCACCCATTCTGGGGCTGCCCAGAGAAAAGAGCCGAAAGCCAGAGTTGGCACAGGCTGGCGTTTGCAGTTGGGAGGGAAAATGAAAGGTAGCCTCGGGACAAGTGATGAAGGACAGCCAGTGCTGGTGTCCCACAGGTCTGGACTGGATCTATGCCTTGAGTCAACTTAGATAAGCCCCTGGAGTGTTCTGAGCCTCACTATAAATGGGGGATGAGGAGACCAGCCTCGCCAAGCTGTTGGGGAATCTCAGGTACTGCTCGAAGTTCCATGTGGAGTGCCTGGCTCGGAAGGGGGTCATGGCTCTGTGGCGAGGCTTACGTGTGTTCCTCAACCCCTGGGTATCCCCAGTGAGGAAGCTGGGGGGTGCTTGGCCCATATCTTACCATGGAGGTTTGACATGTGTCACATTTCGTTTTCTTTTTTTTAAGATTCTATTTATGATGGGGCACCTGGGTGGCTCAGTTGGCCAAGCATCTGCCTTCCACTCAGGTCATGATCCCGGGGTCCTGGGATGGAGCCCCGCATGGGGCTCCCTGCTTGGTGGGGAGTCTGCTTCTTCCTCTAACCCTCCTCCCTTTTGTGATCTCTCTCTAAATAAATAAATAATCTTTTTAAAAAAGATTTTATTTATGAGAGAGAGCACCCATGCAGCACACGAACATGAGCAAGGGACGGGGTGGAGGGGAAGGGAGAGGGACAAGCAGACACCCCGCCAAGTTTGGAGCCCCACACCAGCAATCCCGCGACCCTGAGTGTAACCTGAGCAGAAATCAAGATTCGACGTTTGACCAGCTGAGCTTCGCAGGTGGCCCCTGTGTCCCACTTCTGAGTCCTAATAGCTGAGGCCTGAGGCATGAGCCCTCATGTCTACTCGTGAACCTCTCAGGAGGACCACATCAGGGGGCTCTCTCCCCCTAAGGAGTCAGACATCATTTTCTCCAGCTAGCTTTCTTCCTCCCCACCCCACTGCCCCCCTCACCCTGGTCCAGCGGTGTCCTCCCACCCGCTAGCTCCCTGTGATGCAGGGCTGATCCCAGTCTGTCTTGACACCTGCCCCCGGCAGGTTTCTCCCCACTGCCACCAGTGGACTATGGTTGTTGATGCCCAAATGATCAAATGCACTATCATAATTTCAGCATAGTTTATTGTCAAAGAAACAGACTGTGTTACAGAAAGTTTGGAAAAGAAAGGCAAAAAAAAGGGGGGGGGGCCATCCTCCTTCCCCGAGCCTGGCTATGATTACTTTGTGTATTCCCCTCCTAGCACATTTTTTCCTCTGCGTGCTTTTTCTTTCCCAGTAGCAGAAAATTTGGGGTTCTGCTTTTCTTCAGTAGACTAATAACCCCCACTCCGTGGGTATTAAACTCTCAGCCAGGTGTGGGGCTGAAGCTTTCACATACCCCAGGTCAGAATGCTTAGGGGGTCATTAGTCTTCACCCTGTGCTGTGGCCGAGGAGCACAGGCTTGGGCAATTGATGTGATTTGCCCAGGGCCACACGGGAACAAAGGGACACAGCCAGCTGGTGTCAGAGCTGGAATGGAGAGCCAGGTGGCTGAGTCAGGGTCTTGGCTCTAAAGGTCACAGAGCCACACAGAACAAGGATATTTTCCCGTGCTGCCGAGAGCATCAAGAATAGGACTCCCCATGGCAACAGAACATTCCAGCAGGTGCCGAATTTGCTTCTGACTCTGGAATGACTGACTCAGGAGTGCCTTCCTGTGGCACGCATGCCTCGGTTGATAGGTTCTTGGGCTGGGTGTCCACCAAGGCCACACATATTTTTCAGTCCTGGTCGTGAGCCACACAGAGCCTCCAGGAAGATGGTAATCGGTCAGCTTGAACCTTGGAATTGCTGTTTAAATGTTTAATTTCACAAGGATGCAGGGCTTATTTTGGTTGGGGGGGAGCCCACACACGGGCCATAACAGGCAGAAGGAGCAGAGAGTAAATTAACTTTTAATGTCTGGATCAGCTTGAAGACTGTAAGACTAGATTGCAGCGGTCCTCTGTGGGAAGAATGAGTGGAAATTGTTAGAATCAAAGAAAACAGACCCCTTGACCCTCGACCATTCTGGATGGGCTTTGCAGTTCTCTGTACTATTCGCCTCCAAGCCAGAGTCACACTTCCGTCATTTCAGACTCGTCTGCTTGCAGAATTTCCTGGGGTGCAGAGCAGACCCCTCCCAGCAGAGAAGCTGGGAAGGCTGGGACACCTCTGCATTGGGACGCCAAGCTGCAGCCACCACGCTCTGCTCCCTGCCCCATGACCTTGGGCAGGTCGCTCAGGCCCTCCAAGCCCAGGGTCCCCCTTTCTGCTGACCAGGGCTCACTCCTACCAACCTCACAACCAGGCTTGGGCTAAAGCTTGAGGAACTGGCCTGTGGTGAGAGGTGACAGATGCTGGTGTCCTGCTGGCTGGCAGGACAGTCTCCTCTTCCCCAGAGCCCCTCTGTGTGAACTATGTGTGTGAACTATGAGAGTGGGGCTGTTCCAGCAGGCTGGGGCAAGGTGATGAGCCACTGGGATGCTCGCTTAAGCTCAGAAGCTGGATCTTCATGGCCTTGATATGACATCAGAACACCAACTCCTTTCAGAAAACAGCTGCTCAGAACTTCATGAGACGGTGTGATCTTGTTCATGCCCTCTCTGGACTGCAGTGTCCACCTGGAAGAGGAGCATACAGATCCCCTAGCAGATGGCGATGTCACCTCTTTGAACCTCAGTCTCCTTATCTTTAAGATGGGTCCCTATCTGGTGACAACCTCATGCAGGCATGATGACCTCAGGGCCTTGAGTCTGGTTACTTGTCAAGATGCCACTGACTAGGGTGGCTTCGTCATGGAGGCCCTGGTCATTCTCTAGCCAGTCACGCTGGAGGCCCCAGGGACCCTCTGGCCAAGTGGGAAGCAGGTCCCTAAGATCCGTCTGAAGCTTCGCCCTGAAGGCAGATTCACACAGAAAGCTCCTTCCCCCAGCGTGAGGGAGGGCAGGCGTAATCCAAGCCCCCAGTGCCCCTTACCATCCATCCTGCCCTGGCAGCAGGCCGCCCTTCATGAACATAGCTCCTTCATGCGGCTGTAGGCGCTCTGCGTGGGTTGGCAAAGTTGATTTTTTAAAATCCCATTTGTGTGCAATGAGCAAGCATTTCCCATTCTAATGAGGGAAGACAAGGGTTCATTTGCATCTCCTGGATCTTCCTCCAAGAAAACCCGTTAGGATTTCTGCAGGGTCCCCCTGAGAGGTCGACAGATCTCTCTAGCACCCAGAGGAGACTGCCTTTGCAGTTCTTGCCATCGCAGCCTGGGAGCCACGGATGCCCAGGCCCCGGGGGTCCTCCAACTCCAGGTCTGGATGGACCTTGGTGACCCCTGCGTGTCTCTGCTTGGTTCTGGGCTGGGTCTGCAGCCCTGCATCACCCCCCACCTAGACCCTTGTTGTGGCTGTCAGGTGGAACAAAGTGAGTGCAGGTGAGCAATGTGTGTAAGGCCTTGAGGACAGCAGGCCTGACACCGAGGCAACAACTTGGCCTGGGGAATGAGGCTCCCAAGCCTTCATGCCTTAAAACGATGGCATTCCTGGGGTGCCTGGGTGGCTCAGTTGGTTAAGCCTCTGCCTTTGGCTCAGGTCATGATTCCAGGGTCCTGGGATCAAGTCCCACATTGGCTCCTTGCTTGGTGGAGAGCCTGCTTTTCCCTCTCCCTCTGCCTGCCTCTCTGCCTATGTGTATTCTCTATCTCTCTGTCAAATAAATAAATAAAATCTTTAAAAAAAAAAAAAAAAGATGACATTCTTGTATTCTCTTCCACAGACCTCGCAGGTCAGGATGGCTTCAGCCTCACAACAGCTGGGGCACCAGCTGGAGGACGCAGAGGCCCAGGGTGACTTGGTCCTGAGGCTGGGGTCATCTGGAGGCTTTGTCACTCTCGTCTTGCTGACGCTGCTGGTGTCATCTCGGGTCTAACTGAGGCTGTTGGCTGGGACACTGACACCATGTGGTGTGAGCTCCCTTACAGTGTGGTGGCTGGGTCCCAAAGGCAAGCATCTCAAGATGGAAAATCATAGCCACCATCACAGTCAAGATACAGAACAGTTCCATCCCCCAGGCTTGGTTCCGCCCTTATTATAATCACTCTCCTCTCCCTCCCGCCCCCTTCACCCTTGGCAACTGCTCATCCGTGCTCCATCTTTACCATGTTGTCATTTCGAGAATGTTCTATCCACAGACTCATACAGAATGTCACCTTTTGGGATTGACTTGCTTCACCCCGGATAATGACTCCAGGACCCATCCGAGTGGTCGTGTGTCTCAATAGATGATTTTGACTGTTGTGGAGCGTTCCATGATATGGATGGACCATGGCTCAACCATCAACCACAGAAGGGCAGCTGGGTGGTTTACGGTTTGGGGGCGCTGCAAAGTCCGCTTCTGTAAACATCTGGGTAGAGGTTTACTTGTACACGTAGGTTTTTCATGGCTCTGGGCGAAATGCCCAAGAGTGTCATTGCTGTTTTGTAGGGTAGTTGCCCATTCAGTTTTGGAAGAAATCGCCATCGTCTTTCCCAGGGCGGCCGCACTGTCTTACCAGCACATTCCCTCCAGCGTTTGGTGCAGAGCTGTTTTTTGTTACCATCATTACCTCAGGCACGTGTGGATCTCCCACTGTGGGGTTAATCCGTGCTCCTCTAAGGGCTGGCGATGGTGGCCGCATCCATGCACTCATTTGCTGTCCCAATAGCTTCTTACATGCAGTGTCCATTCCTGCCTGTCTTCCGCTTGAATTGTTTGGCTTTGTCCTATTGCAAATGTTCCAAACTGCCAGTCCTTGTCAGATGTGTGGTTTGCGGGTAGCCTTCCCAGTCAGTACTTACCTTTTCACCCTCTTCCAAGCATCCTGCACGAGGTAAAAACATGCAGTGTTTCTGAGGTCCAGCGCACCAACTTTCGGGTGTGCTTTCAGTGTCAAGTCTAAGAATCCTTTGCCGAGTTCTGATTGAGCTTCTAGGTCCAGGTTCATAAAATTGAAAAGTTTTATAAACTTGGTTTCCACTTAAGCCCATGACCCATTTAGAGGTCATTTTTCTATAAAACGTGAGGTTTAGGATTACGGTTTGCTTTTATCGCCTGTGAATATCTTAGTTTGAAATTCCGTCACTCGGTGACCTGATTTCCACTGGTCAGGGCAGCCTCGAGCCAAGGGATGGAAAATGGGCAGACAGTTATCACTCAGGGTTTGGGCAAGGAAGAGCCCGCACAGTCAAGGGGAAAATGGAGAGAGGTTCATGAAGGGATATGTTCCAGAGATGTGGTGGTTTGGGTGGAGCTAACAAGGGACACCTGGGGCCAGACGGTGGCCGGAAGTCATTGCTTCTTCCAGGCTGAGGGGGCTCGGGAGTGGGGCATGCTACCAGAGCTCAGTGACTGATCCAACTGTGTTATGGGCTCAACTGTGACCGCCCCCCAAAATTCATCCACTGAAGCCCTAACTCCTAGTACCTCAAAATGTGACCATATTTGGAGACAGAATCTCTGAAGGGGTAATTAAGTTAACATGGGGTCATATCAGTAGGTCCTAACCCAGTCTGACTAGTACCCTTAGGAAAAGTAGAGATTAAAACATGAACAGCACAGAGGAATGACCATGGGAGGACTCAGGGAGAACATGGCCATCTGTAAGCCAAGGAGAGAGGCCTTGGAGGAAACCAGCTCTGCTGATACCTTGACCTTGGATGGCCAGCCTCCAGAACCGTGAGACAATCCACGTCTGTTGTTTAAGCCCCTGGTCTGTGGTCCTTGTTATGGCAGCTGGAGCTAATACAGACCGGAAGCCTGTTGGCCGTGAAGTGACTTGGTGGAGTCCCATGGTCGGGCCCCCGGTGCAGAGCAGGTGCAAAGGGCATGGGCTGTGGGACAGTGTCCAGCACAGGAGGTCAGGGAAAGCCTCGCTGAAGAAATGGGGTTCAAGCTCAGACTCAAGCCCTCTTAGCTTGGGGCGAGTGTTCTAGACACCTCGGCCTGGCATTTTCTCCCTGGCCTGCCCAAAACCTGCGTGCCTTCTCTCCTCCCTCTCTTACCATAAATCTACCTAACCAAGTCAGCCCTCCTGACCTGCCCTCTTCTTGCTGTCACCTCCCTCCCCACTGAATCACGGAGCCCTGCCAGTTCTTCCAGATCTCTCCAAAGCCTCCACGACCCCGTTCCGAGTCATGTCGTGGGGCCTCCGTCTCCGCTGTCCTTTGCCACCACCTCTGTTCTGTGGCCTGAGCAATCTTTGGAAAACCACACCCTCATCTTTCCACTTCTTGTGCATGCTCACCAGTGGATTTCAGCACCCCGTCCCCCACTGCTAAATACATATCCAAAAATGGAAAGGGCAGAGCTGCTCTGCAAGCAAGGACAGACACTGCTACGGACTAGACACGGTTCGGAAACACAAGGTTGTCCGTGGGCCTGAAGGGGTGGATCTGCTGAACTCAGGATTTAGATGCAGCAGAGGACGCTGGCAGGTGGCCGGGACCGGAGCTGGCCCATGACAGGTGGGGCACAGGCACCAGGCCCAATGAGGGAGTCCTGGGCACAGGGGGTCCCACTGGCTCATAGGAGGAGACCGAAAATAGGTGCTCTTACCATGCTGCAAGGATGGGGCGTCTGTCCGGCTGCCAGAGGCTGAAGGTAGGGGTGCAGCTGCAGGGCCAGGATGGGCCAAGCTACCTACTGGCCACAGGTACAATCCGTTGATGTCACTGTGCAGCAGGGGTCCCATGTGTCAGCCTTAGACCGGTTCTAGCCCTGTCTCAGGCTTCATGGGACGGGGAAGGTGCTGGTTTTGGACAGCACACTCTGCTGGCCAGGGAAGGCTGAGCAGTGTGGGGAGCAAAAGCACCCCACTTGAGATGTGTCTGCACCCCAGAATTCCTAAAACGGACACCACGAAAGGCCACCGCAAAGCCACACAAAAGATCCTATGTAATGTCTATGAAATGAGGGTTGTGTGGGATCTGCATGAGTTTCCTGCAACTGTCATAACCGTGTGTCCCAGAAGGGGGGAGGTAGGGCTAGAAGCCACCCAAGTTTGTTTTCTCACAGTTCTAGAGTCTGGGATCCAAAACCAGCTGGTCAGCAGGGTTGGTCATTTCCAGGGCTCCGAGGGACAGCCAGCTCCGTGCCTCTCCCTCCTCTTCTCTGGTGGTGCCAGCATGCCTCAGCGTTCCCTGGCTGGCGACTTTGTCACTCCTGCCTCATCCTGGGTCTTCACACGGCCCTCTTCCTGTGTCCGCACATCATCTTCGTTCTGGGCATATCTCTGTCCAAACCTGCTCCCCACAATAAAGACACCGGTCATATGGGGCTAAGGGCCCACCCAGATGACCTCATCCTAACCAATTACATCTGCAACCATCCTGTTTGCAAATCAAGTCCCAGCAGTGGTTCTGAGGGTAGGACTTCAGTGTGTCTTTCTGGAGAGATCAACCCTTAGCAGGATTCTTTAAGAGGAAAGGAGGAACTGCTTCCCCCTCTCTCTCTGCTTGCCTCCCTGCCTACTTGTGATCTCTCTCTCTCTCTGTCAAATAAATAAATAAACTCTTAAAAAAAAAAAAAAAGAGGAAAGGAGGAATAACATCCAGGAAAAGGACAAACACTTGTGAAATCCAGATAGAAAGCAGAAAAGACGGGGATGGAAATACATGAAAAAGGACCAGCTAGTCATCCTAAAAATTAAAAACCCCTCATAGGAATGAGAGCTGTAAGCCACTGTAGACAGTCAAATGCAGGAGATCATCAAAGAGAGAACAGTAGCTTTGAAATGAGTCTTGAGGAATTCACCCAAAACACAGCCCTGGGTATCTCTTTATCTAAGAATGTTTCTCGAGGAATTAAGAATAAATCTCTGAAAAGCCAGGTTAGGGACTTGGACGCCAGGTTGAGTGGTTCTGATGCAGCAGTTCCAGAAGCTGAGACAGAGGGAGGAGTAGAAGAAGCCTCGGAAGGGATCGTGTCCCAGGATTTTTGAGACTGAACGCAAATCACAAGCCCTCCTTAGGTGAAACACACACACATACACACACACACACACAGAGCAGAGTGTAATAAATTAAATCTTTCTGTGGCTTCCCATTGCCTTGTGGTAAAATCCAAACTCTTCCACACAACCTATAAGACCCTTTGGTGCCTGCTCTGGCCCCCCTTACCAGACAGAACCCCCCGGAGCTCTGAGCTCCCAGCCATGCTGAGTAACTCCAAGTTCCCCAAATGTGATGTGCTGTTCCCACCTTCAAGCCTTTGCTCATTCTGTTCCCTACTCCCAGGAACCCTTCTGGCTCTTCTCCCTGGAAAACATCTACTTCTCCTGTCCAGGCTCAACAGAGAGGCTGCCTCCTCCAGGCAGCCCTCTGACCTCCTGGGCTGAGTTAGGATTTAACTTTTTAGCTCTCTATTTAGATCCATTAGTTTTCAAACTGTGGAATCACTTGTCTCCCTAAGAGTGAGCTGCTTCTGGGTTTCTCGGCTGCAGCCAGCCCATGTTTTGTTTATAGTACCAAGTATTACTAAAATGCAAGTTACTATTATAATAAGAACGGTAATAATAATTATCATTATTACGGTCTTGGGCTTTGGGGCTGCTGGCGGTTTGTTTATAGGACTTGTGTTTGCCTAAAGGGCCTCTTTCTTGCCAGTTAGAAATGGATGGTTATTACAGACAATTGGTCTCCTGCCTGTGCATGGTTTTGTTTTGCCTTGTTTTGTTTTAATCCTTGGAATGAAAGTTAGACCCTGTCTCGCCCATTATGGGGACGTCCTTATGCCATCAATAGTCCTCGAAGTTGCTTGTTACGAAGCAGAAAGACCCGTTTGCAGGCATTGCCAGCAGCACACACCGCTTCTCCTTGATGCTGCTCTCCTCTTGATGGCAAATGCAATTAACAGGGATGAGCGATGGGAGGCTTTAACAGCATTTTGGCAAGGCTGGAAATGTGTGTGCGTTTGCGATTGAAAGAGGACCCTGACAGCCTGCGTTAAAGCAATGAACTGCTCACGGGCTTTCTCCAGAGGCTAACGAAATGATTCCTGGCATCCTTCATAGGCATAGAAAATTCTGCAGTTCCCACCTCTTTTTGAAGGGGATTTGTGGGAGGCAGGAGGATGGGGAGTTTGTCTCTGCCGTGCCTATCCAGCTGGGGAGGGGGCCTGCACTTCGCTGACATGGTTTGTGGGGCCCCGTGTGGGAGATGAGGCTGAAGCAGCACCCCCAGGCCAGAACACAGGGTCACATAGCCAGCAAAGGTGGGGACAGCCAGGAAGCCTGGAGCTGGCGTTTCAGGGTGAATGGCCTTGCGTAGGTGGGGTGGCGGGGCTGAGGGCGGTCCCCATCCCTGGACGGGAAGAGTGAAAGTGATTAGCAGCAGCTTAAAGGTTATCACGTAGAAGCACACTGTTAGTTTTTGTTCTCAAAAATACTGACTTTGTAAAGTCCGTGAGTCCAAAAGGATGTTGAAGCACCCAGGGAGGATCAGGCCAAATGACCTCAGGGACCTTCCAGTCCCCAGCGTCCAAGATTCTCAGAGATTTAATAGAAAAAAAGGAAAAATGTAATAAAAGAGCCGAAGCATGTTTGCACCGTCTTGGAAATAAGAAAGATAGTGCTGTGCCCTTATCTCTGGCCCCTGGGACGTAGCAGCTTCTGGAGCCTGTAATGCCCTGGGGTTTGTGGGTGGGAGGGACAATCACCAAGTCAGCCCTACTTAGAGCATCGCAGCCATGAAGAGGGGTCTCCCCCAGAGCCAGGTGTTTGGGGGTGGGGGGAGGGTCGTTCCGTGGGCTATACAGCATGGTGATGGGAGTCCAGGCTTGCCCTGAGATAGCTAGCCCCCAGACTCTGCCTCCCCAAGAGCGCGCCCCTGGCCATGCTCCAGGACACCGGCCCATCCATGCGAGTGTGTCCTCAACACAGCCTGCCGTCAGACCTCAGTGCGACCTAGGAGAGTCCTCTCACCCCAGGCCTACCAGAGGTCGGGCGCTCAAAGGATGTTTCCGGAATAAATGCAACTCAGAATAAATGCAGCTGGGATAGAACGGCCTTTTGAAGGTATTTAAAGCATTCTAGAGCACGGGCCATTTACAAAGGCCCAGCTGTGGCTCTCCGCTCCAGGGCTTAATTCTGAACCATGGGGAAGTCCTGGGGCCCCCAGGGGAGGGGTGCCCGAAGGGCTGGAGACAGCTGGTCTTTATCTACTGATATGCTAGTGTTTCTGGATTTTTATCACCAGGACTGCTGTCCTGGAATATACGGCTTGCCCTGGGGACCAGAACCTTCAGGACAGTCGATGAGGATGTGCTCAAAAGTCCAGATAGAGATAGCACCGGAAACACAGCTGTAGGTGTGCCCCGGGGCTCACACGAGACAAAACCAATAAATCAGATGATTTATGTGAAGAGGGTGGTCCCAGAACAGGCCTGGCTCTAGAAGGGTTTGGGCTCCGGTGTTGGGGAGACTGCATGTCTGAGCTAATATATGAGGAGGCCGAGGAGAGAGTAACAGGCTGGAATCAGAGCAGGGTTGTCGTGTAAGGGGGCCAGGAGGAGGGGCACGGTTTGCTGACGATGCTCCTCAAACTACGTGCTCTGCTCGGCGCTGGGGCACAGTGGAGGACCCAGAAACATCCCATCAGGGCCCAGCCCAGGAGGTGTCTTGGTTCTAGACAGGCTGTCCAGGGACCAAAGATGCAGCCTAGGCACTGGAGGTCTGAGATAGGGAGTCTGGGAAACTGTGTGTGTTCAAAGTGTACATCTGTCCTTGATTGCTGGCTCGGGTGGTCAGGGTAGGCAGGGCTCTGTGCCTCCCGGGCAGTTTCAGAACGGCTCTCAGGGGCAGTCAAGGGCAGAAGGGAACAGCAATGAAAGGCGCTGGGAGTTCGCAGCAGGGTGAGGAGCCCGGGAATTGACTTAGAGGAACAAGACCAGGTCCTCGGGTGGGCTGCCTGGGGAGGGAGTGAGGCAGCTACAACCGGGCTTGCGTCCTGGGCTTTGGCATTTGGGGGCTGGGTAGGGGCTGCAGGCAGGGCCCTGCGTCAGCCCACTGCTTGAAACCCCACTGCCTGATCTCCCAACCTCCTGGGATGGTGGGTGTGGCCATCCCGAGAGCTGGATTTCCCAGGTTGACCATTCAGCTGTTTTTGGCTTTTGCTTCTCTGATGCTCCAGCCACCAGCTCGTGGTGAGATGAGTTGGGGTCACTTGGTTGCTTCCAACAGGAAGACCTGCCGAACCCCATTAAGGGTGCCCAAAGGAGATACTCGACCTAGCCTCTGTGGGCTGTTCCTTTCCCAGTCCACGGTGTCCCCCAGGCTGCAAAGCTCCCTCGCCATGTGACCCTGGTGAGCCACGCCCCTTCCCATCTCTAAGCGGAAACAACCGTGGTCCCTCTGTTAGGACTATCGAAGGGCCCAGTATGTCCAGCTCTGTGTCTTAGGGCTTTCTGGGTGGTTGTTGCTGTTTATGTGGTTCTTGAGGAGCCCTGGGCAATCCAGGAAGTGTCTAAGGGTCAGAACCTGTGAGCCAGGCTACTAGGCCACATGCAGCCTGCCCTGGGGGTGGGCTCACCAACTCAGAGAAGTCCCCTCCTTCACTCAGCAGATACTTATTGAGTGCCTACTGTGTACCTTACCGATGCTGGGCTAAGGCACTGAACAGGGCACATAAGGTTCCTGTCCTCAGAGGTCAACATTCCAGCTGGAGAGAGTGAAACTATCACTGGTGCACAAATTAAGAGTGAAACTATCACTGGTGCACATTGTTTCCAATAGCGCAGGCGTGGTGAGGAATGTCATCCAGAATCTGGAGGAGGATGTCTGGGTGCTGGTGTTCTGGGGAGGTGGCCTAGGAAACCTAGGTGGGAGGCCTCGTCGGGGGGTGGGGGAGGAGCAAGACCTTCAGAAGGTTCCAGACCAAGGTGTCTGTGGAGGGAGGCAGGTATGGGCCCACTGGCTTGGAGCAGGAGTCTAGGCAGCATCTGGTGGGGTGGGGGACAATGGGGCCCACTCCAGGGCAGTATCTACAGGTGACCCCAAACCCAGGGGCAGAATTTCATTAACACAGAGAGAGTCAGTATCGTGGGGTACAGGCAGGAAGTTTGCAGTGTGGGGAACTTGTGGGCTATAGGGAAACCCACTTAGTAATTTTGGGCCCCCTCAGCCTACTTGGAGGTAGGGTGGGACTGCTGCAGGGTGGGCTTAGTCCTGGAAGGGTTTTGCTGGGCTAAGAAATGGAAGGAGCTGAGAATACTGATGAGAGACAAGGAGGAAGCCAACATGCAAAGTCTAAACCCCTCATGAGAGGATGGTTGCAAATTCGGGTCTCCGGCTTGAAGCATGTGGAAGTGATCTAGCTTGTCAGTCCAAACAGAAACCCAACTCAAATAGCCTTAAGGCCACTAAAATTTCAGTAGGGGAATTTGGGGCCTATAAAAATTAAAATTCCGAACCTCCTTCAGGTATTGATGGATCCAGGGGCACAAATGCCAGCCCTGTATCTCTTTCCCTCTCTTACTCCTGTTTGCCTCTAGTTGACTTCTTCCTCTGGACCTTCTTTCTTTGTCATTCTGATAGCTCTGGGCTTTAGTGAGGAAAGGACTTTGTCAGCAGACAGAGCCTCAGTCTGGTGACCAACATGGCTTTGGCCTTTGTTCAAAAGATATGGTAGTTTCAAGTTTGAACTCTGGAGCCAGACAGCAGAGTTCAGGTCCTGGCTTTGCTACTTTAGAGCTGTGTGACCTGGGGCAAGTCACTTAAGCTTTCTGGGCCTCAGTTTCTTCATTTGCAAAGTGAGGATAATAATAGCATACCCACCTTATAGAGGTATTTTGTAAGGATGGAAAGAGCTAGCAAATGAACATTTCTTCAAACAGTACCTTATCTTTGAATGAGGCAGAGTGACCACGAGGGTAGGGCTCTGATTAGCTGAGCTGGCCAGTGCCCATGGCCAAGCATGGAAAAAGGGAGAACCATAGGGATTCCAGTTCCAGATCCTACAAAAGCTCTGAGAGGCTGGTCTGAGTTGACATACTCCAAGGCAAAGAGCATGGCTGAAAATAGGACACAAAGTTGGAGTTGGGAACCAGAAAGGACATTTATTTAAACATAAGCATTTCTTGAGGACCTACTATGTGCCAGCCATCATTCTGAGTCCTGTGGGTTAGCAGTAAACATAGACAGGAACATTTACTACTCTCCTGGAAATTATGTTCTGGTGGTGGGAGAGGGCAGGGTAGTGGATGGTCAATGAACAAGATCACAAATAAAATATATTCATAATTTCAAAAATTTATGTTCCCTGTTTCACATTAAAATCATATACAGAACACATCCAAGACTGGTTAAAACAAATCCATTCATCAGGTATCTACCAAGGGTTTGTGCTGGGCTAGATGCTGGATATATGGGCCTCACCCACCTCAGTGGCACTGCTATTCCCTCTGCATCTGTCTGTCTCGTGACGCCACCCATGCTGCAGGAGGAGTAGTCTGTCTACATGTCTCTTTACTTTGGTAGATTGTACGCTCCATGAGGGACGTAATCTGAGTATGCTGAGTATGGTGCCTCATCCATAACAGATGCCCTGTACCTGTATGGGTTTGTGTGATGGATGGATGGGTGGGTAGATGAGTGGGTGGATGGATGAGTGTATAAATGATGGTGGATGGATGGGTAGATGGATGGAAGTTACAGATAAATGAGTGCCTGGGTAGATGGATGTAAGTGGATATATGGATAGTTGGTAGGAGGATGGATGGGTAGGTAGAAGGAAGAAGGGAAGGAAGGAGGAAAAGAAGGAAGGATGGACGGATGAAGGAACTTGTCCACATACTCCATTTGCCAACCAAACTCTTCCTACTACACTTAGTCTATACAACAAGTCCAGGGCATCTTGAGATAGGAGATTTTTATAGCATCTGAATATGTTTACCCCGGATCTGATGCCTTCAGGGGATTTGGAGTCTATTCCTGGTTGTTAGGTGTCTCCTTTGAAGTTTGGGGGCAAAGACTGGATACTCCCTAAAACTTAATCTCCAATGGAACTTGGGTCTGTTAAAGGGCTCGAGTCCTTCCCGGGTTCCCAAGCCACGGCACCATAGATGGGGAAACACCACTCAACCTTGTGCTGGGGCCCCACCTCCTTGTTGGAATCAACAGTGTTAACTTTTTGGGTTAGCTCTGGCATATCCTTGGGTCATCAGAGAATTGGCAATCCATTCTCCAGACACTTACTCTGTATGTGGAAATGCCTGAGACATTTCAGCTGGGCTGACGAGTGGATCCTCTCAGCGTGCCAGGAGCCTCCAAGCCCAGCTATGGATTCTTTTTTCAAAGTAAGAAAAGTAGGCAAGTCTTTAAAATGTAAAAGAGCCCAATTTCCCAGCTTTTCCCACCCCCAAATGACTCCTTTCCAGGTGTGGGGTATTTTAAGCAGTTGTAAACACCATTTTTGTCAGACTTTTCATTTCTGGTAATGATCGTATTTATACAAATTCTGTCACTGTTCCTTCCTTGATCACAATTCATGGTCTAAGAAAAGATCTCTTCCAAACTCAAGTTTTAGGATATTTATAGACCTTCCATCTAGAGGCAGGCACAGTGTTGGGCCCAGCGGGGATGACACAAGCCTGGCCTCCCCATCAGGCACTGCCATTTCAGTGGATGGCAGGTAATCTACCAGTAAACATGATGTCATTTCAGGTAGTGCTAAGTGTAATAAAGGAAAACAAGCCAGGGTGGGGGGCATAGGAGTTACGGGCATTGAGAGGTTCTCTAGAACCCACTGTCCAGGAGTCAATTTCTTCATGAGTTGATATTTGATCAAATCTGATGTTTTAAAATGTTTTAAGAAAGGGAGCAGGACACATGAAAGTCTGGCAAAGGGAAGAGCACTAGCAGAGGCCCCGGGAAAGGAATGTGCTCAGTGCATTCAAGGCCCTGCTCCAAGAGGAGCCAACAATAGCATTAGAAATAAGGAGAGGATTCCCTGGGGGGCAGAGGCGGGAAGATAGAAGGTTCAGGGAGAAAGAACAGGATGTAGGAGGTGAAGAGTAAGTAGATTGTATGTTCTCACCTGGAACCAGAGTCCAGAAAGAAGACACATGGGCTAGCTCTACACAGGCTGCTGTGAGAACTCTGTTGCAAGCGACAGAAAGGCCAACTTCAACAGACTTTTAAAAAGATGGGGAGGGAAATAGATCAATGTATCAGTTCATGGAACTGAGAATTCTAGGGCAAGGTCTGGCTTCAGGTGTGGCTTAATCCAGGTCTCAGACAAATTCATCAGTATCTTGTGTCAGTATGTCTATCTCTTCCTGTCTGGGCTCACTTGTACCATGCTGGTGGCTTCTCAGTCAGATGCCCACCCTGTGTGCTCAGCTCTAAGAACGCAAAGATATTCTAAAGTTGGCTGTGGGGCTGACTTCTGCGTTTGAATTCTATGAACACATTTTGTCCGTTTTGACCAGACTCAGGTCCAAGTTGGGCCATGTCACTCGTCATGCTGGGGCCTGTGGACGGTGTTTAAGATCACTCTGAGCCTCAGTTTCTCCCAGCCCTACCCATCAGTGTCACTGGCAGGAGCAGATTAGACTACATGTGTGCAAGCTCCTGTCTGGGGGAACCAAGAGACAAGGGCAAAATGAGTCCTCCATGAAAGCAAGTTTCCTTTCCTCTGAGAGGGAGGGAGGAAGGGAGGGAGGGGGAACTTGATCCTTTGATACAAAGATTCACATTTTAAGAAAGCAGCTCCTTCTTAAAGTTACATGTAGGGACAAAATTGTGTTAGTCTTTTGAAAGAATACTCATATTCTCGAACCAGAGAACAGCTTACACAGTAAGTTGTACTATGGTGTGAAAGAGTTTAGCTGGGGCCCTGCCTTCCAGACCTCAGATGTGCTCCGGGTGGCTGCTTGGTGCTCAGGACCTGGCTGCTAGCAGCCTCTCATGGCTTCCTGCCTGGTTGATGCAGCTGGGGGAACCTTCCAGAGAAGATATACTTATTCTCCTCTGGGCCACTTGGGATGAGGAGAACAGAGCCTCTCCCATCAGTGCTAACAAGATTTGCTGAGCACCTCTTTTAAATCCTGCTGAATGTGTCAAACTGGGCTAAAGAAGTTTACAAGCCAGAGTAAGTTATGATGTCCAAGCCTAATGTCCACTATTTCCTCTGCAGGATGTTCCTGATGGGACTTAGCTCACCTTGGGGCAGGTGCCCTGTAGCAGTTCTGTCCTGGAAAGGAGCAAAGAGGAATATGCCCAGAAAAGTGGGCCAGGCAGTTGACCTCTAACTTAAACATGCCTAGTCCTCAGAGGATAGGTCTCCTGGCAGGTCAAAAATGCTTTCCAGCAATTAGGATGTGGTGGAAACAACATTTGACTCTAAGGTCATCTCTGCTGTCCTGTGACCTTAGATAACCCCCTCTCCTCTCTGAGCCTCACTTTCCCCATTTGAGAGTCCTCCCAGCTACAGTAACATTTCAGCCTTTATTTTTGGATGTATCTACCTGTGAAATGGGCTCTCTCCCATACGTAATGATCTCCCTGTTTTTGGAAGAAATCAAGCTCCAGTTGCAGCTGTGATCATACATTGTGTATTCATTATCAAATAGTTGCTGAGGTGGCCCAGTGCTGGACCATATGGTGAGTAAGCACAGGGGCTCTTGTCCTCCTGGAGCTGACATTAAGGTGGTAGACACAGAATAAATAAGTACACAAAGAAACAAGAGCATTAGGTAAAGCAGGGTATGACAGGGTGTGACAAGAGAGGGCAAGGGTCAAAAAGGCTTCTCTAAATCAAGACCTAAAGGAAGAGAGGGTGCCAGGGTGCCCTTTAAACAGCCAGAGCAGAGCATTCTAGAAGATAAGTTCTCTTGCAAGGTCCAAGACTGAGGAAGTGCTGGCTCAGACGAGGGTGGGAGAGTGGGAATGTGAGGCTGTGAGCCGCAGGTTTCTGCAGAGATCCTTTGTCATGTTGAGAAACTCTCCTTCTATTGCTAGCTGGTAGAGAGTTTTTGTCACAAATTAGCATTGAATTTTGTCAAGGCTTTTTTCTGCATCTATAGATATTTTTTCCTTTAGTTTGTAAACATGGTGAATTCCACTGATTAATTTTCAAAGGTTGAACCATCCTTCATGCTGAATTTTATTCACTAGATTTTGTGAAGGATTTTTTTTTTTTTTTTTTTTTTATTTTTAAAGATTTTATTTATTTATTTGTCAGAGAGAGTGAGCACAGGCAGACAGAGAGGCAGACAGAGGCAGAGGGAGAAGCAGGCTCCCTACTGAGCAAGGAGCCCGATGTGGGACTCGATACCAGGACCCTGGGATCATGACCCGAGCCGAAGGCAGCCGCTTAACCAACTGAGCCACTCAGGCGTCCCTTGTGAAGGATTTTTGTGTCTTGTGTTCATGAGGCATACTGGTCTGTAGTTTTCCTTGTGGCAATGACTTTGTTTGGTTTGAGTCGGGGCAAATGTTAGTCTCATAAAATGGGATGGGAAGTGATTTCTCCCTTTATATTCTGGAAGATTTTCTGTAGAATTGGTGTCATGTCTCCCATTCATGTTTGATGGAATTCACTGAGTTGTGGATATAGGACTACCCATGCTATATCTATTTCTTCTTGGGTGAAGTTGGACAGCTTGTATCTTCTAAGGAATTCACCATGATATCTGAGTAGTGTAAGGTTTTCCCTAGTACTCTTTATTGTAAGTTATGTGTTTTCTCCCTTTTTTCTTGATCGGTCTGTCTAGAGCAGTGGTTAGCACACTACAGCCTTCTGGTGAAATCCAGGCCATGGCCCAGTGTTAAAATTAAAGAAAAAAAAAAAAGGAAAGAAAGAAAGAAAAGAAAGCACAAGCAAAAACATGTGATAGGGACCATATGTTGCCAGCAAAGCCTAAAATATTTATTATCTGAATATAGATTCTAGGTTGTCCTCTGGATTGCATGATTTTCTGTTGAGAAATCTACCGTGACTCCTTTCTTTGGTCCTCTGTAGTTACTGTAGTGTTGTCTTTTTCACTCTGACAGCCTTAAGTACTTTGTCTTTCTTTATCTTCCAGAAGTGTGAATATGATGTGCCAAGGTTTTTGTTTTTCTTTTGTATTTACCTGCTTGTTGCTGTCTGAGCTCCTTGGCTCCATGGTTTAGTGAATGCCATTCACTGTGGATATTTTTCCCAATGCTTAAATAATCCAGAGCTCACATCTTCTCTCTTTTTGGAGGTGCCTACCTTGGATTTTGAGTTTATTGGTCTCTTGCAGCCTGAGCTTTCTGATAAGTGAGGAAAAGTCATGAATTAAAGTATTGCCTGGCTTGCCATCATTATCTTCCTAGGGTGACCTCTTTCTAAAACTCTACATTGTAAGCAGAAGCTGGACATCCTGGCTTGGCTTTCCTTAACTTTTTTTTTTTTTTTTAGATATTTAACCTGTGTATTGTCTTCCAGAACTTTCTTTCCTCATTCCTGATTAAATAACAGAACTATATCCAGGTTATTGCCCATAGCTATAGTCAGTTTGCTTTCACTGCTGCCGAGTATGCTGTCGTGATTTATTCATCTGTTTTCCAACTGATAGGAACTGAGGTGTTTCCGTTTCAAGGCCCTTTTGAATGACATCACTCTGAACGTTCTCACACACACTTCCCAGTTTACATAGCATGTTCCTGGGAGTGGAATTAGTCATAAGATAGGAGGCTTTTCAACTTAAATCCACCCATCCATGGTGATGAGAGTCCCTGCCAGCACTTGGAATGACCAGACCTTTTATTTTACTGGTCTAGTGGGTCCCAAACAGCATCTCGCATAATGTCTGGACGGAAATGACTCCAATGGCTGGGAAGGTGGGGCATCTCCTCATGTGTTTACTGACCATTTGTTCTCCCTCTGGGCTTGTGGATCTTCTCTGTTCCACATCTGAAAACCCAGACCTCCACCTCAAGGGTCCATCCCCCTTGGCAACTTACTCACCTCACGTTTTCCGTAACTGTCACCTTCTGAAAATTATCTTTTAGGGCTCGAACCGAGTCCTCAAGATCCTCTCTACCACCCCCCCCCACCTCATCTTGTGGCATGTCCCAGAGTCTAATGACCATTTGTGTATTTGTCTGCCTGTTGACTTTAATGCCCAGGATGCAAGTTCCCCAAGAGCAAGGACCGGGTGGCTGTCTAGCACCAACATCTGGCACGTGGTCATCCCTCAGATATTTATTGATAGGAAGAAATGAGTGAATGCATGAGAGCGAGAGAGACTAGCCAGGACTCAGGAGGCCTGGGGACTCTCAGAGATTGCGGGCATCCAGGGTCTGTTCCCAGGGCCTCATGACCCAGGCAGGGTGTGTGTGACAGCATGGACATTCCAGCACCATCAGGGGACATGCCCATCACCCAAGTGGTGATAGCTTTCTCCCTCAGCCCCAGCCCTAGTAGGACACAGGCTCCTGCTGATCACACAGTGAGGGTTGTGTCTGTCCCCACTGGCATCAGGTGGCCAGTTTTGTCTGGGAGCAGCTGTGCAGTACGTGGAGGCCCCTGCTTTCTCCAGATGAGAGGCCCTGTGGCCAACAGCATGGCCAGCAGTGTGGTTGGTCTTGTGGACTGCAGAATGACCAACAGCACAATCAGCAGTGTTGTCGGCCGTGCGCACCGACAGCTGGTCAACCCGCAGAAGGGCCGGCAGGGGACTCATGCGGCGCAAACAGGGCACGCACCGCAAGGTGTGTCATCCTTCTCTGCTCAAAGATCGTCAGCAAGGGTCCTCTCTCATCCCACGTCGGGGCCGCAGGGGCCACATGGAGACCCGACAGCTTCCTAGGGCAGGGTGGGAGTACGTGAGCGGGAGGGACCCACATGGGCATATTCCACAGCCCTAAGTGCCTGGTTCATGTCTGGCATTGCAGTGTTAATGTCCTCAAAGGAGACAAAGCCATTTCTTTTCTGTCCCGAGCCCTCAGGCCCGTGGGAGGAAGGGCTCCACACCTGATATTATTCCTGGCCCTGTTCTGCCCCATTTCGGGCCTGTCGCATCTCTGCCATTATGAATTCTCACGGGAGATTTCTGTTTTTCCGTCTGATCGGGATGGAGATAGAGACAGCAGAGCAGCTTTCCTTGCTGCTGGCTCGATTCACAGCCCTGCAGGTGTGTTGCCTTGGGACCTCAGCTGGGTGGGCCTCCTGCTGTAGCACCCTCCTTGGTGGGGACCGCCAAGGCTGTCGCTTTAACAGCCTTACCGAGAGATAGCTCGCAAACCGTAACGTCAACCTACTTAAATGTATGAGTGGTTCTCTGTGTATTTGCCGAGTTGGGCAGCCATCACCCGCTACCTAACTCCAGAACATTTTCATCACCTGCAAAAGAAACGCCCTACCCATCAGCGCGCCCACTCTCCACCCCAGGATTCCTCGGACGCTGGCAACTGCAAATCTACTTGTTGTATCCATAGATGTGACAGTCCTGAAAGTTTGACGGAAATGGAATTACACTATGTGACCCTTTGTGTCTGACTTCGTTCACCCCACAGAGTGTTTTTTCCAGATTCATCTGTGCTAGAGCTTGGCAACGCTTCTTTCCTTTTTACGGCTGAATAATATTCCATTGCTTGGATAGAGCATATATATTTTTTTAACCATTCCTCAGTTGATTTGGTTTTGTTTCAGTGCTTTCCCGAATTTTGAGATCACTCAGTGATATGACATGTTTGAAAATGAGTCTATGTACTTTCACTGATTTCGGGCAGCACAGGTGCCCTTGGGTTCCAGGTCTGTCTACTTTGCTTTGGCTTCATTCTCCCCCTGCTTCCTGGTCCTTCAGGATATCCAAGGGACTCACACAGCTCTGCGCAGAGCTGTACCCTGCCCCGCAGGTGTTGTCCTGGGCCCTGGTGCTTATTTGGGACTTACTTCAGAAATGAGGGGGGGCCTGGGTGGCTCATTGGGTTTAGCCTCTGCCTTCGGCTCAGGTCATGATCTCAGGGTCCTGGGATTGAGCCCCGTGTTGGGCTCTCTGCTCAACAGGGAGCCTGCTTCCCTACCCACCTGCCTGCCTCTCTGTCTACTTGTGATCTCTCTCTGTCAAATAAATAAATAAAATCTTTAAAAAATTAATTAATTTTTAAAAAAAGAAAGAAATGAGAAGCTGAGAGCCATATTGAGCATGTTTGTTTCCTGCTACTTTGCAGGCTGCTCAGAGAGCTCACTAACAGTTCCCAGTTACCCCAGCTGATCTCACATAATGGCAGAGCTCAGGCTGGGGCCGGGTGTGCAAGGAGGGGGCTCTCATAGGGGCTCGGGGTGTCCAAGGGGGAGGGGCTCTATTGTGGTCTACTGATGCTTTGCCGGTTACCTAAACCAAGAGACTTAGAACCTTAATAAACATGTACTGTGCTCCCAGTGTCTGGGGTGGCTCAGCTGAGAGTATCCATGGGGCTGCCGTTGAACTGCTGCCTGGGACTGTACCATCCGAGCACTTTCCTGGGGAAGGAAGATCTGCCTCTAGGCTGGCTTACCCATGTGGTTG
The DNA here is from genome assembly GCF_022355385.1 of Mustela nigripes. Lineage (NCBI taxonomy): Eukaryota > Metazoa > Chordata > Mammalia > Carnivora > Mustelidae > Mustela > Mustela nigripes. Next base: position 56,586,380 of record NC_081558.1, read on the forward strand.
TTGGCAGGAGGCCTTGGTCTTCCCCGTTCTGGCCTCTCCCACAGGCTGTCTGAGGGGCCTCACAAAATGGCGTCTGGCTTCCTCAGAGTGAGCAAGGCAGGGCAGCAACATCTGTCGTGACCGGAGACTACCTGCCACTACTTCCCCCACATTCTGCTCATTAGAAACAAGTCACTAAGTCCAGTCTGCGTCCCCCTCACCCAAAAAGTGGAGGGACATTTTTTTAATCATTATTATTATTATTAAGATTTTATTCATTTGAGAGAGAGAGAGTGAGCAAGCAAGAGAGCACAAGTGACAGAAGGAGAGGGAGAAGCAGGCTCCCTGAAGAGCAAGGGGCCCGAGGTGGGACTCAATCCCAAGACTCTGGGATCATGACCTGAGCCAAAGGCAGCTGCTTTATGACTGAGCCACTCAGGTGCCCCCAGGGACAGGTTTCAGCCCTCAGGGGCTCAGACCACTTATTGGCTAAGCTCCATATTTGGCAGCTATAGGAAACGACATCTAGAGGAAGGGACTTGCCTAAGTAGGGCAGTAGGGGCAGAAATGGATGAGAGCCTAGTGATCAAGACCCTTGGCCCAGAGTGAAGATACATTTCACAGATGGAGAAATGGAGGCACAGAGAGGTTAAGTGCTTTGCCCAAAGTCACACAGCTGGTATTGGGCAGAGCCAGGATGCTAGCCTCACAGGTGTTTGGTGGGAATGTGTTGCATGCAGGCTGACTGAGACCACCCAGGGCAGACTCTGGGGTAAGGCCAGAGCAGGGGACTGTAACCAGAAGAAGCAGGACTGGCGGAGGTACGGCCACGAGATCAGTGGGGGAGGGATGTTGAAGTAATACATTCTGGGCAATTCTGCTAGCAGAACCTCCAGGATTGGTGGATGAGATGAGGGTGCATGAGACAAGGAGGGATACAGCCTGACTTGACGTTTGGCTGGAGCACCTGGAAAGGCAGGCAGGTGCCCAGCTGCGATGGGAAAGCCTGTGGGAAGGTGGTGGGGGATTCAGCCAGGTCAGTCTGAGATGCCCACCAGCCATCCTAGCGGATGTGCCAATGCCAGTGCACATGCCATACTGGTCTCCATTGGGGGAAAGCTCGGGCTGGCCATGTACATTTGGTTTTTAGCCCATATTGATTCTCACTGGAGGTGGAAACCCTCTTATTGAAATAGGAGGCAGGACCATGCTGGAGTTCAGCAGGGATGAGGCATCTGGCAGGGTGACAGCACAAGGCTCCTGGAATTGTCCTCAGAGCCCTCAGGAGTGCCCCACAAGCTGGCTTCAGCCCGGGAGGACCGGCAAGCCCACCCTTACCATGAGTTGGCCCTCCCTCAAGAGCAGGAGGCCCCTCCTAGGCAGCCAGGCAAGGCTGCTCTGGGTCCTTTCCCCAAGGACCTGAGACATAGGAACTAATGTGGTGACCCACATGGTGCCAGGGCCAGCAGGAAGGGCTGCAGGTGCCCCAGAGCTGGGAGGGCCCAAAGCACCCCTCTGTCCTGGCCTGGGTCTTTGGGGACAGGGGAGTCTCGGCCACTCAGCCATGCCAGCAGGAGGGGACACAGAGCGGGGGTGTCTGTCCCTCTTCCCCATTCACTGCTGCAGCATATTAAAGATTCCCCGCAAGGTGTACAGTCAAAAAGAGTATTGGATTTTGTTTCAAGGTGACTGACTGATCCAGAACTGAAATGGAAGTGGAATCCTAAAGGCCTGGGAAGGTTCCCAGATTTTGACAACACTAGATAATTCCTTCCAGATTCTTCTCAGGGGGAGAAAATCAAAATGCCAGCCAGTTGGGTTAAAACTGGCCTTTCAAGGAAATCATTTAAAAGGTTTTTTGTTTTTTGTTTTCCTTCTTCCTGAAAATGCATGTGAGGCTTTCTCCAAGGGTGGTCTCCACCTGCCCCGCAGTAGGCACATCACACATAGTCTTTGGGGTAGGAGAGAACCGCGTGGAGAGAAAAGCATCTATGACTTCCAGTTCTCAGATGGGGACACTGAGGCCGGGCGTGCTGAGGAATGCCCCAAACAGGGCAGGGCCAGGAGACCGCAGAGCAGACCACCCTTTTGTGGAGCTGGTGCTGCTGCATACTTGCAATGTGACCCCAGGTGGGTCACTGTGCCTCTGTGCAAAGGGGACCGTGGCGCCGCCGCCACCCCACCCCTGCTGTCCCGCAGAATGTGGTAACCAAGACATGGCACTCAGAACATGCCGGGCCCCTCCCCTGCTCTCAAGGAGTGCTCATTCATTCTGATCATTGTTATTTTCATCCCTGTTGTATCTCCTGTGCACACCACTGCCAGATGGCTCACGTGTTCTTTCTGGAGCTCCATTTTTATCCTGTCCCTCCTCTGCTCAAGATCCTGCTTGGGCCATATTGCCCAGACATTCTTTTTCAGCACTCTAAGTCCCACACATGGCATCTCCTCTCTCCTTCCTTCAACAGCCGCTTATGGAAGTCAGACCTACTGTGTGCCGGCCCTGCTCCAGCCAGCACCTCCTGGCAGTGGTTGCAATGGCTTGCCAGCTACAACCCTCTCCCACCCGCCTTGGCAGGCTGGAGGCAGAGACCCTTGCCGTCCGCGGAGGACTCGGCTAGGGAAGGAGGGAAGAGGAAAGTGGCAAACTTTTTTTCCCCCAGAATGCCACTTGGACAGTAGGGTGTGTCCTACCTGCCGATGTGGCTCCTGTTCGGGAGCAAAGGCAGACAGTATCCTTGCCTGCAGACAGCCGGGCAGTTTGGGACCTGCATATCCCACCCTGGCGCTTCTGGAGGAGTGAAGACATGTTTTGTGCTCTCTCCGATAGGTGGTTGTGCTTAGGTCTCTTCCCAGAAACCTCTCTGATTCTTCAGCCTGGAATGCTTGACTTCGCCTCGGCCCCCTCTAGGAGACTCGCACACCCCAAACCCCGAGTAGGTGGCTCTCTGCTGAGCTTTGCTAATCTCCTTCCCAGGGTACCCGGCATGGAGCTGGGCTTTGCATATCTCGTGTGAGATGGTGAGCAGCTGCCAGCAGAAGCACGCGTGATGCAGAATTATTTTACCTACAGGCCACAATCCGTGCTCAACTGACCGGCACTGGCCAGTGAGGAGGTTTCTACACGTGGTCTACCAGGGAAGAACAGTCAGATCTTTGCATCTGGGCACCTCCTGGTGGCCAATGAGACCCCAGTAGACAGTCTGGTCCCTCATCTATTCTGTGGGCCCTCTCCACCCACCCAGCCTCTTGCAGACCTCCAGGGACAGGGAGCTCTGTTTTTCAGGCACAGCATTCCATCTCCAGGTAGCTATAGTGATTTAACCATTTCTGTGATGGAAAACCACAATTTCTGCTTCCTGTGGTGGGGTCAGTGCCTCTCTGGGGGACCCTCACTCTACCTGCTCCCCTCTGCCCTTGGGCAGCGGTGCTGAGACAGAGGGGCATTGCCCCCAGGCACTCTTCACTGGCTGGGGGTCCCCACTGAGCACCCTCTGTTGTCCTCCCTGCCCACCTCCCCCCCACCACCCCAGCCCCGACCAGTGTCATATTTCAGGCAAGTGAGAGAACTAGCTTTGGGCTGGGCTCATTTTGGCAGCTAAGAAAAAAAATCCCTTAGGGGAACACAGCCTTCCGAATCACACGCCTCACTGACGTGGCCCCATCCCTGGTGATTTACTTGACGACTGCGGAGCGGGGAATTTGCCGCCGAGAAGCCCCTGGACACCCACAGAGGGCCTGATACAAAGGGCATGCAATCAGCACTGTTGAAGATACAGCTTTTGCTCAGGCTTTGATAGATCCTGTTTGAATATGTAATTCTTATTCTAAATCCATGCTCCCTTTCCGCAAACCATCTTGTCCAAAAGAGTTTGTAATTCCCACCAAGGGGACCGCAGAAGCAGTTAGAGAGGACAAGTGGCTTCGATTGGGCTGTGTCTGAGGTTCCAGCCTACTGCCTTCCCCCGACCCAGGCCATATCGATCGTTCTGGCACAAATACCTTTTACAGTTGGACATTTACAGAAGGAAACCTTTTGGGCTCCTGACCGCTGGAGCAGTGAGGCGGCTGACCGTGTGATTACGCATGCTGGCCTGAGCACCTGCTGTCTCTGCAGTGGCTTCCGGGCACCGCACGTCTGTGGACTGTGGCCTCACTGCTGCTCGGCCCGCCCCTTCTCTCCTGGCGGTGTCCCGATTCAGAATGCTCGATCTGCCCTCTCCTCTCCCCAGGAGATGGAAGCTTTTTGGTGATTTTTAATAAGGGCAGAAGATGCCATCTGGACTCATTAAAGCATTCGCTGTGATACAAGGGGAGGGAACGAGATGTGGGGGCTGCCATTCACTCATTCATCTCCGCCTTCATTCCGAAACGTTTCGTGTACCACCCATCTGTGTCAAGCCCAGGAAAGGCGATCTGCTTATGTTTTATTTACACCCATCTTAGTCCAAAAACCCCTTCGCTTGTTCCTTCTGTGTTTTTTCATATCCCCATTTTGCAGACGGGTAGCTGAAGGCCCAGAGTGTGGAGGATTTGCCAAGTATCACAACAGCAGGATGGGGCGGGGATGCTCTGGAACTCCTATCCAACGTCGGATCTGTATGTCACTGCCCAGCACCCGCACTACCTGCAGAGTCCCCGCAGGCGGCCACCAGCAGACTGGAAACTGTGTTCTTATGGGAGGCTTTCCCTATTGACTGGCTCTGAGACACAGTAAGCAGCACTGTCCAGAGAGATGTTGAGTTCTGCTCTTGGGGTTCTGCTATTCTTTGGAATGACAGTGCTTAGGGTCCTTCCTGTTTCTCTGTCACTTTCCACTGGCATTCATCCTGGTGGCCCAATCTCCAGCCCTGCCACATTTCACCTTCTGCAGTGCCCCCCCCAGGGTACAGGCCAGCCCTGCCATGTCCTTGCCCTTCCTGTGCCTTCCCTGAATCCAGGCCTGTTGACATGAGACTTCCCCCTATTCCTTCACGCATGGCATCCCCTCAGCCCAGCACAGCCTGCCCACCAAGGGAACACATTACTCATGGAATACTGTTCACTGAACACATGTTCATCCCATGTCTGCTGTGCACCAGTGTGACAGTGGCAAGCCCTAGGATTTACCCAGGGGCTCCAGGGGCTCATTGCTAAGTAAGCTGGGAGCTGGAGGGGGAAAAGGTATTATCCAGGCCAATCAAGGGGTGAAAATCAGGGAGGACCTGCCTGTGCAAAGGCCCTGAGGTGGCTGGCCAGTTTGAGATACTCTCACATGTCCATGTGAGTTCAAGGTGGGGACAGTGGCCATCCTACCCATTGACTCAGGGCCAAACCCTGCCCTTTACTACCCCGATTTCCTTCTTGGGCTGATTTATACTTGGAGACCTTGAGTCTACACCCTGCTCTGTCACTACTTATGGCTGTGTGGGCCAGTGGCTTCCCCTCATGATGCCTCAGTTCCCTCATCTGTGAAATGGGAAAGAGGCTATGCAAATAATAGGCTCTGGGGAAGTCTGGATGAATATGTATAAAGCACCTGAAATGGTATGTGATTGCTACTGAATGTGCACTATTTCCTATCCTTACAACCATTATTACTCCTTTTGTTCAAAGCTGCTAGGACTTTTGGGGGCAATATTCACTAGTGGAGAAGGTCGCAGGCTTTGCTGTTAAATTTGGGAGCCAAGTTAAGTGCCAGCTCCTCCACGTGCCTGCTGTGTGACCTTGGGTGAGTCACTTAACCTCTCTGAGGCGCATTTTCCTCCTCCACAGAATGGGGAAAAAAATTCTAAGAAAGCCTCCCAGTATGTGCTCACACACGTTGGTGTAAGCACAGACCGTGTCCCGGAGACTACTCTCCTTGCTAACGCCAGGGGAGAGTAGTGGAGCCGGGATGAAGGAGAGAGAGTGCAGGCACAGGGGACACAGCGCACGCGCTCTTACACACCTCTGGACAATTTGGTTTGCTCCACTGAGTCGGTGTTCCTTTTGTAATTAAAACAAAGGAGCCCCGGAGAGGGGAAATGTTAAATGAATTAAAGGTACTGCCCACCTCCTGGGACGTCATGTGGATTAAATGAGCCAATATGTGTATATGATTGGAATGGGCCTGGTCTGTGGGGTTTGTTAAGTAAATGTTAGTTGTTGTAACAATAGTAATAATAATAATAATATAAAACAAGATAATCATTATTATTACTAGAACTGTTCCTTTTCAAGCAGCTCTGCAAAATCATTAACGGGTTATATAACTTCAGGAGAGAGGGGGGTCCCTTTCTTACTAGGAGTGCAGGGCACTGAGATCACACTCTAGGAAGGAAGGTGAGAAGCCCAAGGTGGTTCTGGGCAAGGGTCCAGGCCCCTCGGCAGCCCCTACATTCTTGTCTAGTGCTGCCGCCTTGGGGGCTCCTTTGCACTGGGATGGGGAGAGCAGGTGGGTCCCTTCAGTCTTAGGGCTGGGATGCCCTTGGAAGTCTGAGAAGGCCTGAGGGGCAGGATGGGGATTTCTGGGTGGACACTGAGTCAGGGGTCAAACAGGGGAGCCTGCAAGTGTTGCCTCCAGCCCTCGTCCAGCCTCGACAGGTTAGAAGGCAAGCGACAGAGCTCCCTGAGGCCAAGAGATGGGGATTGTTCTTACAAGAGCCAGGGAGCGGAAGGCTGGGTGGCTTCTCCCTTCCACAGACTGGGACCCCCCAGTACTGGCCCAGGGAGAAGCAGGAGGATTTGGTGTTATTTTTAAGATGAAGAAGGCCTTCAAAGAGCCCTGTAAGCATTTTGCGGAATGGGTCTCTGTAGATGTCATTTGCATAACAAGTATCTAAATCATCAGTAATGGGGCAGACGAGAGCCGGAACTTTCTGGAAGCAGAGCCTTTGAGTACCTATTTCAAGTCTCTGACAACACCCACCCGCCCCTGGGTTTGGGGTTCTTGAAAAAGGAGGGAGAAGGGAGGGAAACAGCCTCGGGTGTGGTTGGGGATTGGGGCTGATCCATGCCTTGTGGAAAACTTAACATAGTTTTGAGTGGCACTTTTTAAGAAAAAGAACCCAGACTTATTCGTCAGATCGAAGGAGGGGCCGTACAAGTGAGGGCCCTGCGTTGTCAGCCCTGGTGGCTCCCCAGGAAACCCGTCTCTGATGGTGAGTCAGACCTAGGCTTGTAGTAGGAAGACCTTTGTCCACGTCTGCTGTGCCCCAACAGCTCCTGTGACCTTGACCCAGCTGCCTGTCCTCCATAGATCCCATGACAGGATGCATCTGAGGTCTCTGTGCACAAGAAAGAGACAGCAGCAACACTGAGGATTTCCTCCTTGGGGAGAGATAAATGGCACACAGCTTTTTAAAGACTCCGAATAGGCTGCTGTACCCTATTTAAATGCTGTTTTGATTCATGCACCCATTAAGCTACTTTATAGCTGACTAATGCGTCTCTTATTTTTATTCTTGTTTCGAAGCTAATTGTGTATTATACAAAGAGGCCAATAATGTGGTAAAACCACCTATTTGACTTGAGCAGTCCTCCTCTCCATTGACTGCAAGCCCTCCCCACCCCCACGATGATGCACACTAGTCTGGCCTGAATTATGAGTGTGTTGTGCGTGTGCACGCACACTCTTGGGGTTTCTCTTTCAGCAGTCTTCTTCCCTCTATAGCTTATGCCAAACACATTGACAGGCACAAGCATCGGTGCTTGAGCTAGGCTTTGATCATAGCTCCACTGTCTAAATCAAATCACCTTCAGGTCTGGCTTAACCCATGGGCTCAAATTATGTTATCAGTGAAAGGTCCTCCAATAATGGGTCCGCGATTAAAGGAGCGAGACTGATACAAAGTGAAGGTCAAGCAAAGCTTTATTTCACGCCAAACATTGAGAATCAAGCTGAATGTTCAGGGCCACGCCTCTTACAGTCTGCCCCACGGACTAGCCTTTAAGGGCAAAGGCCATGTGGTTGGGCCTGGCCACGCACAGGTGGCCAATGAGATTGTAACACACAGAGAAAGCTACACGGTCATGCTAGGTCACACATAAGTGACCAATTGAATTACAATTTACCCTATAGTAGACATTTGAACTAGCCTATCACCTTGGTCCGAATTGGTACCCAAAAGGTGGGGCCCATACTCCTTGGTAGCTAGGGAGACAGTATGCACCCCCACTGATTGGATACCTCCACCTGGCCTGACCCACCTTTGTATTTGGGCTTTGTTACCTGGGACTGGTTTCCCGGGCTTGTTTTTAAGTAAGTCTCCTGGGGTGAAGGGGGGCAGGGACAGTTTAAATTTTACTGCATAAACAACAAAATGACTGTTTAATCCAAGATGGAATCGCTCTGGCTAAATAGGCCCTTACAATCAGGAGTTACCTCAGCTCTACTTTCCATGGTGGTCTCCCAGTCTGGTGAGTTTGCTGCACATAGTAGCCATCACAGCTCCCCAGGGGGAGAGAGCTTCTCACTCAGAGAAGTTCTGTTCCAAGTCCTGGCATGGATTTGCTTGGGCCCAGGTCTCATGTCCAGCCTTGAACCAGTTATAGAAACAAAAGGATGAAATCCACTGACTGGTCAAATATAGGTTATATGCTCCCCTTTTGATTCTGGTATTACAGAGAGTTAACATCCCCCCAAATCATATAGACTAGGAGGGGCTCAGGGGTAAGGTCTTCAAATTTAAAACAGAGATACTGTTGGCATAAGATGCGGTAAGAAAGGGAAGGCAGAAATATAGTCCCAGATGTCTACTCCCATATCCAGGGCAGTGGCGCATCCTTGGATCTGAGGGGATGAGTTCACCCCACAACTGGCAGAAAACCCAACTCAAAACCCCTAAGAACCACACATAACACCAGGTGTCACAGAACCTGGAATTGAGAACCAAGTGGAGGAAACCAAGCACAGGCTTTCCTGCTGGGGCTGCTGGCGTGGGTGGCTGGGGGTTGGACAGAGGCACAGGTGCCCAGGGGCTGGGTCAGGATGGAACCCAGACACTGGTAGGAAAAAGCAGGCAGGAGAGCATAACAATGAGAGCCTCTGGAGAATTCTCCTGGGAGTTTGTTAGAAATGCCGCATCTTGAGCCACGTTGCGGACCTCCTACCTTGGAGTTTGAATTTTGATTGGATCCCCAGCTGATTGATGTCTATACTAGTCTAAAGACTCATCTCTTATCTCTTAGCCCTCAAATTCAGGGTGGCGAGACCTACATTAGGTCTTTAATTCAGACTTTTTGGACTACGGTGTGGTCATGTATATCAAGGAGCCTTAAAAATATTCATGCTGTTTAAGGGAGCCAGGATTTCTACTTCTGAAGTTGTTGCTTAACAGAATCACATTATGCACCAAGATGTCAATTGCAGTATTATTTATATTCAGCAACTACTACATATTCACGAGCAGGAAAGGGCAAAGTCAAGTGTGACGCATTAAACATTGACCAATATGTTATATTTGGAAATGTTGCTTTACAAGAAATTGTTAGGGAACAGGCAGGGAATATAGTGGCAAACCAGACAGACATAATGCCTGCCCTCTTGGAGCTGACATTCTACTGGGGAAGACACATAATGAGTAAGTGGACAAATGAGACTATTTCAGACTGTGACAAGTACACCAAAGGGAGAATGTGGTAATGAGACAGAGAATCCTGGGTGGGCTTAGGGAGATATTTAAATAGGGCAAACAGGGAAAGCCTGTCTCCCAGGAGCTGGGATTTAAAGTGAAACCCAAAGACGAGAGCCAGCAAAACAAACATGTGGGAAAAGATCTTCCAGGCAGAAGGAACAGGAATCACCAGGAGCTCCACCAGAAGGTGGAGAAGGGAGCAGGCCCAGACTCCTCCAGCCTTGTAAGCTGTGGGTGGAATGTGTGTTATAGAGCAGAGTGCTATAACAGTAAATGGAGAAGGGAAGTGATATCGGTAAGATGGCAGGATAGGAGGTCCCAGCCCTTATCTCTCCCACAGAAACACAGACTTGGCCATCATCTACAGACAAAAATACCTTTGAGAGAGCTCTGGGGTTCAGCTGAAGGTACTGGCACCCCAGTGGACCACAAAAATCCAAAGAAAAAGCCACATTGAAAAGAGTAAAAAGAGCAGTTTCACTTTGTACCACCCCTCCCTGAGACCAACAAAACTCAGAACCAGGAGAGATTCCCCTAGCCCAAGACCTCTCCCATGGGAAAAAGAGCAAGTGAAGGTCCAGCTCTTTGGCCTTTGGGGACAATGTCAAAAAGCCCTGCTTATCTTGGCACACCAGAACACTGAGAATATAGGTATGGTTGTATCATCAAGGAGCAGCTAAGAACAAAGAAGGGCAGAGGCTTGTAGCAACTAGCACATATATCCACAAACCACAATCTTCCTCAGATGGTGCCCCATATACTCCCCAAGATGGCATGCAGATCTCAGCAGTCAGGCAGGATCTCAGCAATCAACTTCACTCTGCCAGAATGAGAGAAGGTGCGCAACTCCAAGGCTGCTCCCTCAGCACAGAGGGACAGAAGTAGAACCTGTACCCACCATCCTGGCATTTTCCTGGCCATGGAAAAGGGGTGGGTGACTCTTAGTACTCAACATGGTTGTGTAGGTTAGGGAGAAAGCACAAAATCATAAGACATACCTTTCAGAAGGGAGTAAAGAAGTAGAACTTGCATCCAGTGTCCTGGCATATCTGGGTCCTGTCCTAGAGAAAAGGAATAGGTAACTCTGAGCACCTGGCATTTCTCTGTGTGATTGAGAAAGGACTCACAGTCCTGAGTTACCTCTCCAGGAGGGAGTGGGAGTGGAGTAGGCATATCCATAGAAAAGTTTTGGGATAGAAGCAGAATCTCTAGGAGGCTGTCTGGGAAGGTCTTTTCCTCTCAAAACCAGTCTATAAAGACTGGAAGGGATGACTGCTTCTTCAAATGTGCAGACACCAACACAAGCTATAAGGATCACAAAGCATCAGGGAAACATGACAGCACCAAAGGAAGAAAACAGGGATCTAGTAACTGACCCCAAATAAATGGAGATCTCTGAATTGCCTTGCAATAACTTAGCAATCATCATCTTGAAGAATCTCACTGAACTATGATAGAACACAGATAGACAACTAAAAAGGCAGAAAAACAGCCCATGCTCAAAATGAGACGTTCAACAAAGAGAAACCATAAAAAAAGAACCCAAATTTTGAAGCTAATGCATATAATGTCTGAACTGAAAAATTCAGTAGAGAACCTCAGAAGCAGACCTGAAGAGGCTGAATAAAGAATTAGTGAACTTGAAGACAGGATATTTGAAATTGTCTACTTAGAGAATCAAAATAAGAAAGAGGTAAGAAAGCCTAAGGGACACCATCGAGAAAACCAATATAACTAACCAGTATACCTTCTGAGAGTTCCAGAAGGAGAAAAGAAAGTGAAGGGGGGGAAGAAATCTTATTTAAAGAAGTAACAGCCGAAAACTGCCCGAATATAGGGTGAGTAATGGACATCCAGATTCATGAAGTCCAAAGGATACAAAATAGGTTGAATCTAAGAGGGTCTATACTGAAGCACATTAAAATTGTCAAAAGTCAAAGAGAAATTCCTGAAAACAGCAAGAGAAAAGCAACTCATCATATACAGGAGAACTCCACTAATATTATCAGCTGAATTTTTAGCAGAAATCTTGAAGGCTAGCAAATTGGGGAATGATATATTCAAAGTGCTGAAAGAAAAAAAATCTTCCAATCAAAAATACTATACATGGCAAAACTGTCTTTTAAAAATGAAGAGATCAAAACTTTCCCAGGCAAACAAAAATTGAGGGAGTTTGTTACCACTAGACCTGTCTTATAAGAAGACTGAGGGTGAGTTTGTCAAGTTGAAAGTAAACTAAAGAGCAACATGAAAGTTTATGAAAGTACAAATCTTACTGGTAAAGGTGAATAAATAGACAAATAACAATGCAATACTGTAATGATTATGCATAAATCACGTTTAACCCAAGTATAAAAATTAAAAAAGAAAAGTATTAAGGATCACCTATAACTACAAAGATCTTTTAATGGGTGCATAATATAAAATATGCACATTTTGGTATCAATAACATAAAATGTGTGGGGGAGTAAAAGTGTAAAATTTGTGTAAAAGTGTAAATGTGATTGAAATTAAGTTGTTGTCAGCATAAAATGGACTGTTATAACTATAAGATGTTATGGTAGCCTCATGGTAGCCACAAAGGAAATACTTAAAGAAGATACACAGAGGGGCGCCTGGGTGGTTTAGTGGTTTAAGCCTCTGCCTTCTGCTCAGGTCATGATCTCAGGGTCCTGGGATCAAGCCCCATGTCTCTTCTAAGCAGAGAGCCTGCTCCCCTGCCTGCCTCTCTGCCTACATGTGATCTCTCTCTGTGTGTCAAATAAATAAAATCTTTAAAAAAAAAAAAAAGACACACAAAAGAAAAAGAGAGAAAGGAGTCAAAGCATTTAATACAAAAAAAATCATAAAATCACAAAGGAAGACAGCAAGAGTAAGAGAAGAACAAAAGAACTACCAAAGAGACAGAAAATGATGAATGGAATATCAATAGTAAGTCCTTACCTATCAATAATTAAGTGTAAATGGATTAAATTCACCAATCAAAAGGCATAGAAAGATTGAATGGATAAAACAACAGATTTCAACTATATGCTCTGTACAAGAGACTCACTTTAGCTTTAAGGACACACAGGGCTGAAAGTGAAGGACTAGAAAAAAGATACTCCTTGCAAATGGTAATTCAAAGAGAGCAAGGGTAACTATACTTATATGAGATGAAATAGACTTTAAATCAAGAATGGTATAAAAGAAAGGGAAGGTCATTATATAATGATAACAGGATTAGTGCAACAGAAAGATGTAACAATTATATACACACGCAGCATCAGAGCTCCTAAATATATAAAGCAAACTGACAGATCTGAAGGGAGAAATAGATAGGCATTTAATAATAGTGGGGGACTTCAATACACAACTTTGATAATGGACCAAAAATCCAAACAGAAGATCAATAAGGAAATCAGAGATTTGGACAACACTATAAACCAACTGTATGTAACAGACATATACAGAATACCCAACAGCATAGAATACACAGTCGTCTCAAGCACACACAGAACATTCTCTGGGATAATTCACAAAATAGATCACAAAACAAGTCTCAACAAATTTAACAAGATGAAAATCATCTCAGGTATCTGACCACAGTGAAATGAAACTAGAAATCAGTAACTGAAGAAAATGGGGAAGTTCACAAATACGTGTAAATTAAACAACATATTCTTGAACAACCACTGGATCAAAGAAGAAACTAAAAGGAAAATTAGAAGATATTTCAAGACAAATGAAGATGAAAATACAGCATACCAAAACTTTACAAAAGCAGTACTAAGAGTTACCTAATAACACCTCTATTAAAAAAAAAAAAACTCAGATAAACAACCTAACTTTATACCGTAAGGTAGTAGAAAAAGAACAACCACAACCTAGAGTTAGAAGAATGAAAGAAATAATAAAGATCAGAGGAGAAATAAATGAAATGGAACATAGAAAAGTAGTAGAAAAAAATAAATGAAACTAAGAGTTTGGTGTTTTGAAAAGAGAAACATAATCAACAAACCCTTAGCAAAACTAAGAAAAAAAGAGAGAGGACTCAAATAAATAAAATTGTAAATGAAGAGAAGACATCATAACAGATGCTACAGAAATAAAAAAGATAAAGTATTGGGAACACATACAAGCCAATAAATTGGACAACCTAGAAGAAATGAATAAATGTTTATAAATAAAAACATACAACCCACTGAGGCAGAATTAGGAAGAAAAAGAAAATTTGAACAGACTGTTAATAAATACGAAGGCTGAATCAGTAACCAAACACCTCCAAACAAAGGAAAATAGGACCAGATGGCTTCACAGGTGAATTTTACCAAACATTCAAAGGATTAATACCAATCCTCAAATGCTTCCAAAAACTAGAAAAAGAAACACAATACTTCTTTTCTCACTTTATGAAACCAACATTACCCTGGCACCACAATTAGACAAAAAATTAAGAGCTACTGTGATGCCTGGGTGGCTCAGTCGGTTAAGCATCTGCCTTCAGCTCAGATCATGATCCCAGCATCCTGGATCAAGTCCTGCATCAGGCTACTTGCTCAGTGCAGAACCTATTTCTCCCTCTGCCTTCCACTCCCCCTGCTTGTGTACACATGCTCTCTCTCTCTCTCTCTCTGACAAATAAATAAAATCTTTAAAAAGGGGGGAGGGGCTACCATATGGTTCAGCAATCCCACCTTTTAGTACCTACCCAAAGGAATAGAAATCAGCATCTCAGAGATATCTGCACCCCCATGTTCATTGAAGCATTGTTCAATAGCCAAGACTTGGAAGCAATGTAATGTGTATGACTGATGAACAGATAAAGAAAATGTGGTGTAGAAAAAAAAAGAAAGAAAATGTGGTGTAGAATCTTAATGGAGTATTAGCCTTTAAAAAGAAAGAAGGGGGGCGCCTGGGTGGCTCAGTGGGTTAAGCCGCTGCCTTTGGCTCGGGTCATGATCTCGGGGTCCTGGGATCGAGTCCCGCATCGGGCTCTCTGCTCAGCAGGGAGCCTACTTCCTCCTCTCTCTCTCTGCCTGCCTCTATGCCTACTTGTGATCTCTCTCTGTCAAATAAAAAAAAAAAAAATCTTTAAAAAGAAAGAAGGAATTCCCACCATTTGCAGCAAGATGGATGAATCCGGCGGACATGGTGCAAAGTGAGATAAGTCAGACACAGAGGGACAGACGCTACAGAACACCATTTACATGAGGAAGCTAAAATAGTTACATTCATAGAAGAAGAGAGTAGAGTGGTGGTTTCCAGGGCCTGCAGAGAGGGAGAAATGGAAGGAACAGAGTTTCAGGTATACATGATGAGTAAGTTCTAGAGATCCATGTGGCACAGTGCTTGTCACTAATAATGCCATTTTATATACATAAAACTTTTGATGAGAGGGAAGATTTTTAGGCTGTGTTCTTATCAGAAAAAAATAAAGAAAGAGGGTAGGGGAGGTGATGGATGTGTTTATGGTGTAGCAGTCATGGTTTTACGGACGTTACTTATCTCCTATGTCATCAGATTGTATATGCTAAATACAGGTCAGTCATACCTCAAGGCGGTTAAAAAAAAAAGAGAGAGAATTTGATCCAGGTTGCTCGAGGCCTCAGGAATAAGGTCATGGGACACATTTATAAACCACATTCGGTGGTGGTAAAATCACCTCTATTGTTGTTAATTTATTATTGAACAGAGGTGGCTTAGGATGCCACAGTCTTTGGATTATATAAAAAGATAGAAAACAAAACCTAGATGGTGGGATCACAGATGATTTTTTGCTTGTTTTTCTTAAACTTTTCTGTATTTCTTCCAAGTGAGGGGAAAAAAAAAAAAGAAAAGAAAACACAACAATAGAGGTGATTTCAGCATCTGAATGTGGGCCAGTCTCAGTGTTTCGTTGCAGACATCAGAATCCAGTCTTTCTGGTTTGAGCAGAGTGAGAATTATTCTTGGGTGTTCAGACTGAGATTCTAGGACTACAAGGGGAATCAACTTTGATGCACCATGACCAGGGATGACATGGCCTGGACAATCACCTAACCTCACCCGAGACTGTTGCCATGGAAATAGCACTGCCTGTGAAGCTCAGCCTGCTGCTGTTGGAGAACTAGATTCTACTCCCTGCCAGCCAGGCACTCCATCTTGACTATGCATGGTGCTCACATCCACCTTCCACACCTCAGGAAGGCATCTGCCCAGAGCAGCTGAGACCGCCTGCAGAGCCCCAGCTGCAAGGTGTCTGGGAATGTAGATTTCCGTTTTTTCCAGAGGCTGCCTAATGTCCACAAGGCATGGAAGGAGGGGATCGGCATGCATGTTTAATGAATCAGTCTGCAAGTTCCAGCACAGAATCAAAACAAGAACAACAAAAATGGTCACTTATACCCTTGACCTTCTGAAATCCACCTGAAGGCTCAGTCATCCATTGTGTTGTCATAAGGACATCAGGAAGCTGTCTCGTAGTCCTGAGAGCACCGGTCACCAGAGGCCCTAGCCCCAGCCTCCTCAGTACACACTGGCTTGACTTGCCTGGGGGTTTGCTAGAGACCTCTTGGCCACTTAGCGTGGAAACTTAGTGTCTCCAGGAGACTTCAATCGGTGCCCTGGCTGCCTTGCCTCTTGGCTAGGAGAGCTCTGCTCTGGCTTCCAGGGCTTCCTGGTGGACCAGCTTCCTCTTGGCCACAGTTTTGGCCTTATGCGTAGTGGGCCGCGTGATCAACAGCCATGATGAGCTGCCTTCTCTTCCTCGTCTCACTTCCCTACCCCCTTGCCTTCCCCTCCCATATAAACTCCTGGCACCAGAATCCTAACCTCCAGTGCATCTGGGGCAACACAAACGAAGGCATCATGGCCTGAGCATGCGCACACATAGAGCCTCATGCCGGCTCCAGGCGTCGGTTGAGTAGGTGTGAGGCTGCGTCTGTGACCTTGCATCTGTTCATACCAATCTGTAACGTCATCCTGTTCTGGGTTCTCACCCTCTCTGGCAGGGAACCAGGGAGCTCCAGTATACTGTCAACCACCTGCCACCTCACGCACGCTGATGCCATGGTCACACATGCCACAGGACCTCACCCTCCCCAGAATTCTGCCTAACCCTCCATGCGCCTTCTCCCCACCTCATGCCCTAAGACCATGATGAGATGCTGTGGGGTTCAAAGATGAACATGTGGTTCCGGATATGCCACCTTTGGTCTAAAAGGGGACTGCTGGGTGCTGTTGTTAGTGTGTGAGTTTGCCATCAGCTCCATCATGGGTTCTTGCAACAAACGTCCCCCTGCCCCCTGTAGCCTGCTGGGTGCCAGGCCCTTTGCTGGGCTCTGGAGCATGGGGATACATCCTCTACTAGAGAATCACCCTTCTCTCCTGCACCGTGGGTCTGCCCGTGAGCAGCTGCCCAGCAGCCTAGCGGCAGGAGCTCGAATTCTCAAATTATACTTCAGGCAGGTGGTGAGAGAAGCAGCTTTATCAAGCAACCACTTTGAGTCACGCATGCGCCTTGTCTCCTTATAGCCTCCTTGGGTGCTCTTATCATCCCCAGTCCACAGGTGAAGAAACTGAGGGTCATAAAGGTTGAGTGACGTTCCGAGGTTGCTTGGCAGCAATAAGGGGCAGCACTGGGGCTGGGACCAGAAAGGTCTGACTCAGGGTCTGGTCCCATTCCCTGGTATGTCCTGGCTTCTCAGACATAGGACATCCCAGTATGATGGGCTTTCAACCTGTCTGCGTCCTTGCAACTCAACCATTTAACCAGGATTCTCTGCCTCGTCTTAGCACCGGAGACTGTGCAGGGCACCTCACAAGTCCCTTGTCCTCGTGGAGCTTCCCTTCTTGAGGGAGACAGACACAGTAAACAGGCACAAATAAGAGCGTTTCAAATGGGACTGAGGGAAGGCTACCCAGTTGGGTGATGCGAAGGAGGAGGATTTTCTACTGCTGCGTCACAAACGACCCCAACACTTAGCAGTTTACGGAAGCAATCGTTTCTTATCTTGGTGTGTGTGGGTCAGGAGCCCGGGAGCAGCCTAGCTGGGTGGGTCTGACTCAGGGACTCTGAGATCGTCAGTAAGCCGCTGGCTGGGGCTGCACCAGCCGAGGGCCTGGGAAAAGTACCCGTAAGCTCACTCGTGTGGCTGGTGGCAGCTGCCTCTGGTCCTCAACACGTGGGTCTCTCCACGGCTGCTCACAAGGCAAGGCAGCGTGAGAAGTCGAGATGGAGATGAAGAGGGAGACATGCGCGCACACACACGTGTGCACACGCACCCATGCCCATGGGCACTCGGACCCACGCACGTAGGCACACACGTGCACACACACAGCCCCTGCTTGCTTTTTTCTGCCACAGCTCTGATACAGCGGAAAACAAAACAAGAACCTCGACCACAGCTCCTGGGGATCCTCAGTCCTCTGTGGCTTCCTGTGGACAAATCTGGAGCGTCTTCCAGCTAACAGAGCGCTTATCCGCACCTTGTTGCGTTCGCTGGTGGGGGAAGCATCACACACTTCTCTGGGCCATTCTGGTCTCCATCACCTGCCAGCCACAGGGTGGGGGATGGGGGGTGAGGGGGGGCGTGACCTGAGTTCCTGTGTGCTGAAGTCGCTCGAATTGCTGGGCAGGGAGTCCACAGTCCTTCTAGAACAAGGGGTTTACATTCAGGCATCTGGAACACACGTGGCTGGGAAATAATCTGCTTTTCATTTTACTCTCTCTGCTACCAGCAAGTGCACGGGGGAGTTTGGGCATGGAGTTTGATCCCCCCTATGGCCCCAGGCCTGGAGGTTTGAGGAACAAAGCAGGGACTCTGTCTCCACTTTTAAAATAACTCATCACCTTGTTGAACAGTTGTTCACGTTTCCCATTTTGAAATGGTGACTTACACATGCAGAGGACATACAAAATGTATATAGACACACGTGTGTATATGTGTGTAGGGGTCAGTGTAAAGACTCACTTCAATGTGGGCACCTGTGTTCACCAGTCAGGCCCAGCAGCCTGGAAAGCATATCCTCTGACAGCAAGTCCTCTCTGGAGGTGATGTGTGCCCTGACTTTTGTGACAGTCATGTCCCTGCTTGGCTTCACTGTTTAACTCCCAGGTGGGCACCTCTCAGCTGCAGCGCTGAGTTTTGCCTGTTTTGTTTCTGTCCGGGGGATTGTGACTGGGTAGGCCACTCCCCCTGCTGCTGGGGGACCGCCGGAGCTTGTGTGGTATCCTGGCTGCTCGGTGTCCCTGGTTTTGTGTGGATGGGCCATATTCATCCATTTTCCTGCTGTAACACATTCCAGCTTGGGGCATGTCTTGTGCCTCTTGTGGGTCAGGGGGTGCTCTTACTTTCCTGGGTAACACCATCTTTTCTACCATGGAGCATTTACGTGTGCCAGACCCTTGGATGAGCTGGGGAAACGAGGAGCAGTATTCATTGAACCATTATCCAAAGAAATCTTAGCGGCAAACTGACCCCTGCTGTGGGGGAGGGGCAGACTGCTTGAGAGGCCCAATGCGGAGGGAGGCCTGGCTGAGTTTGCAGAAGGTGGGCGGAGATGCCCCCCTGCCAAATGAGAGACACGGTGGTAGAAAGTGACCGATGGTCATGGGGTGTTAAGTACATAAAGCACTGCAGGTGGGAGGAAGAGAGTGTGCAAAGGCCCTGAGGCTGGAGGGGGTGATAGTCAGCTCTGGCTGCCATAGGACCATGAGACTGGGCGGCTTGCATGACAGATGTTGATTTTCTCACAGCTAGGGAGCCCGGAAGTCCTGGGTCAGCCTCTGGCAGAGTTGGTTTCCGCTGAGGCCTCTCTTCCTGGCTTGCAGTGGGCTGCCTTCTCATGGTGTCCTCCCACAGCAGAAAGTGAGCAAGCTCCAGTGTCTCTTCCTCTTCTGGTGTCGCCATCCCCGGGGCCTCACTAAACTTTACACTCCTCCTTACAGGCCATCTCCAAGTATAGCCAGACTGTGCGTGGAGAGGGGAGGGTTCAACGTATGCATGTGGGGGACACAAACATTCAGTCCATAGCAGGGTTGAGGAGGATTTGAGGGACTGGAACATTCCTAGGGCAAGAAGTGGGGCAGCATTTGTGTTTTCACAGACTTAGTGATTTGAAACCACAGTCATCATTTCTTTACTAGGATTTCACAGTTTGGGCAGGACCCATAGGGACAGCTCTTCTGAGCTCTGTGTCACATCAGCTGAGGCTTTGCTCACAGTGGCCGGCAGCTGGAGGCTCAGCTGGGGCTGATGGCTTAGCGCCTTCCCCCTCTCCCTCCCCCTCTTCATCCTCCCCCTCCCCATCTTCCTCTTCTTCCTCCATGTGGCAGCTTGGGCTTCCTTTTAGCATGGCAGTCGGTTTCTAAGAGCAAGAAGGCAAAATCTGCCAGTCGTCTCAAAAGTTAGGGCTGAACCAGGCAGGGGCGTCATTTCTGCCATGACAAAAGTCACAGAGTCCAGGTACAGCCACTGGCCACTCACATCACAGACCTTGTCTTTTTTTTTTTTTTTTTAATAAAAATGGCATCTATTTAAGGTGTACCACGTGTTTTGTTGTACACGTATACAGTAAAATGGTTACTATAGGCAAGCTGATTACCAGGTTTTCCCTCCTCACATAATTGTCTTTGCTTTCTGTGGTGCAAGCCCCTGAAATTTCTTAGCAAATTTCTGGTATACTGTCTGGCATTATTACCTGTGGTTACCATACTGTATGTTCGATCTCCAGACTGGCTCATCCTACAAAAACTGTGTTTTTTAAACTTGTAGAAAATTTCAAACACACTCAAAAGTAGGGGAAACAGGGTCAGAACCCCTCCCCAACTTCACCAGTTATCAACTCACCGCTTATCTTCCCTATCCCCCCCCCTTCTCCTTCATGTGATACTTTCTCCAATTTGTGAACAAAACAGTACATATTCTGAAAACACTTGTGTCAAAAGTGTGCAGCAGCGTGGGTTTCCCCCTGTGGGCCTCCCAGGAGAGATTCCGGTACCCAGTTCCAGCATGTGTGTGTGTGGGGGGGTGAGTTCCCACAGTACCAAGCCATTCTCTGACACCAGCTGTGTGTCCTTGGATTCAGCCCCGTTCTGTCCCTCTCTACTGGGAGAGAGCCTCAGAGCCCCCAGGTGAGGTCCTCAGTTCTGCTCTCACCCCCACTTCAGACGCCCGTTCGTTGCCAGCTTAGCTTGTTACCTGTGTTTCTCACTGCCTGGCTATAAATCAGAGGTTCCCGTGACTTCCCCCTCGGGTTCAATTAATTTGCTAGAGTGGAACTCTAGCTTTAGAGCCTGGCTGCTTCTAAAAGAACGTGACTCAGGAACAGCTTCAGCTGCGTAGCTGTCAGGTCGGAGAGATGCACAGGGCAAGGGGACAGGGAGGGGATGTAGAGCTTCCCTGCCTTCTGGACGTGCCACTGTCCCTGAATCTCTGTGTGTTTACCAGCTGGAAGCTCTTTGAACCCCCTCTGTTTGGGTTTTTATGGAGGTTTCATTACATAGACCTGATTGATTACATCATTGGCTGTTGGTGACTGATTCATTCTCTAGCCTTTTCTTCCCACCCAGAAGGTCAGGAGGTGGGACTGAAACTTCCAACCCTCTGTTCTTGGTCGGTTCCCCTGGCAACAAGCCCCCATCCCTAGGTGCTTTCCAAAAGTCACCACATTAACATGAACCTAGTTACAGTGGAAAGGGGCTTATTAGGAATGAAAAGACATTTGTTTCACGTGAATTGGTGTGCTCTGAAGTGATTTCAGGGACTGAGGACTAGAGACCAAATAGTAGAACAAAACATGTTTCCATTGCTCTCATGGCTCAGAAATTCCAAAGGATTGGGGGCACCTGGGTGGCTCAGTCAATTGAGTCTGACTCTTGATTTCAGCTCGGGTCATGATCTCTGGGACCTGGGATCGAGCCCCAGGTCAGGCTCAGCACTCAGTAGTGAATCTGCTTGAGATTCTTTCACTCCCTCTCCCTCTGCCCTTCCCCTCCAGTGTGTGTTCTCTCTCTCTCTCTCTCTCTCAAATAAATAAATAAATAAATAAATGTAAAAAGAAAGGAAGGAAGGAAGAAATTTGCAAGTTTTGGGGTGAGCGGGGAACTATGGACCAAGACCAAATATATATGAGAAATACATTTTGGTGATCTGAGTGACCAAATATATATTTTTTATTAATCATTATTTTGCACCTGGGTAACCAAGACCTGGATCAGGACCCAAACATGAGCAGCACCCGCAAACCCCCAGAGCCCCCTTCCATCACCACCCCAGGAAACTCCATCCTGACCTCTAACGGGATGGAAGGATGTGGTTTGTTTGTCTCCCATTAAGGGGCGACAGGAAATAGCCTCCTCCATGGCTGGTCCTGCCACTGAGCACTTACACTGCCTCTGGGAGCCTCAGTCCCTCTTCGGCAAATGAGGACCATGCCAGGCCTGCCAGCTTGCTGTGAAAATCAGTAGCACACGTCAGGGCCGGGCCCTGGGCTTGACACTGCGTAAGGACCGAGTGCTGGTTGTCTCTGCTCTTATTTCCCGTTCTTTACTGGCTGAGTGGGGAGATGGCCCATGGCCCTGGCAGGTGCTGCGTAGCTGGCTGAGAGCTGGGGACAGCTGGAACCTCCCAGACAGCCAGCAGCTAGTGATGTTGAGGACCCTTTATGGCATCCTGGAGAAATGTTCCTGCGCCGGGCCATCAGTTAGCTTGAAAGACAGCCTGGGTAGAATCTGTCATTGACACAGCAGACATAGGAAAGGACACGGGATGGTCTCGTAAGATCAGCAAGTCCAGCTCCGTGAGAGAAGCCGTTCCTCTGGGCTTCAGTGCTGATGGGGCCATATGCAGCTAGTCAGTAAAATTACTGAAAAGGGCAATTTGAAAAAAAAAAAAAAAAAGACTTTGGGTTAAGTGTGTTTTTATTAGCTCACTGGCAGTAAAATCCAATTTGGGACTTCCAGGGATTAGATTCCCGAATGTGCTTGCTCTTAGCCCTTTGCTCCATCAGACCCTGGGAGCCTGGCCATGGCTTTAAAGCCCTTCGCTGTGAGCAGTTTAATCTCCAAGTCCCTTTCCTTTGGCTTGCTGAGCGCAAAGGCACCACTGTCAGTGGATGCCGTGTATTTCACAGTCTCCGTGAAAGTTCAAGTGTGTGCGATACGATCTAATTGTCCAGTTCCTTGACATTCAGGCTTGTCTCCTTTGTAAAGTGGTGTAATTGATTTCTGGGTACTTGAAAATGGAGCCGGTAGTGGGCTCTATGCTGGAAATACCAAGTAGGGGACGCAGGAAGGCCGGCTGCGCCGTCCCCGCTCACTCATTCCTTCCACCGCTGCCTCGCAGTGCCCAGGGCACAGAGTTTTGGAGCCACAGGCCCCGTTTTGGGGTTGCTCCCTAACTTCTGGGATGTTCTAATCCTGGGAAGACAATTATAATCAAGGTGATGTGCCCTGGAGGAGGTTGGGAAGCCGCAAGCTTCCAGGAGGAGGTGATTTTCAGGGTGGAGTTGTAGGTCAAAACCTGACAATGGGACGCCCTCGGGGCTGGACCTGGGAGCAGTCTGCTGAGGCTGGAGAAGGGCTCTCAGGGTCCTGGGGACCTCGTGGGTTCCCACATCTAACGTCCTCATGCGGATCCCCCATAGTGGAGGGTACTTCCTTGCATTCTAAGTGTGTGCTCTCTCTCTTTGCAGGTCTGAAGGAGAAAGTTCCCGGAGTGTCAGGTATGTGTTCATCAGCCTCCACTTGTGTGTCTGGGTCCGAGGAGAGGGCGGCTTCCAGAAACCATGTGCTTTGATTTCTCTCTGATGAGGTCTCACCAGGTCAGAGCCCTGCTCCCTTGCCGCCCCCGGCCCTGGTCTGCCCCCCACAGACCTTGGCCATGCTCTGTCTGCTGGCTTCATGTCCTGGAGCAGCAAGAGCCCTGGTTTAGGGTGCTGATTCTAGAGTGACCTTCCTGGGGGAGTCACCTGGCTTTGTGGTGGTGCTGTTCCCTCAAGGGCTATGGCGGTGTCTGGTTTGGCTAGACTGTGACTTATCTAAGACAGGAAGCTTCTCAGCTCAGACAGCCCCCGGGACCTGACTTAGGAGGTTTGGTGGAGAGGCGGGCTCCTGCCAGCCTTGACTGATGCAGTGTATCTCCATGGCACATGGAGAAGATGACGCTTGCAACTGAGACATGTCTCTCCCCAACCCCACCAGTGGAGGGTCGTGGGGGGTCATCATGGAGTGGGGTCACAGCTGGGGATACTGACTGTAGGACTGGTAGGAACCAGATCCCCCGGGTGCTAGTGCCTCAGCCCAGGGGGCTGGGGCCAGGCAGGTCTCAAGGCTTGAGTTGCGGGACCAAGGAGGCCATGAGGGATGGGAGACGGTGGGCTAGTGATGAGGGTGGGAGAGGGGAGGAGAAGCAAGGAAGCCACTAAAGAGCCACAGGGACGCCCAGGCCCATTGGCAGCAGATGGGATTTCAGGTTTCTGGCTGGTTTGAATAGCACTGCGAGAGTGCTGGGAAGACAAGATGCTCATCCTGAGCCTGGAACTGGGAAATTCTGGCTTCAGTGGGGTGCTCTAAGCAGCCTGGGGAGAGAGAAATACAGATGGGTGACCGTGGCTACATCCTGGGGAAGTTCCGGGAAGCAGCATAGGGAGACCCCACTCTGTACCCGTGCACTTAGCTTTAGCTTAACCCAGGAGACATGCGTGGTGGTCCCAAGCCAGGGAGGCAGAATAGGGGGCTGTGGGAGAGCAGGGTCCCAGCAGGAAGCAGAGGCCCACTCAGGGTGTGGGGAGGGGTGCTGAGTAAAGTGTCATATGAGGGCTACCAGTAGAGTGAGGGCAGATAGCCACTGGCCTGAGAGGGGAGAGGAGATACATGTAGAGATGGAGAATGGCTGAGGCCAGGAGATGCTGGAAGAGGGGCAGCTGGGCATTCTGGAACCATTCCCCACCCCCACTGCCAAATATATGCAGCTGTGAGAACCAGGGAGGGTGCCCTTGGTGGGCTGATGGGGGAGGAGACCCCTTGAGCAAAGCAAGGGGCAGGTTAGCATGTACCTCACATTATATTTTGAGTAATGAAAATCAGATATAAGAACATGCTTTCTTGCTTGTCATGTTTGCATAAATAAGCAATGGCAGGAGAGGCAAGCAGTCATTAGAATGGTCCCTTGGGTGATGGGGAACAGGGCGGGCAGGGACAAGAGTGGCTGTGAGCCTTCTGCAAGCACGTACTGTGCTGTTGCTTGAGCTTAGAACCGTGCAAATATATTCCCCACCCAGAATACTTGGTAAAAATAAAGAGCTGTCTTAAGACAGGGTGAATTACCAAGATGGGGTGAGCATCCTGTCACTGGGGTATGCACCAGCATTGGAAGGGGATTCACATGGGGAAGGGGGAGGAGAGGGCCCTCAGCCCCTTGCCTCTCTCGGCTTCAGGATCTGCACTTCCCCCTCTGATACACTCACCTGGAATTTTCTAAGACTGGTGGGCTTGCACCAGCAAACTCAGCCAAGTTCCTAATTGAATGGGTGCTAGGAGACGTGTGAGGGGGTGGATGTTTGGCCCTAAACACCCCGCCCACCCACCCAACCCCCCGGGGCTATCAGGAAGCTGAGTTTTGTAGGATAGGTATTGGAAGACAGCCCTGAAGCAGGAGCGTGATTCCCCCACGGAGGGGGAAGGGTGGAAAGGACATTTTGGTGGGGGGAACAGCATAGGCAAGGATCTGTGTAGTGAGAATAACGAATGGCTGGGAACGGGAGCAGGGGACTGTCTGCAAATTGGAACATATGTTTGTAGCTCAAGCCAAATGGTTCTCGGCAGGACATGCAGAGATGAGGCAGGGAAGAAAACCGGTGGGAGTCCAAGCAGAGAAGGCTGCATCTAAGTTTTTCTAAAGGCTCCAGAACCCAACCCCACAGTGACTTCTACTCTGCTGCGTAGACTCTTGGGACAGGCCCAGAGACCTTTAGGACTCATGGTAGAAGCCACTGCTGGGACTTTAAGATGATGTTGTCAGGACTTGACTGCGTCTCTGTCTTGTGCCAGGCATGTGCTTTGCTCTCCAGGGAGCTGTCACCACAGGGGTCAGGCCTCGGACACATGTGCCACTCTCTGCTCACTAGCATGGGGTAGGCACAGGGGCACAGGATAGGAAGACCCCCAGATGGTTCAGATCTGACCCGTTCTCTGTACTTCAGCTCAGTACCCTCAGACAGCTGCAAACTTTGTTTCCCAGGGAAGAATGACCATGAAGCCTCTTCCTAAAGGGACCCTGGTCTTCTGCCAAGTGTTCGTGGATGAAATGCCCTTCCCCCTGCTTGTGCTCCTTGGCTTTCTGTGCTCCACTCTGATACCCATGTTCACTTTGATTTCTGTCCTAGTGACTTGAGCACTAAACCCCCCAGGAGGAGTAAGGAACCCAGATGAGGCTGCCCCCCCACCCAGCGTAGAGCACAGAGCAGGCACCAACAGGCTTAGTGGACTGAATTCACCTTGGTCTCACTGGGAACCCCGGGCACAATGCCTTGTCCACAGAACGGGCACAAATTACTGTTTGCTTAATTGGATTCAGAACTCATAAATATTTTCAGGCAATAAACTGGAAGGGGAAAAAAAAATTGGACCATCTACTCTGCTCCGTGGAGAACTCCCCTCTCCCCTTGCTTCATCCCCCTTTCCACTATAAACACCAA
Source organism: Mustela nigripes (assembly GCF_022355385.1). NCBI lineage: Eukaryota > Metazoa > Chordata > Mammalia > Carnivora > Mustelidae > Mustela > Mustela nigripes. The sequence goes on from NC_081558.1 coordinate 56,612,614, forward strand.
AATTCTTGGGGAGAGGGGCTACATTTGACTCAGAAAGGCAGTGCCTGGATTTCCTGATCCTAGCTGAGGTTTGGACAGGCACCAAGAGCTGATGATCTTTGCTAAATGTTAAGGAAATGAACTTGAATCCTGAGAGACCCCGCCCACCCTGGGGTCCCCGCTGGGCAAAGTTTTTCTTTATGCTCCCAGGACACGCACTGCTGCTGGCTTTCTGGTGGGCTGGCAGAGCCTCCTGGAGCAGCAAGGAGTGGTCTTTGCCAGGAGAATCCTGTTTGCAGTTGCGTGCGTGCTACTTTTCCCCGAGGCAAAACATTTGCAAGATCAGATGTATTCATTTTCCACAAATGAAATGACTCAGTTTTGACCATTTTGCAAACGTAGGACTTTGCTCCCTTATTCCCAGGGTGCGTGTGTCTGTTTTCCACTGCATTCCGAGGGAGGCTGTGGAGGCCCTCCAGTTGGAAACCTTCTAATGATTTATTGGTTGGGGGGAAGTGGGAAAAGAAGAGCTTTGCAGAATTTGGAGTTTGAAAGAATGAATAACTGCAGGGAGGGCCCAGAGAGGGTGCTGATTCTGTGTCTGAGGTATAAGGACTTTGTTCAGCACAAAAGCTTTTTTTTAATTTTTCCTTTTTTTTTTTTTTTTTTTTTTTTTGCCTCCCCGTGGTTCTCATCAACCCCCTGAAATGAACCCAGCCATGTTCAGTAATAGGAGTAAGTACCAGTTAATGATTGCTGGCTGTGGGTCAGGGTCTTACCTCACCAGCACAACCACCCCCCTCCTTCACGAGAGTTAGATGAGCCCCATTTTTTACACCCTGAGGCAAAGAAATACTTGAACAGCTCCCCTAGATAACATGGTTTTCAAATGCAGAGCCCTGATTTGACACCCAGACCTTTCTAGGTTGAATCACCTGCTGGTGCTCGTGGAATAGACAGATTTCCCGACCCTGTCCTTCTCGTATCTGACTAGGTAGAACCAGGGTGGGGCAGGGGACTCCGGATTTTAACCACTTCTTGCATGATTCTAACAGGCAGCCTGAACACACACAGCCTCCCTCCCAGTGTCCAGTGTCAGGCCGTGCCTGGCTTACAAGTGTGAGCTGACCGGTCCCTAGGAAGACTGAACGAGGCTATTCCCCTAGGTCGCCTCCCTGGGAGGAATCCTGAAACACTGACTGGCATTCCCAAAAGGTCCCAAGCAGTGAGTTTCTCAGGACCCTGAGCAGCTGGTGAAACCTGAGGGCTGCTCGTCTAGCGTGGGAGCCGCTTCTGGAGAGGGTGGGCTCGGTTACAAATGTCTTAATTAGAACTAAGACGTGTAAGTGAAAGCAATTAGTCAAAATGAATCCATTTTCCTGTGAACATCTCCCATCACTCCGCACCAAGGTGAGGCAGACTTTGTAATTAACCAGGCCACCCCCCCAACCCCAAAACGAGAATGTGCAATTTATTTTGTGTGCAAGGAGGTATGAAAATTGCCAAAGGTGGCAGACAAAGCCGGGCTGTTTGTGGGGCTGGGTAAACTGAGTTGAACTGTCACCTCCAGGATGCAATGAGAGCTGGCTGCAAATCAGGGAGAGGTGCTGGGGACTTCTGCAGCTGGGTCCCGAGGTGCTGCGCTAAAGGCTGAGCAGATGGCCTTGGGAGGAGAGCAGAACTTTTTCAGCACCATGGACAGGAATACAGGCACAGAGTTCAGAGGATTCTAAATTAAGCCTTGTTCATCTTTACTCTCTGTGTCACCATGAAGAAGACCCTGAACTCCAAGCCTCAGAGAGGTTTTTTTTTTGTTTTTTTTTTTTTTGTTTTTTTTTTTTTGAGCACCTACTGTATGTGTAAACGAACCCAAGTTCGTCTGCTTGATGCGCGGCAAAGACCATCAGGGGGGCATCGAGTACGCAGAAACAGCCAAACGGGAAAATGGGGACCTCAAATCCACCTCAAATCCACCCTCTCCCAGGAGGAGAGTCAGGGATGCTTAGGGTCAAGGGAGGAAGTTCTGGGTAAAAAGCTGCAGTTGCGCTTTTTCATCCCGTTAACCCTTTGGTTACTGGTTTCAGTCCCCACCGTCTTTTGACCGGTTTTCATCCTTGAGTGTTTTGGAAAGATGACCACTCTGGTTAATTCCCGTTGCAGTGGGGTGAAGACAGGGGTAGAGGAATGGAAGCTTTCTGCTGCTTTCTTTCTCTGGACTGTTCTTTAGTTCCACATTCAAAGCCAGCATTCTGCATTACTGGGACTTTTGTATTATGGTCAATAGTTCTTGTACTATGTTCTGTCTAGGGTTTTAGTGGAGGGTGTTGTGACCAAGTAGCATGTTGCACTCACAGACTGATTTCTTGGACCAGTTCCCCCTAAGTAGTACTGGTTTGGGGTCCGCTCACTGGTCTGAGTGGGGCCCTTTCCAATGTTCTCCCTTTTCCCAGATAGGAAACCTATGCATTCTCGTGATTCTGTTGGGATCTCGAGGAAAGCATATGACTTCCATTGAATGACCAAGGCATTGGACACCACTCATGGGATTTTTTTACTCCATTGTCACTCTGAATTATTAGTAGCAGTCCAAACCTAGGAATGATTTTGCTTATAGGTGTTTTGACAACTTCTGAGGCCTTTGGGCCCTGGGTGGCTCAGTTAAGCGTCAGCCTTGGGCTAAGGTCATGATCCTGGGGTCCGGGGACTGAGTCCAGCATCAGGCTCCCCACTCAGTGGGGAGTCTGCTTCTCCCTCTATCCTTCCCCCACTGCTCCTGATTTTTCTCTCTCTCTCTCTCTCAAATAAATAAAATCTTTAAAAACACACACACACACTTCTGAGTCCTTCTCTGAACAGCATGGAAAAGCTTCAACCCAGCTTGAAAAGGGATCTGCCAATATTAGCAAACACCAGAATCACTTGTTTTTGGCATCATGGTAAAGGCCGCCTGTCGGTCTTCTCCAGATGCGGTGGCTGTAAGTTGTATACCTTTTAGAACTGGTGGGCCCTAGTCTTTGGATTGTTTCTAGCACAACTGGCACATTTTTGAGCAGTTCTCTGAAGATTGGAACCTGCAATATACTTCCAGATCCATTGAAGAATATCATCTTTCCCCTAATGGGCGCTTTGGTGATATGGACAAATATGAACTATTTGTTCTGTAAGATGTTCTGGGATAAGGATTCATTATATTTCCAGGCAATATTAGTGCCAGCAAGATGTCCAAATCCCCATTCCCTAGCTCCTCTATGGTCTGCCAAGGAATATTGGGGTTGATACTTAGTTAAACCTATGTTTGGTCCTATCGCCATTATGGAGAGTTTTGGAGTCTTTGTATGGGCTGTCAATATGGATCCGTTGGGCAGTGATCCAGTTTCTGGCAACCTTTACAGTGCGCAATAACTCATGGGTCACCCCTGCACCCAGCTCTGTGTTGTCTTTGATCTGTGAAACAGACCTCATCCATGTACATCTCCAAGTCTGGATTGTCCAATAGCAGATCGTCCAATCAGGGTGGCTGCAATAAGTTTGTTCAATGATCCATGTGTCTCCAATGATTTTTCCTAGTGGCCCCCAGAGCTCAGGCATGAAGATGGTTTCCACGTGGGCCACTGTGGCAACTTTCCTCTGAGATTTACCTTGGGTTGTCCAGCTTCAGTTTGTAGGGTCTCTGGAAAAAGAGCAGTTTTAGTTCTCAATGATTCAAGTCAAGACAGCGGGAGAGAACTGGAAACCTCAGTTTGGAGAGTCATAGTCAGCTATTCAAGGAAACCAGAAGAATTCAGTACCCAGCCCAGTTTTATGGACAACCAACCAACCCTCAAAGACACCAGAACTAGAATCCAGTGTGTTACAAAGTGTGTTACTGAAAGAATTTCTTTCTCTAAAATCACCCTTATTTCCACTAAAGAGAGCCAAATTAAGACAAATTCCTTTGTAAAATAGGTCCAGTTTTAATAAAGTTGGCCTATGTTCATAGGTAAAGAAACAATGGTGATTGCATATAGGTTCTTGTTTTTGTTTTTAATCTGCTTTTCTAGAACATTTTTTTAACACACTGTTTTAAGAATTTACTTATTTAGGGGCACCTGGGTGGCTCAGTGGGTTAAAACCTCTGCCTTTGGCTCAGGTCATGATCTCAGGGTCCTGGGATTGAGCCCCACATCGGGCTCTCTGCTCAGCGGGGATCCTGCTTCCCCCTCTCTCTACCTGCCTTACTCCCTACTTGTGATCTCTCTCTCTCTCTCTCTCTCTGTCAAATAAATAAATAAAATACTTTTTAAAAAAAGAATTTACTTATTTAAATAAATTCTACACCCAGTATGGGGCTCAAACTCATGATCCCAAGATCAAGAGTTGCTTGCTTTACTGACTGAACCAGCCAGGCACCCCTGATGGAACTTTATACCTGTAGATTTGGGTGGATTACTCTCTTCTCAAGGTCCCCAAAGTATCCTAATGTTCTTGCCAGGAAGTGACCTTTCTTAATCACCTGGAAAAGCTGCTGGAAACTGTGTAAGCAAGGTATCCAGCGATTTTTCCAAAGGGCCTCATTGGCTCCATAAAGCCATCCTCAGTGCCCTAAAGCTGTCTGGTCATATCGGAGTCTATGCACATCTTCTTCAACTATGACATTTCCAGTCAGAGCTTTGGGAATATGACCAGTGTTTCTAACTGTGTCCTGTTACAAGGAGAACAGATGCTTTGACCTTATGCAAATAAATACATTGCCCTGAAAACCATAAAAAAACTCACTGAGAGTTTCTGAATTCTGATGGTATCAGGTAGAGAGAAGGAGATAAATGTTTCATATCTGTTTACAAATAAATTTTTTTTACCAAATTTCTGTAAGTCATAGACAGACTTAAATCCAGAAGAGCAAACATTGGAGAACCAGCAGTGTTTTGTTTTGTTTTTAAGATTTTATTTATTTATTTGACAAAGAGAGGTCACAAGTAGGCAGAGAGGCAGGCAGAGAGAGAGGAGGAGGAAGCAGGCTCCCTGCTGAGTAGAGAGCCCAATGTGGGGCTCTATCCCAGGACCCTGAGATCATGACCTGAGCCGAAGGCAGAGGTTTTAACCCACTGAGCCACCCAGGTGGCCCGAATGAGCAGTGTTTTAAACAAGTCTGTTTAAATGCAGTTTCCCCATTAGTTCTGGAAATTCTTACTCGGTTTTGCTCTACAACCTTAAAGGAATCAGAGACCTGTATTTGTCAATACAATAGAGCTGACAGGGAAATTCTGTGACACACAGTTCTTCAGTAATTCAAATTACAAATCAATTACATTATACCAGGACATATCAAAGCCTTAGGAATTGCATAAAATTTCTAGAACAGTTAGCTATGGCACTCACCCATACAATTTAGCCTAAGAAGGTTTATCATTCCTTGTGACAGTGCTTCCCATGTGACTGGACATAGCAAATGAACAAGCCTAATTATCCAGAAAGACTTCATTTTGAAGTTGAATTTTTTTTTTGAAGATTTTATTTTTTTTGAGAGAGAGAGAGCTCAAGTGAGTCCACAAGTAGGCAGAATGGCAGGCAGAGGGAGAGGGAGAAGTAGGATCCTGCTGAGCGGGGAGCCTGATGCGGGGCTCGATCACAGGACCCTGGGATCATGACCTGAGCTGAAAGTAGATGCTTAGCCGACTGAGCCACCCAGGCACCCCTGAAGTTGAATTTTTGGAAGCTTGCCAAATATCAGGAGATTTTAAAGCACAGGGGTAAATCAGATTATAGATCATTATGAAACACAACACTTGACTTAGCCAAGGGGGCAAGAAAAGATTCCCAAGGTAAATGCAGAAGGTTTTGGAGCTGTTAACAAACCTTAGCTCTCTTAATAGGGAACAGACTCAAGTTTCCTAAGTATTCAAAGAATTCACAGAGACAAGACATAGAAACTTTGTTTTTCTAGGCCGATTAAAGATAAAGAAAAACCTTTGTTTATAATTTAGACCAATAATCTAAGAAAGCCCCGTCATATGAACGGAGAGAAAACCCACATTCCAGTCTTCCACTGGTGTACTTCTGCTATTAAAACTCATTCATTGCAACAAGATGAATTTTTTTTTTAACTCTCACAAGGAATTTATTTATTTTTTTTTAATTTTTTATTTTTTATAAACATATATTTTTATCCCCAGGGGTACAGGTCTGTGAATCACCAGGTTTACACACTTCACAGCAACAAGATGAATTTTTAAAAATTTATGCAGTCCCTCCTTTTTCCTCTGTGTCATCACCCACATTGATATTGACTGATTTTGACAAGGACATCCAGGGCACTACATAGATCTAAGTTTTCCTGATGGGTGTAGGGATATGCTGACCAGCATCTCCAGCTGGGCAAAGGTCTCCCAGCTGTAGGAATGCTGCCAACAGTCCTCAACTCTCAGCCGCCACCGGGGATGGCCTTGACTACAGACAGCTGCCTTGCCAAGGGCATGCCTCCTTCCCAGGTGGTCACATCCAAAGACTGTTTTGAAGATCCAACCCCTTTGACCTGAATTAAGATGTCTCTGAGGAGCAGTCCAACTTTTGGAACTCCTCATAGAGCCTTCTATGGCTTCTGTTGGTGTGGAATCACTGCTCAACTTCTGCCCCATCTTGTTCTCTTGCTCTCCCTTTGCTTCCACAGATGTGCATCACTCCCTCATAAACTCTATCTACGTGCTAATCTCCATAATCTCAGTCCTGATCATGCATAAAACTCCTTCCTAGAAATTCCCTTCTCATCAACCTTCTACAAATATTTTTATTCATTCAGATATGAAATATATAAATTTTATATTCATTCAGAGTTTGCCCTAGGTTTTCCCTCTTTAAATAACCAGTCTCACTTTCCTTGCATACAGACTTATTTCCCGTATTTTTCCCAATGGTCTCGATTACATTTATTAAAATTATTTACATCTGTGTATTTGCTCGTCGATTACCCATAAAGCTTCCAAGGGGATTAGACAAAGCTCTTTTTTCTTTTCTGGTGAATTTTGCAAGGGAGATGATATCAACTTGCTTGACTTTCAATAAACACAGGCAGAATAAAACTTTTATAACGTTAGCAATTCTAAGGGCATATCCATTTAATTAAAAAAAAAAAAAAACCTTAAGTGAGCTTTAATACCAAATATTTTCCAAGATCACATGAATCTGAGAAACAATCTGGGTTTGTTTCTATCTTTCTGAGTTTTAGAATGCCCAATCCTTATTTATAAGTGCTTGCCTTTAAACCAATTAAATAGAGCATGTTTACAAATTAATTTTAACAATCCTGGAAGTAGAGAAAATATCTCACATTTACAACATATATAGACACACCTAAAAATACACAAATAAGAGGCAGCAAAATTTTAAAGACCCAATTTCCAAATAGCTCCCTTTTATAAAACATATCTAATTGCAAGATGGTATTATAGTCTATGGATCCATTAATTGGTCATTTTTCTCAGGAGTCTAATGAATATTGTGTCCAAGCAGAGTTGCAGAAAAAGATTGCCCAATTCTGGAGCTGTGGACCGAGGCTCTTAGAAGGGGTCCATATGTGTTCAGCCTGATTCTGGAGGTGCTACTGGTCCTCTCCTTACACAAGAAAGAGAAGGTTTCATAGGAGCCAGATTCGAGTCACTGAGCACAGAACTCATCTACCTGATGTTTTATTTTAAGATTTTATTTATTTATTTGACAGAAAGAGAAAGAGAGTGCACAAGTAGGCAGAGTGGCAGGCAGAGGGAAAGGGAGATGCAGGCTCCCTGCTGAGCAGAAACCCTCATGTGGGACTCCATCACAGGACCCCGGGAGCATGACCTAAGCTGAGGCAGAGGCTTAACCCACTGAGCCACCCACGCACCCCTGGCCAAATATTTTACAGAAATCTTCTAGTGACTGTCTGGAAGTGGGCCAGAGTATCTGGGGGCGTCAAAGTAACACCAGCCTGATAGAATTATTTAGGTAGTGTTCTTTCCCTTGAATTTTTTGGAAGAGTTTGAGAAGACTGGTGTTAATCCTTTCAGTGTTTGGTAGGATCCACCAGTGAAACTGTTGGAGCCAAGACTGTTTTTCTCAAGAGGTTTTTGATGACTGACTCATCCTTACTAGTTTCTAATCCATTGCAGTTTTCTATTTCTTCGTGATTTGATCTTAGTAGGTTTGATATTTCTAGAAATTTGTCTGTTCTGTCTGGGTTCTCCAAGTTGTTAGAGTACACTACGGGTAGCCCCTGATCCTTTCTGCGTCTGTAAGCGTCCATGGTGACATGGTCTTGCAGCCTTCTCTGTGCTTCCCACAGTCCGGCTAGCAGTCTGCCAATTTTGTTGATCTTTTCCAAGAGCCAACTTCTGTGTTTATTGATTTTCTCTTTCGTTTTTCTATTCCCTCTTTCATTTATCTCTGCTCTAATCTTTTTTATTTCCTTCCTTTTACTAGCTTTGGCTTTTTCTAGTTTCTTACGTTGCATAGTTATGGTGTTGACTTGATGTCTTCTCAATTTTACTTTTAGAGAGTGAGGGGACAGAGGGAGAGAGAGAGAATCTTAAGCAGACTTCATGTTCAACAAAGAGCCCAGCACAGGACCCAGTCTCACGACCCTGAGATCATGATCTGAGTCGAATTCAAAAGTCGGACTCTTAACCAACTAAGCTACCCAGGCACCCCTCCGTCTTGATATTTTTTTTAAGATTTTACTTACTTATTTGAGAGAAAGAGAGAGAGCGCGCACGCACAGTGGGGAAGGGCAGAGGGAGAGGCAGAAGCAGACTCACCGCTGAGCAGGGAGTCCGATGTAGGGCTCGATCCCAGGACCCCAGAATTTTGACCTGAGCCGAAGGCAGACGCTTAACCAGCTGAACCACCCAGGCGCCCCGTCTTGGTTTTTAATGTAAGTGTTTATGGCTATTAATGTCCCCCATATCTCTGCTTTGTTGTTCTCTGTGAGTTTTGTTGCGTTTCATTTCCTTCATTCCTAAGTATTTTCTGATTCCCTTGTAATTTCTTCTTTGACACGTTGGTTCATTAAGAATATGTTTTTAGTTGTCACAAATTTTTTTAATTTTCTCCTTTTCCATTTGTTACTGACTTCTGACTTCATCTTATTGTGGTTGGAAAAGATACTTTGTATGCTATCTATCTTATAAAAGCTACTGCGGCTTAACCTGTGACCTAACACAAGGTCTGTTCTGAGATGGTCCTGTGTGCACTTGAGAAGGACGCACGTGTTGATGCTGGGTGGGGTCCTGTGCCAGTCGGTTAAATACGGTTGGGCTATCGTGTTGTTCCAGTCCACTCTGTCCTTACTTACCTTCTGTCTGATTGTTCTGTCCATTATTCAGTGTAGGGTATTGAAGGCTCCAACAATTATTTTAGAACTGTTTTTCCCTTCACTTCCGTCAATTTTTTCTTCATTTATTTCGATGGCCTCTCATTAGGTATGTAAATAAATGTTTATCATTTATCTTCTTGGTGTGTTGAACTTCTTAATTAACATACGGCCACCCTACTCTCTCTTTTGGTGACTCTTGGTGACACCTGCAAGGATTTCTGACTCAACTTTTTCAACTTTTTGTGTCTTTGGATCTCAAGTGTGTAGACAGCAGATAGTTGGATCATGTGTTTTTCCCATTCTGCTAATCTGTTGAATCTATTTGCATTTAAAGTTATTATTGGAGCACCTGGGTGGCTCAGTCGTTAAGCGTCAGCTTTCAGCTCAGGTCATGATCCCACGGTCTTGGGATCAAACCCCACATCAGGCTCCCTGCTTGACAGGAAGCCTGCTTCTCCCTTTCCCATTCCCCTGCTTGTGTGGGAAGCATGTCTCCCTCTGTCAAATAAATAAATACAATCTTTTTAAGAAAATAAAGTAATTACCTCTGTCCTTTTGCCTTGTCCTTTGTTTTCTATTTGCTTTTTGTCTCTCATTTTCTGCATGGCTGGGTTCTTTTACATTTAGTTGATTTTTTCGTGTAGTGAAACATTTCACATTCCCTTCTTGTTTCCTTTTGTGTACGTTCTATAGTCTCTACATATGTGATTACCATGCGATTACACTTACCATCCCAAAGTTACAGCACTTCATGTCAATTTATACCAGCTTAAACTCAATAACATGAAAATTCAGCTCCTCTACAGCCCTGAGCCACGCCTCTTTCAGTTATGGATGTCACAAATTACATCTTTATGCATTGTGTGTCCAAAAGCATAGACTAATAATTAGGTTTTTAAATATATCATTCTTAGGGTACCTGGGTGGCTCAACTGGTTGAGCTTCTGGCTCTTGATTTCAGTTCAGGTCATGATCTTCAATCTTCACTCATGAGATTGAGCCCCGTATCGGGCTCTGCGCCAGCATGTAGTCTGCTTGAGATTCTCTCTCTCCCTCGTCCCCTGTCCCTCCCCCTGCTCACATGTTCTGTCTCTCAAATAAATCTTTAAATGTGTGTGTGTGTGTGTGTGTGTGTGTGTGTGTTTGTACATATCAGTTTCTTAATATAGAGAACAAGAAGTAGAGGTACAAACCAAAGTTATAACAGTACTTTCATAATTATCTGTGCATTCATGTTTACCAGACATTATTTCTCCATAAAGTTTCGAGGTATTATCCACTGGCCTTTCATTTCAACCCAAAGGACTCCCTCTCCTGCAGGCCTGGCCCAGTGTTCGGGCCAATTCTCCTTGCTTCAGTTTCTCTGGGAAGGTCTTCATTTCTTCCCCATTTTGGAAGGACAGTTTTGCCAAATGTAGGATTCTTGGTTGACACCTTTTTCTCTTCGACACTTGGAACACCTCAACCCAAGCCTCCTGACCTCCCAACCCAACTCACAACCTTTTTGGTGAAAATACAATGAGAGCAATCTTCCTCTGAGTTTCATAGATAAATGTGACCCTTAATGCATTTTATGCAACAGAATGTCTTCCTGTACTATGGTGATGTCTGTTAAGTTGTAGCATCATTTTGACACCAGGGTTTAAACCAAAGAAACTAAGTATTTTAAGTGTAGACGTGATGAGGTCTTTAAACGCCAAAATTGCAGTTGTTTTTTTCAAACTAGAAATGAAAAGGCCATGGAAATGTTCTATAGATTTTGATTTCTCATAAAGTAAATGTCAATCTTGAAAAACCCACACAAACACAAAGATATTTAGAGGTCCTTTTTTTTTTTTTTTTTTGTTTTTTTTTTTTTTTTTTTAAATTTTTGAGTAAAGCAGTCTTGGGAACAAAAAGTAAGGAAACCAGTATGGTTTTATATCTAGTCGTGACTGGTCTGTGACTTAGCCTGGGTTTGTGGTCTGTGTAGCCTAGGAAGCCATGGTGACCTGACTGACTTTGACCCCAGTGAACTTGTTTCCTACCTTTTTTTTTTCATTTAATTTTTTTTCTTTTTTCTCTACTCTTCTCAATTTTCTCTATTTTCATTTTTTCCTCTTTTTTTCCTTTTTCTCAATTTCTCTCCATTCTCACTTTTCTTTTTTTTTTCATTTTTTTGTCTTTGTTTAGTATGAGCGTTTTAGTATGGTTGGCATAGTTCATATTGTTGGTGTAAGCATCGTATAGTTAGTATTGATAGTATGATATTATATTATTGTATATATAGAGAGAGATTATATATATATACTAATTGTATATTATAGTATAATATTATATTGATAGAATGATGGTAAGCGTCATATAGTTAGTATTATTAGCATAGTGAACATAGTTGGCACTGTTTGTATTAGCATATTTTGTACAGTCCGTATTGCTAGTTTGCATACTTAGTATTGTTAGTTAGCACAGTTATTATTGTTAATTAGCTTAGTAAGCATAGTTCGCATTACTATTTAGTACTGTCAGCGTAGTTAGCCCATCAGCAGCTTCGCCACCATGAAGTTGGCCCAGTACATCCCAACCAGGACAAAGGTGACTGTGAAGGTCATCGAGAACACCCAGCAGAATGCCACAGGCCTCTAGGGACTTCTCTGTGAACCCCCGAATACTGTAAAATCATGTGAGGTGATCCACACCAAGAAAACCTTACTCCTCGTTGGAGAATATGTAAGCGGGGACACCTGTGTGACTCTTAAGTGCACCTCATCCGAGTGACCCAGAAGGGGGCTCCAGGTCAACTCTGCTGGCTGTTGTCAGGCGGTCAGTGTGGCCACCAAAACAGTATGGTTGCCAGAGATCTGAAGCTGGAGAACATGCTTTTTGTCAATGAGTTGACTAGAAAATTCACCAAATTTGGCCTCAGCATCGAGTTTGCTGGCTACAAACTCAACACTTTCCGGGGCAGCCCCCACTTTTGCGGTCCCAAGACATATCCTGCACTGAGAACACGTTTGCCCTCCTGTTGGGTGTGTGGGGTCTGGGGGCGGGTTTATATTGTTTGGTCCCTGGATGCCAGCCTTTTGTGGGGGAAGCTTTCTGGGAGCTGCCAAGACTAATAACTAAGCAGGGAAGGCTACATTCTGGTATTTCTGTCCCTCAGATGTGAAAACTGCTTGAGAAAATGTGTGACCCGCAACCCCAGCCAGAGAGAAAGGCTAAAACATTATGGGGGACGTATGGGTAAATATGGGGCAGGGGGAGCAACTCGGGCCTTGCAGGGAGCCATCCTGGGATGACAGAGACCCCGGGAGTGACTCGGGTGATGATGAACATGGGCTATGGGTGGAACCTGACTGGAATGCTGGAGTCTGGCTTTTCCACTTGCCCCATCCTGGAGGAACCCCACCCCCACCCCCACCCACAGGAAATGGGAGGAGGCCTTCCAGATGCAAGGAGGCTATGCACATACAGGACAGGGGTGGGGGGAGGCAGGCTGGGGGTAGGGACCAGCAGCCCTTATTTCCAGGCCACCTTCACTGGTAAATTTTGCTTGCATCTGCAAACATAAATGTCTCCCAGCTCAAGGCCTGGAAAGCAGTCCACCCTGAGGCCAGAACATTCTGCCTGTGTGACTCTCTCCTCCTGTGAGTTCAGGGCCTTGGCCGCTGGGCCTCTGGTTGCCTCTGGTCTCATTAGTCCAAGAGGTTTCTCAGGAAGGGCCCTCATGGTCTAAAGAGTGGGTGACCTGTAAGCAGGGAGCCATGTGATTGTCTTTCACTGTGCAAGACACCTCTAGTTGCATATGCACGTGGGCTCTGGGTAGAGAGTCTCAGAGGCAGTAATAGGGTCCACCAGCAATCTGACACCCACTGGTGGGTTTTTGACTGGTTTCTGAATTACAGACTACTTAATGTGGCCTGTCTGATAGATGATCTCTCCTAAAACATGCACTTGGGGTAGGGAATGGTCAGTGGTGGGAGACAACATTGAAAGGGAGGTGGCAGACATGTCATGGGGCTCCTCGTGGCACTGTCCACTACTCCAGGCAGTCAGCCGACTTTGACCCAAGTATGTGGCCATCAAAGGCTGCAGAGTTCCCAGCATCTTCTGAGGGCAGGCTGGTTGGGCGACCAGACTCTCTCTCTCTCCAGGATGAGAAGGGAAGTGATCTGTACTTCTGGGATGTTTCCTGGCAGAGAGAAATCGGGCCCTTTCTGCTTCTCCCCCTGCCCATCTGTTGGGAACATGCACTCCATCCTGGCCCATGTGGACAAGGGCAACTGGTCTGGGATGACAGGGCATCAAGGAGAGGAGCTTCCTGAAGCAGCTCAGCCCTGGACTATGAGTCTCTAGACCAATCAGGAGAGAAATGCAAAGTTCCATTCGCCATTCTCAAGGGGGGAGGGGAAGAAACCTTTGTTACAGCAGCTGAACCTGATCTTAACCAAGACAGCGGTCTTGAAGGGCACCCTTCTGTGTGGTTCCCTTGGGTCAGGCTGCTCCCTGAACCATGGCTGTCTGAAATTTTTTGCCCTTACTTCCATGGGGTGATGCCTAAGCTCCGCTCCAGCCCACTCCTCTCCACAGGTGTGTCTCTGGAAATGCATGACGATCAATGCTCCCAATGAAAAAGAGTTGAGCTAATATCTTCTAGGGGCTTCATCTTGTTCTTTATTCCCACAATCATGCATCCCCGCGCTCTTCCAAGATGCAGCTTGTTTTGAAATACACTGTGCTGACTCTTTCCCTGCTAATATCTGCAGATTCTAATTAAATAACTCCGGGAACAGGCCGTCTCACGCATGGTGTAACTTGATTATTGCTAGAAAGATGAGCGTGGAACTGACAAGTTCCCCGCTAAGCTGACAAGTTTAAAAGCTGAATTTGAGAAACCAACCGAATTCCACGCACAGTAGGGAGGTAGAGCCCGGGACTCGGCCTGAGCTCTCAGTCTGGGGAGACAGATCGTGACAATTTCCAAGGGGCCTGGTTCTTGTCACTGTAATTTCTTACATGCCCTCCACTCTTAGGGAGCCTGCCATTTTGTGGGGAAAAGGAATTCTAATCATATTAACCTTGTTGAAGATGTCACAAGGTATATACCTTGTTTGTTTGTTTACTCTGAAGTGTTTGCAAAGGGTCTTACCGGGCTGATTTAAAATAAAGTGTATTAAGAGAAAACGTGAGATTCAGTAAAGGTTAAAGATTGGGAGATGATGTCATTGTTACAGTCCCAAGAGGAGGGGCATTCCACACCCCACATGGTCCCATGGAGAAACCCCAGGAGAAGGGACTTTTTCATGGTTCCTGCAGGAAGGAACAGGCAAAGGCAGGGCTCGCAGGCTGGGGATTTGCTACTAGGGGTCATTTCAGGACTCTAGCGCATGGAGACCATGTCTGGCATTAGGTCCTGGGGTGATTACAGCAGGTGGATAGTGGCCCGGAATAGGAGAGACTGATGGAGAAAGGAGGTGGTGGGGTGTGTGTCCCAGATTGATTGGTTTGTATTTGGAGAGGGGGCCCCTAGAAGGAGGATTCTTCCTGGGTTGGGAGGAGGTGGTGACTAGCGAGAAAGGCCAAGTCAAATGACTCAGAACAAGCCATGTCAGGCATATGCGTGCAGGGTTCCCTCAGCTCACTTGTCACCTCCTCCAGAGGGCCTCTCCTGGCTACACAGTCAGGGAGGCTTGGGGTGGGGGCTGCTGGGCAGCTGCCCCTGTACATGGTGTCTCCCTAGCCATTACCCACTTCCTCGGTACAGGGCATTCGGGCTCCCGCCCCTGCTAGACACCCAGCCACAGCTCCCCCGGCAAAGACATATGGGATCTCTTCACCAGCCACTGTTGCCCCAGCCCAGTGCCGACTGGCCCCTAGCTTGCTCCAGCAGCACGTGGCACTCCTGCGCTTCCTGAGTCCCCCTGCTTCCTCCGTAGCATGTGCCCCTTCTCATACACCGTGCTCACTCTCTCCCCTCCACAGTGGTGATGCCGCAGGAGCAGCAGAGCTATTGGTTTTTGGCTTTTTGGGTGGCTTGTTTTTTGGTGGTTTTTTTTTTTTGTTTGTTTGTTTTAATCTCACTCATTGTTGTTCCTACAGCCTAGGTCAGTGCTGAGCACATAGTAGGAGCTCATTAAGTATTGAATAAACAATTCTTATGAGTTCCCAGAACATTCTTGCTTGTAGTCTACAACATGCATTCACCCAGGGCAGGCTGGTTCCAGACACCGGGGTACAACAGTGGCTGAGGCCGGCAGAGATCTCTGTTCTCATGTAGCTGACAGCCTAGTGGGAGAGATGAATAAAAAAGATGAATAAAAAAGATGTAAAATAGGGACGCCTGGGTGGCTCAGTTGGTTAAGCAGGAAGCTGTGAAATAAACATGATGATCTCTGCCTTGACAACCCCAGTGAATAAATGTCCCCAATGTCCTCAAGGCCCTTCCATTCTGCCCCACCCCATTTAATCTGGGTCAGGGGCTCTGACCCTGATGTTCTGTCCCACCTTTGTCCCCTGTGTCCAGCTCTGCCTATCTGGATGACTGTGACTGCCTCCTCTCCAGGAAGTCCCTTTTGGTGAGGAAAGCCACCACCATCTGGATCCTCGAGCTGGAGGTTGCTTTCTCCACTGTACCCCTCCGATGCCTGCCACCCCATGATCCCACCACTGTGAATCTCCCCACCAACCTCTTCCTCTTTCTTCAGCCTGGGGTGGCACACCAACTGTCCCCTCTTCATAAACACCCAGGAGGTGAATACAAGTACCTATGGGGACACTAAGGCTATTTAGAGGCAGTGTCCTAGAGCAGAGGGCAGATAAGGGCTCCCAAGCAGCCAGCTCAGGCTATCATGGTAGTGAGAAGACCATAAAGACGGTAAGGCAGTTATCACACCATGATCCCTCCCGATCTCGGGTGCCCTTCATTTTCAGCCTGGCCTGGGCTGGCCACCCTTCCTTGCTCTGTTAGGTGGATGCCCATTCATTCATTCATTCATTCACTTATTCAGTCATCATATATTCCCATTCATTCACCGTGGCTAAATGACGGCTCATCCATGGAGAGCCACTGCAGATGTCAACTCCTCCTTGAAGCCCTTCTTGATTCCCACCCCCTCCCACAGCCTCCTCTGGCCTCACTGAGACCCCCCTCCCTTAACTCCGGGCTGTGACCACCCTCTGAGTTCCCTTTCAGCCTGTGAGCTCTGTAAGGGCTCTAGGCCAGATGCAGAAAGGGGCTCAGGAAAAAAGTGAGGACAGTTTAGACCCTGAATAGACAGGCCGCGTGTGGGTCAAGTCCACCCCCTCCCTCCCTCTAGGACCAGGAGGGTTCCATCATTAATGGGAACTGAGGGACCTGCTCTTATTCCCATGCTCATCTAGACCCTTCACAGTCTGGATTTTTTTTTTCAATTTTAATTTATTTTAAACTTTGAGGACATGTCATGGTGGTACCTCTCAGTAATGAGAAACTTAATTATCACTTCAAGGGCGGGAATCCATCTGTTGTGCCTGAACTGCCACAGGACAATATAGAAATGCAGGATGTTGTGGAGAAAGCTGGGGGCTGGGCCTTGGGGCAGAGCTGCCGGGACCTGGGTCGCGAGCCAGGAGGAGGTGCGGGTCCAGGGTCTTCCACAGGTGGGGACAGGGGCACCCAGTGTCACCTCTGTCACAACCTGATGCTCCTGCCTAAACGCATGAGCCCCATTTCCCACACGGTATCCCACCTCCCAGTATTTGCACAAGCTGGGCTCTCCAGTGGGAATACCTTTCCTCTCCCCACCAGGCTTTAGGACCCTGCTCTTTGCATCTGTTGCTCATCCTGCCTGTCCACTGCCCCCCACCCCGGCCCGTGCCCTGACGCCCGGACCCCATCTATACTTAGCTCACCTGATCGTAATGCCCGAGGATAACTAGTCTCCTGCATGCCTGGTCTGCTCTTTGTGGGACAGCTTCATAGACTGGCAGACTGAAACTCTAAGACCTCGAAGTCTGTGTGATCTGGGCAAATCCCTTTTGTCACCACAGATGGGTCTGGCCCCGGCCACCTCACACTGCGCTACAGGAGCTTGCGGGGCTGGACCCTTGGGCTGGGTGTCTGCTGCTGGGTGCTCTTAGTGCTGACCTTGGGACCACGGCCCCCCAGAGCAGGAGTCTGTTGCAGACGATGCCCAGGCCCACCCTCTCTACTTTCCCAGAGCCGTCATGACACATGTCAGTGTCCCTCAGAGAGGTGCCCGCTATCAGCACTGGGAGAGTTCCCTGCCCGACAACCAGGAAGCCATAAAAGGGAGGACAGGGACATTTCCTGGGTGCCAGGCTGGGTTTGAATCCTTGCTCTGTCCTTGGGCGAGTCCTCCTGTCCGCACAGGGCTGAAATCAGCAGCTACTTCATGAGGCTTCAAGGAAGATTAAATGTGCCAATATGTACAGAACCCTCGAAGCAGTGCTGGCAGGCAGGGAGCACTGTGGCAACATCTGGACTAGACCTATTCTCTCTTCTCCCCTCTGCTGGCTGAGCAGGAGATGCAGTGGGGGAGGGCTTATGCTGATTCTCCCGGCCACTCAGAGCCCTACAAGTGGCAGTGCTCAGGCTGGGCCCTGTCCTCTGCCCCTCCTGGGAGTAATCATTCCCTGCTCCTTGGTTGCTAGGATCCCGGCTATGCGTGCACCCCCTTCAGGGGCCTCGGTGCCTTGCCCTGCCCACCCAGGGCTTGTTCCAGCATCCTTGCTCCCCACACCTGAGTGCCCACACTGAATGAATGCTGTGTGGGCTGTGAGTGAGGGAATTCTCACGCTCTGTGTTTCCTGGACAGTCTGGGGGAGCTCCATATCCCATCCAGTCCCCACTCTGAGAGCCCAAGATGGGGACAGGGTTGGAGCGTTCACTCACATGCTAACTTGTTCAAAAATTCTGCACACCTACTTTGCAACTGTGGTTACAGTGGGGACAGAGAGTGCAAGGGAACACAGGCGAGCTGGACAGAAAGTACACATTCGGGCTCAGCATGAAGAGGGAGTGAGCATGCACCGGGTCTCATAGCCCTTCTCAGCCTTGCTTTTCTCATCTTTAAAATGGGGACAGCAAACCCTTCCTTACAGAGCTGCTGTGGAGGTGAGCGCTAGCCCAATCCACTGTCAGACACTGTCCTAAGTGTTTTAAACAAAGAACTCACTTATTCCTATGAAAATTCTAGGAGGTACGTACGAGTAGGTACACCTTTTCTGCAGAGGTAGGTACGAGTAGGTACCCCTTTCTGCAGATGAGGAAACTGAGGAGTGGGATCACAGAGTCCAGGCTGTCTGGATCCAGCGTCCCGGTTCTTGGTCTGTCTTTGCTGTGGATGTCCTATGTCTCTGTTTACCCTTCGCTGTGACCCGTAGCCACAGCCTCACATCAGCATGGTTATTTGTGTGGGCCACTGTGGGGGCTCAGGGGATGTTTTCTCTGAGTAGTGCTTTCCCATGAGGCTAGCAGCTCAAGGGACTGTGGTGTATACACAGCTGGACACCTAGGCCTATACCCAGGCTGGCCACCTTGCAGTCGATGTTTGTTGAGTGGCTATCTGAATATCTGCATTGTGCCCACCATCTTGTCTCCACTGTGCTCCTGGCTGCATGGCTGTCATCTCTACCAGGTCCCCTGCCAGTGACAGCCAAAGGGACTGGAGCTGCTAGGCGAGGGACAGAGAGCCTCAGGGAGATCTATGGCTGCCCTATGCCTCTCCTGGACTACCTCAGGCCAACTCAGAGGGAGGCCAAGCCAGCTTCTAGGAGGATCGGTGCACTTTCCTATGCCGGGGGGTACGCAAGTAGGTGTCAAGGGGTTATTTCCTGACAATGACTTTGCATCCGATGGGGCACTGGGAATCAGGCTGCTTTCAAAGTCTCTTCCAGGCCTGCACCTTTGAGCCAGCCCGTGGGGTCTGCATTATAGCACAACTCCCTGCTCTGCGAACTTGGGCAAGCAGCTCCTTCTCTGGGCCTCGTGTCTTCATCTGTAATGGAGAGCTAATAACAGATGCCCCTCAATCTAGACTTTTAAGAAATGAATTTTCACATGTGTAAACTGGAAGACTTCAGATGAAAATCCAGGTATGGGGTTTGTGTTACTATTGAGTAGGGCCTGAGACGATCCAGCCAGTGGGGGTCGGGGGGAGTGGGGGAGACATTCCCTCAGGCCGTTCTCTCCTGGCCAAGCTGGAGCTGACCACTGGGCAGGGCTTGAGTCCCCAGGCCTCCGCTGTCCCCACTGCTCCCTAGGCCTCCCCCTGCCTCTCCAAGCCCAGCCCTTGAAGGCCTCTGAGCTTGTGGTCCTTGAGGTAGCCCTGTGGAACTTCATTCCCTCACCTGGGACACGAGCCACAGCTGGGTTCAGCTGATCCTGTAGAGGCAGCCAAGGCGGGTGGAAGTGGCCAGGCCTGGGACCAGGGGCACTGGGAATGGTCTCCCAGGAATACTGTGGCTTCTGACTTCCAAAGCTGCTACCTACTTACGTACCTACCTTTCTCCCAGTCCCTTAGACATGCCTCCATAGGCATTCTGTAGCCCCAGCCATGTGCCTACCAGTTGTGTGACCTGGAAGTTTCCCTGACCTCTCTGTGCCAGGCTTTCTAAACCTGACTCATAGGATTGCCGTGCTTGGCACACAGGCGGTTCTCCGTCAGAGAGCAAAAGCCAGTCTTCCCAAAGAGACTCTCTCTTATGTGCTCAGAGGCAAACCACGTGTGCGACGAGGCACCCAGAATTACTCTTTGAGCAGCGAGGCTGGTGCGACCCAGCCGGTCCTCCTGCCCCACTGCCTCAGGCCCTTCCCTCATCCATGGCAGTGATGAGGAGCTGGTCAGAAAAACCCAGGAAGTCTGAACTGAGCTTGTGTGACCTGAGTGCATCCCCTGTTCCACATAATTGGGTTTCTAGGTCGTTTCAATAGGAAGGAGAGTGCCCCTCCCTCCCACTCCTGTCTTAGCGGCAAGCCCCCAGGGACAGGATTTACCAGTTGCCCCACTGGTTTGGGGCTGGGAGATGTGGATTCCAGAGCACACTCCCCTCTGCCCAATGGCTTCAGGGGACTCATGCCCGCCTACCCACACTCCTTCCCTCAGCCAGCCTGCTAGAACACACTTCATGACCCAAGGCCAAGTACAGCTGTATGGGAAAACAGCTCCCCACACAGCTGGAAACACTAGTGTGAAACATGGAGGGTCCCAAGTGCCCGGAGCATTCTCACCCAGAAAGCAGGGCCCGAGAGTGCAGACTTACCTATGGCCAGTGTTGGCTTTACCCCAGAACAGCAGAGCTAAGGAGATGGGACAGAGACAGAGACGGAGTAAAAGGCCCACTTCATGGAGAAAGTTTGCCGACCCTGCCCGGGAAGAGAGAAGCCCCCATCAGCTCCTAAGTTTATCTGGTGTTACCTCACTTAATCCCCGCACCTAAGCGGGAAGAGAGTTCAAGAGTTCCTTCTTACAGATAAGAAAACTGAGGCTCGTTTTTGATACCTAACCAAGGTTTCGAGCCAGCTTTGAATGCCAGTGTTCTGATTTCAAAGCCATGTCTCACCCCCTGGTTTCTAGAACGGATAAGCAGGACCAAACACTGGGACACTCCGTCTTTCTCAGCATACAGCCTTGCTTCAGGGCCTGCCATCCCTGCAGTGGCTGGATTAATCCACTTAATCAACTTACTCTAAACCCCCCGGACCCTTGGGGGCAGCTCTCCCGCTGCCTGACACTTTGCCGGCTGAGGAGTCCTGGGTGAATGGTCAGCGCCCGCCTACTCACCCTGCTTGGTCAGACAGACCCTCCTGGCCTTGTTATTCTAAATCCTCAGCTCATAATCCTACAGAACTGCATTAAAAGAGGCCTGTCACCAGTGTGGGAGAGGGTGTTTGGGGTGGCCTCTAATGCTGAAGCTGACACAGGAAAGGGACAATATTTATGTCCATAATGACACTCAACTTAAGGTTCAGAAACTGACCCCCAAAAGAAAAAAAAGCCAAGGCTGAGGGCTACAAGAAAGTGGCCAAGGCGCTCAACTATTGGTTTATAAATGTATAATTTAATTAAAACAAAAATCAGCCCCCTAGATGCCAGTTTGCACTTCAAGGACAGAATTGCCCAACCTGGTCGCCTGGGCACTCATCAATCCCAGGATGTGATTGCCTGGAATGAGGGCCTTAACTAGGGACGCTGTCCTCTCAGTCATGGGATGGGCTGTGCCCCTGCCCACCTGTGCATCCCATGAACTGTGTGGTCCCTGCGGGTGCAGGGCACTCCTCCTGCTCAGCTTGGAAGGCCCCAGGGCATGAGAAATGGATGACACATTTGTGGGGTCGCATGCATGCATGCCGTCTGCATGGGTTGGCATTGCACAGAGCAGAACCCTCCTCCCTCCCCTCCCCACCCCTTCTCCTCTTCCATGCCTTGCCCCTGTGTGCATCCTACCCCCTACCCTGAGTCCCCTTGGGTTGGGCAAGCACCCTGGTTGGGCTTGGAGGGGGTGCCCACTCTGAAGCCATTGAAGCAGCATGGTGGACTAAAAAAGGCAGAGGCTCTGGGTTCAGATCCCACCCAACACCCCACAGCAAGCCCCTTACTCACTTCCAGCCTCTGCTTTCTCTCCTGTAGAGTGGGACGCAGTTGGCCTCACCCTCTGAGCTGGGGGCGTGCTTTGTAAGTTACAACACAGAACACTGAGTCATTTTGGGCTCCCTGGGGGTTGTGCAGCTGGAAGCCAGACCGAGGACAGGTGGGACAGATGAGGGTTACGGGGTCGCAGATGTGACAGGGTAGCTGTGTAAAGGACCTGGCTGAGGGTGCGCGTTCTAATATCTAGAAGCAGGTAGCTGCCATTAGCAAATTAATTAATTAAGGTCATGTTTACTCTCTCTTGTCAATTATAATCATCTGTTTGAACGGAGACCTCCAGAGTTTTATTAGCAACATTATTGGCTGTCACAGAACAGCTCTGCTCAGTTCCTAAAGTACACGTCCACACACCTGCAATTTTCCACCTGCTCCTGAGCTCACTCTCTTGCTCGGCATCTCTTGGTAGCTCCCATTGCCTAGGGCCTGCCTCACTACAGGCCAAAAATGTAAAATGAGGCCCTTCCCACCTTTCCCACTTGTTGGTGTTCTTGGAGACATGAACCACGAGTAAACCTGAGCACCCAGGGTGTCTCCCGCACCTCTGCACCTTTGCTTGTTCTGTCCCTACTGCTCATCTGTTCCCTTACCTTTGAACCCTCAGCTCCCTTGTCCATTTTGTCCCTTATGGCTGGGTGGTGTTGGATGCTCACACAGTAGCCTTTGTCCAGCCCACCCTGCCTTCTTCCTGTGGATGCAAAACTTGGAGGAATCAGGTTTGTCCAAGCCAGTCGTGGCAACCACTTTTCCTACATCTAGTGATTGTCTGGGGAAAGGGTTCAGAACCCAGTGTCTGCCAGTGAGATATTAGAGGGAGACTATAGAAGCTTCCATGGGAGATCTTCCTTCCCAAAAAGAGGTGGGTAGGGAAGAAGGTGCCCCCTTGCTTGAGTGTTAACTATACAGATGTGATGGCTGGAGTGGAGGCAGCCACACTGCAACAATAAGGGGGTATTAAATGAACCAACATTCTGTTAATGGTAGAATAGAGAGGGGGGTGGTATCTGAGTTACTGATGACATTGTTGGGCCACCAGACTACCTCCGGATCTCCCATCCCTTACATCATCGTTAAATATTAAATGTTAGATGTCTTTGTAGTTTAAGCCACTCTTAGGAGGGTTTTGTCACTTCAGCCAAACATATCTAACAGATTCAGCCTTCTAGGGTGAGTTAAAACTTCTCTATTTTTAACTAGTTCCCCAGAAGACTTGGATATCTGCCCCTGTCCCTCCATTCAACACCCACGAGAGCAGGTTATGAACTATGGTGTTCTGCATGGCTGGGTGGCCGGTTCATATTTGGTCTGTGAACACCTCTGGGCCTTTTCTTCTCTGTGCACCTTGAACCTGCACACAGTGAGCCTTTGGGAATGTCAGAGACCTCGCCACACCCTCCATCATGGCAAGAAGCCTCCATCCATCATAAAACCTTCCAGTTCGCTTTGGTCCAAGCATTACTTCTGGACCCGAGGGGCTCCTGCACCCTCTTCAGGGTGAAATGCGAGGTCTTTTCTAAACAGAGCTTTCCAGCTGTCAGCTCTTGCTTCGTGTGTGCCTTCAAGTGCTGAGCTGTTGATTTATTGTCAGTTCAGCCTCTCCTGCAGCAGACACAGGAGGCCACTATGCAGAGAAAGGAGTGCATGAGCTCAGTTTCAAGGGAGACCTAGGAATGACAGTGATGGATACATCTTATTTCAAACTGAGTGAGATTCTCTGCATGTTCTAGAAAAGACCTCTGGTGTGCATATGGGGAGTAGGGTCCCCCAAGGCCCCAAAGAAAGAGATGTCCCCAGGCATGGTAGAGGGGTGAAGGTTTTGGCCTCCCCTGTAACAGCTCCTGATGCTGGCTGTGAATGGGGGACTGTCCTATGGTCATGTGGGCATGACTCTGCCAAGGAAAGGAAAGTAAGGGAAAGAAAGGGATTCTAAGCTTCAGGGAGTTAGTAGTGTGTGTGGTACTGGTGAAGGAAGTTCTTCTTCCTCCCTTCAGTGCGAATTGCTTTTGTGAGTCTTGTAACAGAACATGACAGTTACCAAGCCTCAGGCATCCACAGTATACCAGGCATGGGGTTGTGTACCCAAGTCTCTGTAACATGGATAAGCCACATCATGAGGCTTCCTGGAACACAAGCAGCAGAGTCGGGATTTGCAGTCTGGCTCCACACTTACAAACCAGGCATCTCCTTTCTCGGCGCCTCAGTCTCACATCTTCCAGAATGGGGTCCTCCATTGCTATCTTAATGAGGTCAATCCTGGGAGGATTCATTTGGGTAACGTGAGTGGCCCAGCCTGTAGCAAGCCTTCAATAGATATAGTTTAAATCCATTTGGTTCTCTAGCTTAGACTAGAATTTTGCAGTGTTTTCTGGAAATCCTTTCTTCAAGCTAGCCTAAATCCATACAATTCCGGGATGCTCCATTTAACCAACTGGAAGTAGGTTTTTTTTGATAGCCAGTGATAGAAAACCCAAAGTGGCCTAAACAAGCAATCAAACAATGCAGGAGAGAATAATTTATGTAACTGAGAAGTCCAAAGGCAGACAGCTTCACGCAAGGCTGTTCCTGGGTGCTTGATGACATCATCAGTAATCATCTTTCTCTACCTCTTGGCTTTGCTTACTTTCCTCTGTGCTGATGTTATTCTCAGGTAGGCTTTCTGATTGGGATATCAAGATGGCCATCAACAGTCACAAACTGATAAATCCCTTCCCCCAACAAAAATAGAACTTCTCATTCCCTATGATTACAACCCTGAGATCTGATCCATTGGGATCTCATTGGTCACATACTCAGCCCCAAGCCAATCACTGTGGCCAGGAAGGATAGAATATGCTGACTGGCCAGATTGAGGTCAGGTGATCCCCCTGCCTCCCGAAAGGAACCTCCTGAACTGTTCAACCTATTTTCCTGGGTGGGAGATTGTATGAAACCTGAGAGAACAGAGGTTAGCGTTCCTCTGTGCTTAAAGTCCTGGCTTGTGCCTATGCACTTCCTCCCTTCCCCCACTGCTTCCTTCCATACCATTTCACCCATACCAAAAAAGAACAAGACTTCCTGTTTGAATTCAGGATTCAGCGTCCACTCCCAGCCTCAAGACTTTTTTTGTGTCTCACCATAATAATTTATTCAGTCAACAAATGTTCAGTGAGTACCTACTCTGTGCTACTATTAGTTTTCAGGACTTAATTATTCTGGGTAGTGGGCAACAGCCAGGAGCCTTCCAAGGAAATGAGTTTTCTCTGAGTAAGCATCTAGAGGTCAGCTTCCAATACCACAGTGCCATTCACTGTGTGCTCCTGAGAGAATTCCTTCCCCATCTAGACTTCTCTTTTCTTATCTGCAAAATGAGGCACTGGGAAAATTGAGATCCCAGAACCCTCTCAGCTCTGATACACTGTGGCTGGGTGTTAGAAGTTTCTTCAGCTGTGTCGGCCCGTCAGCACCATTGACAGTGACCACAACACTTCCTTGGCTGCGGGGGAGCGGAGTGAGGGGGTCGCTGTCCATGGTGAGCTGAGCTGAGTCCACAACCCTAACATTCTGTCTCTGAATTTCATTTTCTTGACCCAGGGCAGAGAAGGATATGAGGCTTTCTGTGCTTGTGTGGATCCCAAGGCTCCTAAGTTCCTGGAAGTTTGTCTAATGCTGCTGTTACAAAAATTCTCTTTCAGGGATGTTTGTGAGTCCAAGCCCTCCAATTACTGAAGGTCAAGTTTGGAACTCTGGAAAGGAAGTGTAGGGAGGCCACAGAAGAGAGGGGAGGATGCTATAGAGGTTCCATGGAGCCCATCCTTCATCTGCCTCCCTGTCCCTCCCTTCTTCCCCTCCTGCCCATTCTCTATTCTCTGCTACAGCTGAAATTGGTCATGGCTTCCTGGAAGAAGAGAGATGCCTGATGTGTTGGTAGGGGAGGGAGGGATCCTTCTAAGGCATGTCCAGTGGGGAGACCTTTCTTCTAGTTGAGTCTAGTTTTTCTTCATTCTTTGAACACTTGGACACATGAATTAATCTCACCTGGTCACTCTGTCATTCATTTCAGTTCTCTTGGCTGCTCATCACCTTATTAATCCATTTGTTCCCTTCTTTATTTAGCTCAGGATTTTTTTTTTTAAGCAAGAAGGGAGATTTATTAGGAGGACACAGAGAGCCCAAGGACAAGTAGAGAATCGAGTAGCTGGTCTTCCTAAAAGATGAGAGCCAGCACGTGGTAAGACATAAGAAGCCAACTCTGCTACATTCTTTCTGCATCCTGGGGTCACATATTCACTCACCCATGCTTCTCTTTGTACATCCTTAGAACTTCCCACTTTAAAATCTATTGGCTTCTCTCCATTTCCACTGCTATGACCCTACTTTAACTAAATAGTCTGACACTAGTCTTTTTTTTTGGCTCAGGAAACTGAAGTATCCTCCTAATTTTTCTCTCTCAATCCACTCTTGCCCATTTCCAGTCTGTTGGCCTCACTTCAGCCAGAGTGATTTGTTAGAAATGAAAAATTTATTCAACAGATTCCATTGCTTCTAGGATAAACATCAAAGTCTTAATCATGGTGTGGAACTGGATTACCATTCCCCCACATTCAGTGCCTTTTACTGTGGTGTGCTTCGCAGATGGAGGATTATACAGCACTGTCCATATTGCTCTCAGGCATGGGAGAGGGGTTGGTAAAACAGTGAAAGAAATCTGAGCACACGCTTTACGAATCAGTGAGTGATTTACAATTTTCTTTTCCTTCTTCCATGACAATGGCAATACTCCAGATAGAGATTGTTCTGTCAGCCTGAGTCCAGAAGGGAAAAGATATGAAGGAAAGCCACATGGCATGTAACATGAGACATAGGTAAACCTTATTGTAGGACACTGAGATTTTAAGAGTCATTTGTTACACAGCATGACCTGGCTTATCCTAGCTGATACACATAATCTATGCATTCTTGCTCATTACCACATTGCTTTGCTAAAGCACCAGTGGCCTTTCAGTAGTTATACAAATTGCTCCCTCCAACCTTAGAACATTTTTCTGTTACTGCTTCTCCTTGGAAAGTTCTTTACTCTCATTTTTGTGCAGTTGACATTTACTCACCAATGAGATTTGGCTTAGCTGTGAAGTACTCAGGAAAGGATTGTCTGGTATGTGTTCAGAGTACCTTGAGTTCACCTTTGTCGTTAGCTCTCTTTCACTATTCAATAATTTCCAGGAAGACAGAGCCCACATATTTAGGTCATGCTTTTTTGAGGCCCTACTCCATCCCCACAATGTGCCAGGGCCCATGTTGAGGGGCTGGAGGTAATGGAAGTAGCTCAGCCATGACACCAGCTCCCACAGACCTACCCGTGACCGGGGAGACAGATGTGTAAGCAATAGCATTTGAACCCATTATGATCATTCTAGCAGTATAAAGAGACCAGGGAGAAGGCAAGGGGACTTCCTGAAAGAGGGGGCATCAGAGATGGTTTTGAGGAGTATTTGGAATTGTCCGGGGAGGGGGGGGAGCTTCCTGGGATAGAGAGAGATGGAGGGATCTGATGGAGGGATTGTAAAGTGGTGCCCAAAGTTTCAAAGGTTTGAAAGAGAATGAACCCAGGAGAAGCTGGAACCAGAAGTAAACATCTGGCACCTGTATTTCTGGGAACACAAGTTGAGCATTCCTGTTTCAGCGCCTTTGCAAGGGTGTGCTGTTTGTTTCTCAGAGTCTGTGGATGGTGCTGAAGATAATAGCAGGTTTCAGGCCCTTCCACACAATGGGTGTCAGTGGCAGACTCTGATCTGAGGGTCTGGCAGGCCACGTGTGGGCATGTGCTGGCAGCTTTGTTCCAGGACAAAACAGTGGGAGACACCTTTGTCCTTACTCTGCTCATTGGACACATCTCAATGCCTTAAATTCCCATCTTTGTTTTCTAAGAACTTGCCACAGTTCTTTCTAGTAAATCAAGACTTCCTGTGCACACAGCCCAGCAGTCATTTAAAATTTGCATACGATGAATAAAATGAAAGAGAGATGAATCACCAAGGCACCATGTCACTGAATATAATGTCTCTCAATATGATCTCGTTATTAAAAGAATCTGGAGGTAGCAGGATGAAACCAGATGCTCTATGATTAGGGGCTGTGGTCACTCAGCACTCCCCTGCTTTGGGGAGGGGAGGGGTTTCCACACCAGAATGTGGTTTCAGGGTCTTGATGGAATGTGGCAGAAAAGCTTCCCAGCCTTCCAGAAGGTGGGAAGGTGGGCAGTAATGCTGGAAAAGTCACTCCCCTATACAGATGTTTGATTTTCTTGTTAGAATAGAGTGAAATGCTGTCTCCCTCTGCCAACTTTCCTGGCTGTGAGGCTCATAGGATAGGTGGGAAGTGCTTAAAGAAGCCTTTTTATTCATTGGCATTGTGGCTGCTCCTGATGGGATTATTATTTTCATGCCAGTTTTGAGCTAGATCCTGATAGGTTCCCCACACTAGAAGGACAGAAACCCACAAAAGCTGGACCAGACCCAGCACACAACTTCTCCTTGAAAAAGCTGACCTCTCTGTTGTGGACATCTAGAGGAAGGGATGTCACCGCTCACTGGGGAGGAAGGAGATGGAGCAGTGCAACCTGGGAGGAGTCTTGTGAGCTGAGGCCAGTGAGGGGAGGAGGAGGAGGGCAGGCAGAGAAGAGCACAGGAACGAAAGCCTATAGGACCATATAGGCAAAGGCAATGAAAGCAATACCATACTCCTGCCTCAGAGGGCTATTTGGATCAGCCACAATGGAGCTGACTCCAGTACTCTCTGCACTAGAGAATGATGATAAGCTCCTGCCTGGCCCTATGTTAGTTGAGCTGTTTTTGAGTCTAGTACAGCTCACCAGCATAGGGTAGATACAAGCCTGCCCACCCAATAGATGGGAGCAAAAGGTCTGGTCAGATGGTGAGTGGGCAGGGTCCAGATGCAGCAGATTGGAGGCCACGGGAGTGGGCACCATGGAAGCTGAGGCTGCACACTGGCAGGGTCTGGCTAGAATCTGCTCCAAAGCCAGCAGTCTTCTCCCTAGGACCACAGGCTTTCAGACTAGCTAGTGCCTGATTGTGAGTCTTCATGATTTGCAGGTCAGAACTGGGTAGAGTCTCCTTGACAACACATACGTATTATTAGTGTGCCATCTCAGTTTGACCAGCCTGCAGGCCCAGCTGAGAAGGAGTCCAAGTCTGTGAAGTAGTACTGCAATCCATTAGTAATGTCTGCAGTGGGGGTAGAAAGGGAGACCTGTGTTATGCCTGCCAACAATTTATCATTCCTTGTACACCCTCTTATTTTGCATAGGGAGAAGCTGAGGCTCAGAAGGAAGAATGCCATCATCCAATTGCCAGTCCTTTCACCTCCTGGTCTGGCCTCTCCTCAGACTTCTTGGTACCCACTATGACACAAAGGAAATAGTGAACGCTGTGACAAGGAAATCTGTCTAGATCCATACCATGTTCCTCTTTTTTTTTCTCCTTTTTTTCCTCCATTGCCTGTATTTGTTTAATATTTAATGTGTTTTGTACATTATAAAGGGTAAGGAAACAACAAACATCTGTAAGCCCACAGCTCAGCTCCAGACTGGAACATTCCCAGTAGCTTGCATCCATGTGTTTGCATCTTATCCTACTCTAGAGGTCAGCCCTTATCTGCAATTTTGTGTTTGTTCATCCTTCTCTTGCTCATAGGCTTACTGAATAAGTCTAAACATTATGTTGTTTATTCTTAAGCTTTGAAAACTTGTCTTCTATTAGTTAGATGTCTAAAATTTGCACCTTTTTTACTCAACATTTTACTCTAAGCTTTAGCTATGCTGTTGTGTACCTGTAGTTCACTTCCACTAGTGTGAAAATAGATTGTGTGACTTTTCTAGAATTTATTTTTGCATTCTCTTGTCAGTGAATATTTAGGTCATCCCCCCCCCCAATATTAACAGTGTTGCTATGAAACCTTCTTGTACATGCCTTTTGTAATACCAAGGAGTGAGTTTGCAGGATTTTAAGGTATGTATATGAATGGTCAACCTAACAAGAAAATTCAGAGTGATTTTCAACACGGCCAGACCAGGTGTCACACTCAACCACTAGGTATTCCAGTTGATCTGTATCCTCTCAAACCCTTGGTACTGTCATATGTCTTACTCACTGTGAATCTAACTATTATTAAATATTTCATTGTGACCTTAGCTTGCACTTTCCTGCATCTTAGTGTAGTTGAACAGTTTTTCCCATGCTCATCTATACACCTGTTTCCTCCTCTAAGACATGACTGCTGTGATATTTTTGCTCATTTCTTCTCTTGTTCCTATGGATTTGTAGGAGTTCTTTATGTATTTTGGATACTATTTCTTTGCTTATTGTACATATTCCAGATGTCCTCTTGCGTTTTGTGATTTGTCTTTTTGCCATCATTTGATAAAAATGAATTTTTAGTTTTACTGCAGTCAAATCTACCAATTTTTTTTTTTATGCCTAGTGAGGTTTTTATACTTTGTTTAAGAAATTGTTCCCAGAGGCGCCAGGGTGGCTCAGTGGGTCTGCCTTCAGCTCAAGTCATGATCTCAGGGTCCTGGGATCGAACTCCACATCAGGCTCTCTGCTCGGCAGGGAGCCTGCTTCTCCCTCTTTCTCTGCCTGCCTCTCTGCCTATTTGTGATCTCTCTCTATGTCAAATAAATAAATAAAATCTTTTTTAAAAAAAGAAAGAAATTGTTCCCAACCCCAAGTTTGTAAAGATATTCCCCCAGAGAAAATTCCTCTTAGAGTTTTCTCTTTAAAATGGAGACTGTTGATGCATCCAGAATTGGGGGGTGGGGGGGGTGTGAGGTAGGGATCCAACTTCATTTTGCCATGTGTATACTCAGTTGTCCTATCACCACTTACTAAATGGGCCTCCTTTCTCTAATCACATATCAAGAAGCCTTCTTAAAAATCCTAGGTACTGAGGCCCTAAGATCTTTGATAATTTGTAGCACACCCTGCAGTCATGCCTGTTGTCCGTGTATTCTCCCCTTCTCCCTCTTTACAATTGCAAATTCCGATAAATGCAAGTGTTTTAGTAAACCCTGTGTAGCCATCCATGGATGTTTTTGTGAGAATGAGGAAATAGGAGCAAAGAGGAGTGGCTGAGATTTTAATGACAACTGGAGTGGACCCTATGTGGAGTCTGGCTCCAGCTCTCTGAAGGTGGGTACTGTGTTCCTTCCACTTGGTATCTGGCTATACACAGTTGGTTGGGACCTGGAACCCTGGAGATAGCAGTAGAGTGATCAAAGCTGACAGCCTGCATTTCCACTTATGGGCTCCACTGAGCTGGAATGAAAGCCAATTTAGCACATTTCTCCTAAAGGCCTGAGAAGTTCTTGCTGCTTCTGCTTCTCACCCCTGTCATTTTGATGCTGAAGCACCTGAGGTTTAATGGACTACTTTCTCGTACTCCCTGCCAGCTCCTTGCCTGTTAAGGGGATGGAAAACTCTGGAGCAGCACTCCATCACCCTTGAGCCTGGAACAGAGTTGTGTCCTTGCCAGGAAGGCTCCTCTTTTGCTCTGAGGGTGCAGAGTCATGGCCTCTGATGCTGTTAATGACAACTCACTTCCCCAGCACTTGTGGTGTGCCAGGCCCTGGTCTGAGCATTCTGCAGGGCTCAGTGCTCCTTGCATGTACAGTGCTCCTTAGAGCACTGCAAGGAGACTCTGTTTTTACACCCATCTTATAAATGAGGACGCTGAGGCTCAGAACCATTATGAAACTTGTCCAAGGTCATGCAGCTTGTCAGTGAATGAGCTGGGATTTGAACCAAGGTAGTCCAGGTCCAGACTCTGTGCTCTTTACCACAACACCACACAGCCTTTTCGGACTCTGATGAGGCCCCCAGCTCTGCCCAAGACCCCAGTGCCCAGGGGGCCCCTCCCAGAGTGTAGAAGAGCTTTATCCCTGAACCCTGGATTCATGGTGAGTCTGGGCCTGTCCTGGGCTTTCCAGGTCCTGGAGAATGCCTTCCCCAGCTTCTGAGGCTAAGCCAGGCCACTTCTTACTTCTCCTGCCTGCTGCAGGGGAATCCCAGCTCCCTGTTAGAGAATTCTCTCTTTTGCAGGCTCTTGCAGTTCTGAGAAAGGCCCTAAATGCTGGGCCCTCAATTAAAGGGTTTCAGACAGCAGGAGCTCCCAGGTAGAACCTTCTTTGTGGAGCCTTCTGTGTCCTAGGGAACAGATCTCTGGGGCCACCTCAAGACAAGGTATTTTTCATAAACATGTGTCACCTGCATGAGGCTTGTAAGCAATTACGCCATAGCCGTAAATCTCAGCTTGTGCTGCCGAGCAAGTTACCAGCTCCTAGAAGTGGCTAAAGCACATCACTGCCAACAGTGTCCCTGGTGGTTGCCAGGCAGTGGGGGATGGCAGCCTTCTTCAGGACACAAGGGCTCCCAGTCAGTGGCTCTGTGCTATGAAGGTCCCATGGCTAACCTCTTTCTCACCAACCCCCTCCCTTCATAACCTTCACTGGCTCCCACTGAATATCTCACAGTGTGGACCTTACTGCACCAGGTCATGCTAAGTGCTCTGAAAAGAAATAAAGCAGGAGGAGGGCACCGAGAAAGACACACCATTTGGTAAGGAGTAATCTGTGGATTGTTTGGCAAAGCCTGTTGGAGCAGAGGCCTGAAGGAAGTGGGGAGGGAGCAGTGTAGGTATGAGGGAGAAGCATCCTAGTCAGGGGAGCAGCATGTGCAAAGGCCCAGAGGTCGGGTTGGGTCTTGGGGGTTGGAGGCAGGTGTGCCTGACGTGCAGTGAGGGGCACAAAGCTAGGAGGGTTGATGGGAATAGGGAGCGCAACGTGGGTTGGCAAGGAGTTTGGGTTTCACCCTGAGTGTCATGGGAAACCCCTGGAGGGCTCTGCATAGGATCAATAAGCAGTAGAAGTAGCCAGATGGCTTGAGCACAGACACTGCCAGACAGACTCATTAAAACTGTGGTCACTGTAGCTCAGGGTCCAATCTATTGAGCAGAGCCCAAATGATAGCAACAAGAGGGCCAGGTGAGATCTCTGCGGCCAGTCAGCCCATCTGTCTGCAGCCAGGTCTCTGCCTGTAAATCCTGCAGCCTATGCACCCAGAATTCTGGGGCAGCTATATCAGTTAGCTTCTGCTGCATAACAGCCACTCCGAAATGTAGTGGCTAAACAGCAGCCTTTTACTTAACTGAGCAGCTAGCTGGCCAGGCAGGTCTTCTGGGCTGTCTTAAGCACATGTAGTTGAGGGAAGGCGTCAACTGACTGCCAGTTGACTGTTGGCTGGGCCAACCAAGGGTGGTGGCAACTGGGCTTTATGTATGTCATTCTTCTAGGAGGCTGGCTGGGCTTCTGCTCATGGTGGTGGAAGGGTCCAAAGAGGGTGGGCACTTGAGGACACAAGGCTCTTTGAGGCCAATGCAAGGAATGGGTACGGCACTGTTTCCGTATTCCATTGGCCAGGGCAAGTCATGGAGCTGGCACAGATTGAAGGGTGTAGGGGACGAGACCCCACCTCCTGATGGGAAGAGCTGTCCAGTCCCAGTGCAAAGGGTGTGGAGATGGGAAGGTGGAGAAATAGGGCTGTCTGTGGATCAAGCACAGTGTCCCTCATTCTTGAGGGAGGAGCTAAGGAGGAACCAGGGCCCCGGGACAGTTGGCTGTGGGCAGCTGTGCCTGTATTTCCCTGAAGACACCAGTCCCTGACTGTCCAGGACTAGAGAGAGAAGGCTCAGACCATTTGGTACTTTGTCACTTAAAGCCACCCAACCTGCAGAGTTTAGACTCATCAGTCCCCACAGCAGCGTCTTTCTTGGGATGCTTATAACCCAGGACTGCAGAGATCACAAGGAACAAAGCCCACCTTTGGCATCACCTTTTCCAGGAAGTGCTCTGGCTCTCCAGGCTTCCTCTAGGCTCTCCCAGGCTCCCCTGCTGGCCCCTGTCACAGCAGATAGTGCACTGTGTGGCCATCACTGGTGCATGTGTGAGTCAGAAGCTGGGGCTTCAGGACGGAGTTGTGTCCTGCTCACCCTGGATCCCTACACCTGGGAGAGATGCTGAGGATTAGGCTAGTGAGGTGTGGTACTGGAGACCTGAGTTCAGTGCTGACTCCCAGCTGGTGTCTCTAAGAGGATAGAAGGGGAGGGGAAGGTCTGTGCCTGGCAGCAGGCTCCCACTAACCCCGGCCTGCAGTGGGGTTGGGGGCTGCTGGAATTGATGGTGGACACAGAGGGCAGCAGCAGGAATGCAGTGAAGCAAGGGCAGATCCCACAGTCTCCTTCCAGACGATCAGAACTGGGTCTCAAGCTTCAGGCACAAGCACCAGGGCAGGAAGGCAACCTGCAGGAGAGCGTGCAGAAAACCCACTTCAAGCATTCAAGGGCAGCACTGGACAGACGGAAAGCCAGGGAGGTCCCGCCACCCCCAAAGAAAAGGGAAACTTCAGCCACCTTTGACAATAGTTAGTTTCCCCATACTGGAGTTTCTGTCGCCTGAATTCCAACTTATCCAAGATAAATATTATTAGCACTGAAAAAGAGAAACAGTCAACTTAGAGGTCAACTCTGAATGCAGCGGGCTCTCTGTGCCATCGCAGGGCAGGAGAAAAGTCATCATCACCTTCTCGTGCACACCAGAGACATGGAGTGGGAGGAGGTGGTCTTCAGGATGTCTCAAGGGTGCGCCTCACTGGGGCTCACAGTGGGTGAGGCCAGCCAGGCCTGCAAGAGTGCCAGTTCCCTCTGCCAAGCTGGAATCGGCACCACCGCCCCAGGCTGGGCTGGGCAATCTCCCCTGGGGAGGGAGCTTGAGGTTTTTGCAGTTTGTAGCTGTCTGTTGTATTTAGAAACCCAAGCATCTCGGAGTCATAAATTACCTTGAACTAGTTTGCTAACCCGTGTGACTCCATGCAGCGTCTTTTCAAAGGCGGCCGGTTATGTAACTGGCTGAGGGAGGCCAGGGCCGGTCCCCTTGGCGAGGCAGTACATGTTGGGTCTGGCAAGGGGGCCGGACACCCAGGAGTGCAGGGCCAGCATGGGGAGATGCTGTGGGTCTGCACAGTTCACCAGCATTTCTGTGGACATGCACTCCCAGCAAGGAGCCAGGTTTTGTGAACTCATGAAGCCGGATTCCCACTCACAGAGCATGGGTGCCCCATGGAAGGGGCAGAGAGCACCACCTGGTTCAGCACGGCCTGTGATATCCCTGCTAGAGGATCAGCTCCTACTTGCACCCTTCCAGGGACAGGGCATGTCACACTGATGGGAAGTTAGCTTCCGGCTAATTCCAGCTCTCTCTTCTGGGGACATGCCTGAATCCATGCCTGCAACAACCTGGACAGAGTGGGACACCATGACAGGGTGCCTGGACAGCTAGGATGGCTCTTTCAGCCTTTCCTCCATGGCCACAGCCCTCTGATCTGCACAGGTGCTAATGGGGCTAGCTGGTTAGACATGCAGAGTGTTATCTCTGTAGTGCAAGCTCACTGGCCATGCCAATGTTGACATAAAATTTTAATATCAAATTATGCAAGAGAAACATGTCTCATTTTCTTATCTCTAAATAGAGCTCCAGCCTCCTCTCATTTTTGGGTTCAGAAAGCTGGGAGGTGACTTACACATTCTGGGGTCATACAGAGGAGATTTGGGTGTAGAGGGAGTCTCTGCTTGTAACATGGGATCAAATTCTAGGGTCCTCCAGGTTTCCTGGAAATCTGCTCGAGAAATAAGTCCAATCTGATGTTCAAAACCAGGCTTCAAACAGAACGGGACAGCTGAAACACCCCCCAAAATGGACAAAATACATGGAATAAGTTGGAAAACACCAAACATCAGGCAACAAAGGACAGTGATCCCTGAAAGGAGGGAGAAGAACCAAGTGATCTCTGCAGTGCTTTGAGGATCTGCCTTGGGAGAAGGTCCTGGTCCAGCTTGGCAGGTGGCCTGTGTGTAGCTGGGGAGGGGAGGGCAGAGCCCAGACAACTCCCTGAGTTGAAGAGATGGAACTGAGGTCTGGGAAGGACCACGGCAGTTAGAGCACACCAAAACAAGCACTGGAGAGGACTGCACTGCCTGAAGGGAGAACTTGGGACATCTGCGGAGGGTTCCACTTGGGCATTCAGTGGAGTATTAACTAGGACATGTGCAAGAGAAAACTACCAGAGCCTGGAGAATTAGTTACCCAAAAGAAACCAGAAGCAGCACATTGCGTGGCACCCATCTATGGACAAGGAATTATTCCTAT
Source organism: Mustela nigripes (assembly GCF_022355385.1). Lineage (NCBI taxonomy): Eukaryota > Metazoa > Chordata > Mammalia > Carnivora > Mustelidae > Mustela > Mustela nigripes. Next base: position 56,648,792 of record NC_081558.1, read on the forward strand.
TCTCACTAGCCATACTGGAAAACCTCATGATACCTGGGACATCGGCCAGAGGATTCTGAACAAACTTGCCCCAGTAGTGGGAAACTGAGCACTGCTGGGTCCCACCTAACAATCTTAAAAACAAGACACCAAAGGATCAAACTGTTTCCACATAACTTAACCATGACCCAGAACAAAACTCAAGATGATTTAGAGGAATACAAAAATATCCAGCAAGGTAAAATTCACAATGTCTGGCATCCAGTGAAAAATTTTCTGGCATGAAAAGAGGCAAGAAGATCTGACCCACATGAGAAGAAAAATTAGTCAATCAAAACTGGCCCAAAATAGATACTGATGCTAGAATGAGCAGAAAAGGCCATTAAAAGTTATTATAACTACATCCTGTATGTTCAACAGTTTGGGTATAAATGCACAAAAAAATTTTTTTTTAACTTGTAGAGATTAAAGCTCTAATGCAGTCACAAAAAAAATATTCAAATAATCCCAAAAAAAGCTTTTGGAAAAGAAGAAAAATAGAACAATGAACCAACAGGATGGAAAGAAAACAAATAGATTTAAACCTAACCATTTCAACATTCATATTAAACGTAAATGGTCTAAGTACCCTAACTAAAAGGCAGTGATTGTCAGATTAGATGTTTTTAAGAAGCGAGAACTGGGTACTGTCTATAAGAAATGACTTAGGGGTGCCTGGGTGGCTCAGTGGATTAAGTCTTGGCCTTCGGCTTGGGTCGTGACCCTCCGGGTCCTGGGATCAGATCCCTCATCGGGCTCTCTGCTTGGCGGGGGGCCTGCTTCCCCTTTCTGTCTACTTGTGATCTCTCTCTCTGTCAAATGAATAAATAAAAATCTTTTTTAAAAAAGAAATGACTTAAATATAAAGATACAAATACGTTAAAAGTGAAAGGATGGAAAATACATGACACACCAGCCACAAGAAAATTGGAATGACTTGATTAATATCCAAGTAGATTTCAGAGCAAAGAATCTAAGGACAAAGAAGGTCATTCCCTCGTCATTCAGGGATCAATTCATAAAGGTAAAAATGGCAATCCTGAATCATCACAACAGATGTTCAAAACACACGGAGGAAAAACTGATCAGAAATAAGTAGAAATAGACAATCTACAATTATGGTTAGAGATTTCAGCATCCTTCCTTTGACACTTGATAGAACAAATAAACAGAAGTCACTAAGGTTATAAAAGACTTGAGTGGCAGTATCACCAACCCACTCGACATGTTTGGCTAGCCACCCAACAACAGCAGATACACATTCTTTTCAAGTGCACTTGGAATGATTACCAAGACAGACAAAATCATATATGATAGAATTAATCTCAATAATTTTGAGAGGATTCAAGTTTCAAGTTATATGTTCTGATACAATGAAATTAAACATCAATAAGAACTTTAAACATGTCCTTTATTATCTTGATGAAGCTGTTTAAACACATACACACACACACACACACACACACAACACACACACACACAGAGGCTTCTGACGTTTCCCTTTAATATTAACAATACTAAATTTCTTCTTTTAAAAACCTCGAGTACTTGTGCAGTGAGGAAATCTCCTTTTCCCCTCATGATTTTGTGTGAAAATGACCAGATTTTGTCCGAGGGAGATGAGTAGCAGAACCCCTCTCCAGGCAGTCAGGTACCTTTCAACAGGACCTCACTGACAGGGACACACGAGGCCTAGATTAGGACAGCATCTCTCTCCTTATTGAGATCCACAGACTGTTCTGGCAGAGCAGGGCCTCAGAAATCTTTGGGTATGAACCCCCTTTTATAGGCAGAGAAACTGAGGCTCAGGAGAAGTGCATGACTTCCAGTGGTTAACATTCTGGAATCCCAGAATTCCTTGCTTTAGGAGCATAGTTTGGTGAACTCTGTAGGGACCATCATGACCCCCGAGAAGCTCCCCCTCCCCTTCCAGTAGTCACAGCTTGCTAAAGCAACCAAGTTGACCTGGTCCATGAATGGGGTCCTGATGCTCTGCCCTCACCACCCTCTCCCCACCCCCAGAGGCTGCTCACCCTTGCAGCCTTGCAAAGGGGCCCTGCACCCTGCTGTGAGCTTTCTCAGGGCAAAAAAGGGCTTGCCAGACTAGGGCACAAATGCACACTGAGCCTATGAGTTCTGACAGTGGCTGGGTCAGCTGAAGGGGGACAGGAGCATCCCTTAGGCTGCTGTTGTCTAAAAGCTGCCGTACCCCAATATAGACAGAAGTAGGGTATGGCTGTGTTCTAGTAAACCTTGATTTGCAAAAGCAGACAGCGGGCCAGTTTTGGCTCAAGACCCGTAGCTGGCCAGTCTTTGTTCTACATATGCCAAATCCCGTGATAACCCAGATTCATGAGGCTGACCCCAGGCCAAGCTGCAGCCCGACCACTGAAGCTGGGGCAGAGCAAGGCTATGGGCTAGGGGACACAGAGCTGGGCCTGGGTTCCCTGTCCCGCCTCACAGTGTGGTCCTAGCAGCTTTCTTCCCTCTCTGGTCCTCGGTCTCCATACCTGGAGCCTGGGTCAGGGCTCCTGGAGGTCACACCACCACATAATGGAGAAAAGTTGGTTGGATGGGATTTGGACCCATCTAAGGATTAAGGTGGCTTCTCTGTTCCCGGCCGTCATTGCTGGTAGAGACTCTGGTGTGGCCATTTCGGGAGTCACTGGCCACATTTTGATATGAGCCCTCCCAGGTGCATGCTAGCCACCGACTCAGGCCAGCCGGATGTGTGGGGCCAACAGTGGCCACAGGCCATGTCCCTTTGCAGCCTCTCAGCTTACTGCTGTCTGCTTCCTCCCGCGTGGCCTTTGGTGATGCTTTTGCTAGAGGACAGAGGAGACTGGCTTTCCCAACAGACACTGTTTGTAGGTACAAAATAAATTACAGTGGGACACAAACATTAGAAATGGACTCCCTCCACTCCCTGCACGCCTGCGTTCATTATCACCCGGTAATAACCTTACAAGGCCTTCGGTACTAAGCTCACGTAGCTCAGAATTAGCCTGCGCAAAGCCTTCCTGGCTGGGTTCTTCTTAATCATTTGCTTAGCGGGTGTATTATTTGACATGTAATTGTCTTCCTAGGGGAAATTAATTTTCAGGGCCTTGAATGGTCTTTATGAAAAGAGAGCAGTAAATCCCAGCCCTGCCCATGGGGCCTGCAGGGTGCTCAGGAAACCTCACCCAGGGAGCGTGCATGAAGACACTCCACCCAGCGGGACAGGTTCCCTAGGCTGCATCCCCACAGGTTCACCAAGCTCTCCTCCTTCACTAGATTGACTCAGAAGGAGCTCCTGGTGCATCCGAGGAGTGGAGATGCTGCCAGTCCATTGGGAGGATTAGGGTGTAGGCCCACATCCTGACCTGTCTGGTAATGGGCCATGTGACCTTAGCAAGGTCCACCGCTCTCTGAGCCTCAGGGTCTCCAGCAGCAAAGGGGAGCCACTAGCAGGGAGCTGGCGGGAATGCTTTTCTAGGGAGCCTGTGCTTGAGGCCTGGCTGGGAGGGCTCTGGCACACCTGCAGGACATGGTGAGTGGTGTGCAGTCCACATGCTGCCCCACCGCTCTGGGTCTCCTGAGTGCATAGCTCTGCTCAGCTCCTATTTCCCCTCACTCTCTCTCTCCGTGCATTCTTTCATTGTTTCTCTCAGAGACCATGTTCTCCCCATACCCTGCATGGTCCTGATCATCTGCCCTGTCATCTCTCTGCCTTCAGCTCTTCCTAGGATCCCTGTCCTTCACTGGGTTCCAGGCAAACTTCTGCCCCAGGGCCTTTGCACTGGCAGCGCCTTCTGCCTGGCTCACTCTTCCTCCAGACGCCCATGTTGCTCCTAACCTTCCAGTCTTGACATGGTTTCATCTCCTGGGGGTCTTCCCTGAGTGGCCTGTTTGTATTTGCAATATGGACCGGTTCCCCTGAGATTGGTGTTGCCACCCACAGTGCGTGTCCCCGTCCCCGAGGATCCTTGTCCTCTCCCTCACTGGAAGGCGAGTGCCCTGCAGGCTGACCTGCTCCAGGGCATGAATGAGGAGCGCTTGCCTGGCCCTGGGTGACCCGGGTTATTCCCACCCAGTCCTGAGAGACATAGCCCTTTGGACTGAGAGCCCATTTCAGCCTGCAGCCTCCACAGTGCCCTGAGCCTGGGAGAAGGGGGGTAGTTCTGGAGGTCTGCACATGCCCAGCTCACCAGGCTGCCCCTGGTCTGTCGCCTCCGTGGTCAGAGCCAGGAGTTCCGTGGCCTGACTCATGCCCAGCCCCAGTAATGCTCCCCTGATTCAGTAGTCACGGAGTGGAGCCCTCATTTCCCGTGGGCCGGCCACTCCTAGCCCCATTCTCTCACTTTTGCTCTCTGTGGTTGGCGCTGCCCCCAAACCAGGCCCCAAGCCTGTCATCCTCCAGAGACAATACCAGCTGGTTTGCACCTCCCTGGCCACCCCTGGTTGTGGCCTTGGCTTTGGATTGGCGTTAGCCCTTCTGTGGCCTGGCCGTCCTGGACCTTGGCAAGTGGCGTCTCAGAGCACATCAATTTATGGGTGCACAACTCTACTCAGAGCCTTGGTCCCTGGGGCAGGAGCCCCTTGTCCCCTCAGGTGCCAGGAGGGTCCCTGTGACCTCAAACTCCACGCCAAGTAGGGTCATTCATTAAAGTGATGTCCTCCATCCACATGTCTGTTCCTCCATTCAGCCTAGAATCACCAGTTGTTCTGTGCCCTGCCCTGCTGGGTGTGCTCAGCATAGGATGAAGCCCTGTCCCCATGAGGCTGGCTTTAACATCTCCCAGCCTTGCGGTCCTCCTGTAAAATGAGAATACTAATATCAGCTTCTCAGGAGGCTGTGAGGAGGAAATGAGACAGGCAGAGGACGGCATCAACGAACACTGTCTGTAAATGACCAGGTAGTAACTAGTTCAGGCTTGGTGGCCATACAGTCTGTCATCACTGCTCAGTTCTGCAGATGCCCCAGCCAGCGATGATAGGTCATCGGCGGGTGTGGTTGTGTTCCCGTGAGACCTTTGTCCCCAAAACAGCAGGGTGCGGTGTGGGGGAGGCCAGGTGTGGCCTGGAGGGCCATGGCCCGCTGACCCCTGAGGCACAGCATCCAGGCTGGGCACAGACAAAGGGGCAGGTGCTGCTGTGATGTTGATGGATGACAATGATGGTGACACTGCTGTCCTCATCTGGGACATAGGACCACAGGAAGCTCGCCGTCCTGGGGTGGTAGGGCGCTGGGGCTAAGGAGGAGCAAGGTGAGGTTTGCACAGAGCCCTCTTGTGTTTCAGTCTGAGGAAGCCTCATTTAGTCTGGGGTTCCCTGGAGCCCTAGTTAATCCCTAACACAGTGGGTTAAGACCTCAGAGAGAGGAAAGCTAGGACTTAACTCACGGCTGAGGTCTGCCAGGATGCCCTGTGGAGGCAGCCAGTTTCATCCTCTGGACCCTTGCTGGGTGTCAACTTTGAAGGAAGCGTGGGCTGGGCCCCGGGGGCAGCTGGGTGCAGGCAAGAGCCCCCACGGGTCTCCTGCATCTTGCTTAATTGCCCGTGAGACTGCTTTGCTGGCGCCAGCCTCGCTGTCTCCCTGATGCTCTGAGATCTCTCTGCTCATTGCTCTCTGCAGCCCCGTCTCAGATTGTGTCCTGAGTTTTTCTTAATTAAATGTTTGCCTCCTCCCTCTAGACTGTGAGCAGCTCCTCCTTCGGGAAGGGAAGAGAAAGAATTAATGTTAATTGAATGTGTGCCACATGCAGCCTTGGGGAGAAAAGTACAGGGAGCCCAGAGAGGTTATATGCCTGCCCAAGGGCACACAGCATAAAAGCCACAAAGCTGGGATCTGGAGTTGGGACCTTCCCTCGCTCCCCTGCTCCATCTGCCCTGTATCTTGTCCTCATAGGAGAGACCAGGCATGAGTAACGTAAGCTGGAGTCAGAGGGACCGGAGCTGGAGAATGTCCCCTCCCGCCAAGCCTCAGTTTGCCCATCTATAAATAGGCAAAGCGACAGTTACTACCACACAGAGTGGAAGGACGGGGGCAGGGGGGAGAGGGACAGAAAGTCCTCACCCTGTCTTTTGGGACCTGAAGGTCACCACTGCTGCAGACTGCCCAGCCAGTCCGGTGTGCTCCCTTCTTTCCGAGCTGGAGTGGTTGGCAGCAGTCCTGTGTGCATTACGTCCTCACACTATCCCCATGCCAAAGGAATGTCTTCCAAGGAGCATGCCACTGTGGCCTAAGGAGTCCTCAAAGCCTTCCAGGGGGAGTAGAGAGCAGCTGGGGGTGGGGGGGAGTCTGTCCTTTGCCCCTACCCCAGTCCTTGGCCATTTCCCCAGTGGGGCCGCAGAGAAACTAGGAGGTGATACTCAGCTCATAAGGCAGGGTGTGACAGCCCTCTTTGCTGACAGAGAGGCCAACAGAGATGCCTTGCTGTCCTGGGAAAACCAGAGTCCACACGACAGAGTGAAATCAGGGTTCCTAGTCCACACGAATCCCAGCACCGCCCCCCCCCCCCATAGACCTCACTGCCTCCCAACATGACCAGTATATCCACAGCCTCCCTCGTTCAGTGCCCACCAGGAGCCACCATCCACCATCAGAGGTCCAGTTCCCTGGGTCATTTTTAAGGATGGGGTTGTGTTCCCATGGGCATACCCCCCCTTTTTTTTTACTTTGTCTATGGTGGTAAAATCTATGTAACATAAAATTTACCATTTTAACCATTCTCAAGTGTGAAGTTCAGGGGCTTAAGTACGTTCACAGTGTGGTGCAACCATCCGCACCACCTGTCTCCAGGACTTTCCCATCTTCCAAAGGGAAACTCGGTCTCCATGAAATGCGAACTCCCCATCCCCTGTTCCCCCCACACTCCACCCCCAGCAGCCACCATTCTGCTTCTGTCTCTGTGAGTTTGATGACCCTAGGGACCTCTTATAAGTGAAGTCATACAGTGTTAGTCCTTTTGTGACTGGTGTATTTCACTTGTAGGAGGTCCTCAAGTTCATCCATGTTATAGTGTGTATTGGTTTTCTTCTTTTTAGGGAAGAGTAATATTGTATCAAGTGGACAGACCACCTTTTGTTTCATCCATTCATCCACTGTTGGACACTTGATTAGCTTCTGCCTTTCAACTATTGTTGAGTAACGCTGCTCAGAACATGGTGTACAGATGTCTCTTTGAGACCCTGCTTCCAGTTCCTTTGGCTATCTACCCAGAAGTGGAATTGCTGCATTGTATGGTAATAATATATTTAGTTTTTTGAGGAACCACCCTACAGTTTCCCACAGCTGCTGTACCATGCTGCATTGCCACCAGCCATGCACAAGGGATCCATTTCCCCCACATCTTACCAATGCTTGTTTGGGTAACAGCCATCCAGATGGTGTAAAGTGGTATCTCACTGTGGTTTTGATTTGCATTTCCCTAAGCTGAGCATCCTTTCATGTGCACATTGGTCATTTGTATATCTCTTGAGCCCTTCACCCATTTTTGAATTGGGATTGTTGTTCATTGTTGTTGATTTTTAGCAGTTCTTTACATATTCTGGACATCAATCTCTTATCAAATACATGATTTGCAAATATCTTTGTTATCCTGTGGGTTTTCTTCTCACTCTGTTGATGTGTCCTCTTGTGTACAGAATTTTTTAATTTTGGTGAACTCCAGGATAACTACTTTTTTTCCTTTGGTGCCTGCATACGTTTTGTCTATGACTCCTTTGGTATCACATCCAAAAGAAAAAAAAAATCATCGCCAAATCCAGTGTCATGAAGTTTTCCCCTAAGATTTTTTTTATAGTTTTAGCTTTATATGTAGGTCTTTGACTCATATGAATTGATTTTGGTATACAGACCTGAGGTACAGGTCTGACTTTAAACTTCTGTACATGGAATCCAGTTTTCATGGCATCATTCCCTGAAGACTTTCATCGTGGAATGGTCCTGGTCCCCTTGTCAAAGACCATTTGACCATGTAGGCGAGAGTTTATTCCTGGGGTCTCTGTTCTCTTCGGTGTTTGTAAAGTTTTATTGGAACGTGGCCACACCATTCACTTATGTATTATCTACCAAAGCTTTGGAGTGAAAACTGGCAGAGTCAGAGTTGTTGTGACAAAGAAAGTTAGGCTCTCAAAGCCAAAATGGTCCAGTCCTGTCTGCCTGCAGGGCCCCTTCCGCCCTTCCTGGGATGTGAGCTCCCTGATTGGCTTCCTGTATTCCCCCCCAACCCCGGCAGGCAGTATGAGGTCTACTGTGTAGTAGGTGCCCCACCAGTGTCGTGGGTTCATTGCCCTCTGTTGACTTGGGAGGGTTTTCAATCGGCTCTGCCCTGGTTCACCTGCAGAGACATAGTAGCAAAGAGGTTAAAGTACAACAGGACCCCTCATCCATTCCCTGGAGCCCCTCATTCATTCCCTAGGAGCCCTTCATTTATTCCCTAGAGCCTCTCATTCATTCCCTCTGGGTCCCTCATTCATTCCCTAGGGACCTTTCATTCCTTCCTTCATTCCTGAGGACCCCTCCTTCCCTATGGATTCAGCTAGAGAAAAAACTGATAGGCATGGATGAGCTATTTCACAGCCTCCTGAAGCTCCCTGCTGCACCAGATGTTAACCTTTTAGTTAGGTTGTGGGAAAGTGGGGAGCAGTTCTATGCAGGCAGCCAGATAGTGCGAGGGGACTCAAGGTGACAGATACTATAACAACAGGTGCTATACTGGTTAATAGCCCTCAGTGACTAGTACCATGACTAGCACTGATGCAAAACCTAGAGCGGAGCTTGGCCCACTGTTAGTGCCCACACCAGACACCTGGCCCTGGGCATTTGTTGGGGTCACAGAAGCAGTCATGAGGGCCAAAATGTTCTGACAGCCTCCGGTCCAGCCACCAGTATGTGCATCAGCTAGTGAGACAATGCATTATTGTCCCTGCTTTACAGAGAGAGGGGAAGATTTATCTAGGGTCACAAAGGGGATGGGGACACCCCACCAGAAGACCCAGACCTTCAGCAGACACCGTGACTTTCATCTTGAAATAGGGCCCAGCTGAGCATCGGGCCAGGTGGAATATCCCAGAGTGAGAAGGAAGAGGACTGAGCCAGCAGAACAGGAAAGGGGGTGAAGGAGGTGGGGTAGAGGAGGGGAACAGGCTAAGTCAGGCCAGACCCATGAAGGGAGCTACCAGATGCTCTAAGTGTTCTATTGCCCACTCAACGCAGAAATCACCCCTGGCTCCTCAGGAACAACAGGAGGAAACCCAAATCCCTTGGTCCTACCTGCAAGGCTTCTCCTGAGCTTGCCAGTGTCTGCAGCCCACCTGCCCAGCCTCTCCCGTGAACCCCAGCCAGTCCCCTCCTGCTCCTCCCACTTCCCATGCAGCGTTCCCAGCCTCTCCAGCTGCCAGGGTACTGGGGAGCCCCCACCCCGCACCCCACCCTGCCGCCCCCACCCCTCCTCTGCGGATCCCCCCAAATTCTTGGCCCTCCTCTCTGGTGCTCTACCATCTCTTCCAGGTCACACATTCTTAAATGTTGTATTTTCGAAACGTCAAACCCATGGAAAAACTGGAGCAACATAATAAATCCCCCTCTAGAACTTTGCTGGGCTCCCCAGCTATGTACGTTGCCTGCGGCCGCTCTGTGCCTCTTCAGGAATACACACCCATGGCCCTCTTTTGCCAACCCGTAGGCAGTGGATGCTGGCGTATCTTTGCTGGTCCCTCATGGGGGGACGCCCACCTCTTTGCTTCGATGCGACCAGCCCTTATCACATCAGCAGTGTGGCAGGCTCCCAAAGGACTCCCTTGCCAGCGGTACCCACCCCTCACATTCCTGCAGGAGACCCTGAGCTCCCAGAGGGCAGAGGTCTAGCTCCCTCCCAGTCCCCATCCCCTCAGCCCCCAGGTGAGGACAGCGCCCAGCTCAGTAAGCAGCGCTGATAGGCAACGTTCCTTCGCAGGGTCCTGATTCTATGTCACCCTCTCCTCTGGGAGCTGTGCGTGCTTTTACTGCCCTCAACCTCTCCACACCCTCTGAGGCAGGCAAGCGGGACCTTCATTTTACAGACGCACAAACAGAAGCCCAGAGAGGTCCCAGAGCTGGTCAAGGTCACAAGACAGTGAGGGCTCTGGTCCATGTATTTAACTGCTGCCTCTTCAAAATGTTGAACGGGCTCAAATGAATTGAACCCACCCACCCCAGCCACCAACCTCAGTGTTTCCCCTGTCACTGCTAGCACCTACCTCCATGTCTTACCCCAAACCTGGGCAGAGGGGCAGCAGGCCAGGGTTCAAGTCCAGCTCTGCTGCTCCCTCCAAGGCATGTGACCGATACTGGTTACTTGCCCTCTCTGAACCTCAGTTTTCTCACTGTGAGAGGGGCTGGCAGCGGGACCCTCCTTGTGGAGGCTGACCTTGGAGCATGCCCCCACAGCTCTGGGTGAACAGCAGGAGTCCAAGATGTGGGCGTCCCCCCCTACTGAGAGCAGTTTGGGGCCCAGCTGCCTGCGACCCAGTGACTGATGTTCAGCAACTGCCGCCTGAAGCCAGAAACAAGTTTATGACGCTTGAGCTGGTTTTTAATCACAGCAAGATGAAAATTTGGCAGATTCAGACACTGATTCATGTGACAACATTGTCTCACGTCTCATTTGTCTTTCTCTGTCTTCGGTGGTGATGCAGGGATGGGGCCTCTGCTCTTAGGAGCAACCTGACAGCCTGCGGGCCTCCTGTACCTGCCCCATGCCCACTGTGCACTGTGCCAGGTCTGGGCCTTGAGGGAGAGGGATGTGGGCAGAGGTTTGGAGGGACTCTCCTAACCCTCCCACTGAGCAGCATGGCCACACCCAGTACAGCCCACCTTCTTGTGCTGGGTGGGGTGCCTGGCCTGCCTGCAGTAGGATCACAGCCCAAGAAGCTCTGTATCCACAGTGGCAGATGCTCCAAGGTGTCCAAGCGGCCTCCGCTCAAGTGTCACCTCCTCAGAGAAGTCCTCCCTGATTACCCCTAGACAGACTGTTCCCTTCACAGCTCTCGGGGCTGGGGCAGTTTTTCCCCTGTCTGTCTGTTTGTTGGTTGTTACCATCACCTGCATAGCCCTACCTGTGCTGGAGAATTTGCCAGGCCATTTACAGGTGTTAACAGTCCTGCTAGTCTCGCTGTTCAGACAGGACCCAGGGAAATTCAGCAGTGGCCCCAGGTCACCCAGCTCATCAAGACCAGGACCGGGCTGGGAACCTGTGCGCATTGCTGGTCTATGCTGCCCTTTTCACCCTGGAACTCCCATGGTGAGCAGACGGGTGCCCTATCAGTATTTGCAGACAGTTGGCACTAACAAACGAGGGTCCAAGGGCGGGGGCTGTTAATTCTATGCGTTATGGGCACCAGGAAAAGGTCCAGAAGGACACCAGAAGGGGGAGGGGCACATCAGCTTTGCCTTAGAGGCTGAGTAGGAGTCTGGAGGGGCAGATGGGTGGAAAGGCAGCCCAGACAGAGGGAAGAGCAGGTGCAAAGATAGGGCGAGTGCAGGGAACAGCAATGAGGGTAGAGGGCTGCGTGTGTGTGAGGTGTGAAGTTCAGGGAACATGGCCAAACCAAAAAATCACTCAGTGTTTTAGCTTGGGCTGCTATGACAAAATACCACAGGGTTGGAGGGTTGTGGGGGGGGCTTAAGCAATAGACATTTCTTTCTCAGAGTTCTGGAGGCTGCAAGTCCGAGACGAGGGGGCCAGTGAGTTCAGTTTCTGGTGAGGGCTCTCTTTCTGGATTACATTTGGCCACTTCTTGCTGTGTCCAAGAGAGGAGCAGGGACATTGGTGTTTCTCTCTTTTTTTTTTTTTTTTTAAGATTTTATTTATTTATTTGACACAGAGAGATCACAAGTAAGCAGAGAGGCAGGCAGAGAGAGATGAAGGGAAGCAGGCTCCCTGCTGAGCAGAGAGCCCAATGCGGGGTTCCATCCCAGGACCCTGGGATCATGACCTGATCCGAAGGCAGAGGCATTAACCCACTGAGCCACCCAGGCGCCCCTGGTGTTTCTCTTCTTATAAGGACTCTGATCCCACGGGGGTTCATCTAAACCTAATTACCTCCCTAAGTCCCCACCTCCAAACCCCATCCCCCTGGGGGTTCAGATTTCAACTTATGAATTGTGGGGGACACAAACGCCCAACCCATCACCCCCAGCTAGCTTAAGCAGAAAGGGTCATAGTACAGGGGATCAGGCCCTTCCCTACATCACTGGAAAGTTGAGGCACAAGCTCTCCGTGGGCATCTAGCAGCCAGCCCACAGCAGCCCTACAGAACTGGCCCAGATCGGCCTCCACTGCGGTCTGGACATTGAAAGTCAGGAAGCTGCCCAAAGAAGGATCAGGAAGCCGCCATGGCTGCCCCCTTCCCACCCAGGAAGCTGGTGACTCGGCCTCCAGATGCTGCTGGAGGAAAAGTCAGACCCTCCATCCAAGACATGTAGTAGCCGCGGCCAAAGTATAAGAGCAGGGGAGGGCCGGGGCTGGGGGCTGGGGGTGCGTGTTGACCCAAGGCTGGGCTGGGGATGGAGCCTGCAAGGTCTGGAAAACCCAAGCAGGGACATCCTGAGCCCTGGCTGCAGGGAATGAGCTCTCCAGCCCCTGCAAGGCAGGCAGGAAGTTGGTATGGATGCTCTCCCTCTCCAGCACACCTCCCCGGGTGCTGGGGGCCCAGCACTGCTGTTTCCTTACTGGCTTCCTGAACTCTCCTCTTCCGCTTCCCCCAGCCCCCTCTGACTTTCTGCTTAGGGATGACAGCTGGGCGGGCAGTTCCCCAGCCATTCTCATTGTTCACTGCAGGGCCTGCCCCTCGCCTGCTGTTCCCTGGGTAAGCTCTTTAAGACAAGTTCATGTGCACCACCCCTTTAATTGGTGCCCTGCCCCACCCCGTGTAAATCTCCGAACTGTAAATCTGCCAGGCATCTGAGGTCTGAGGCCTTTGTCTCTCGCTCTGCATGTCCCAGTCACCCAGCAGCCTAGGAAGTGCCTACAGTGGGGGGGGGGGGGGGGGGGAGTTGGGGGGTGGAGAATCAGGCAGGTTTTCAAGTTCAAGATAGGAGAAAAGCTTTGCCCAAAATCACCCAAAGGGATGGAGAGATGGGGTCAGGGTAGGGGGATGTAGTGGAAGCTAGAGTGGTGGCAGGGGGGGGCAGGGAACAGGCTTTGTCACCTCTTTTGGAATAACTCAACTACAGTGGTATGGATTTTCTAAATTACAAAATATTTCAAACCTAGGGAAAATAAAAACAAGAGCCTGTACGCATATAGCACTTCCTGTGTGCCCAGAACAATTCTAAACGCTTAATAAAGAAAAATTTTTCTAATCTCCGTAAGGACCTCTTGAGGCGGGTTCAGTGTTTTCTAGTGAAGCTCTGAGGCACAGAGCAGTTCCTGCCGCCGGGCTTGCCTGGGAAAGAGGCGGAGTCCGGATCTAAACCCAGGCAGTGTGAATGGAGAGCACCAGACATGCACCCATCCACCATCCAGACTAGCTGGCCTTGATAATTTGCCTTTAAAAGTTGGGTGGGGGACGCCTGGGTGGCTCAGTCTGCTAAGCATCTGTCTTGGGCTCAGGTCATGATCCCAGGGTCCTGGGATTGAGCCCCACATAGTCGAGCCTCTGCTGAGCAAGGGGCCTGCTTCTCCCTCTCCCTTTGCCCCGCCCCCTGCTTGTGTGCGTGCACTCTCTCTCTGACAAATAAATATTTGACAAATGAAATCTTTGGGAAAAAAAGTAAAAGTTGGGTGGAGGGAGTAGGGGAAGAAGGGAGAGGGGGGTAGTGTTCTAGGCTGCCCCAGCCCCTCCCCGGGTGGGCATTCTCTCATGTAGGTGTGTGCACTCGAGGACCGTGGTAGACCTTGTCTATACCCTATTCCCCTGTAACCCATTCTCCGGACATGACCTTCCCGGTTGCTGTTCTGGAGGTCTGCATCCACAGTCAGGACCCCAGAGGGACATGCTGGCCTCATTGGCCCCTGAACTTGGAGGAGGCTCCCTCCCCATACTGCATCCCATCTATTGTCCCTCACTCTTATCTTCAAGACCTCTCCCGACTCTGGGGCTATAACCTGCTTCCTCTCTCCCCCGCCCCCAGCAATAGGGCTCTGGGGTCCATATGATGCTGTCTCATTTGTGAGTTTGGTACTGATGTTATCAGCTGGCACTTCCATTTTGGCAGCTTGCCCTGTTTGGCTCACTGTGGTGTGGTTCAGGTTTTGTTCGTGCTTAAAAGCCCCTGCAGAGCAAAAAAGCACATCCCAAGTTGTGCCCAGCAGCCTTTCTACCTCAGAGCCATTCAGCTCAGGGTTCTCAACTCAGAGGGATGAGTGGGTGAGGGAAGCTCCCAGCAAAGGCTGACCCACAGTGGGAGTGAGAAGATTCCCTTGAAAGTGGAGTGTTTGCCCGAGGGGAGATGGGTGTGTGGCTGGAAAGAAGCAGAAGGAGCACACTCATTGCTGCTTGGGAAATGCAGGCCAGAGGGGGGTATGGGCGTTCATCTCGAGGGTCCCCACAACGTCCACAGTCTTGACCCATAATTCTGCCTCTCGGAATGCTCCCGAAGGAACTCCTCGTAAATTGAAACAGGGAAATGCCTGACCACACAGCTCTTTGACCGCCGAATATTAGCTAAAAATAGAGGCCCTCACGGCCACATATTGGAGTGGAAGAGAGTCTTAAAAAGTAGGGTTTTTTTCTAAGATTGTATTTATCCATTTGAGAGAGAGATAGCAAGAGAGAGCACAAGCAGAGGGAGGAGCAGAGGGAGAGGGAGGAGCAGAGGGAGAGGTAGAAGCAGACTCCGCACTGAGCAGGGGACCCCCTCCCATACGGGGCTTGATTCCAGGACCCCAGGACCATAACCTGAGCAGAAGGCAGAACTGACTTAACTGACTGAACCACTCAGGCTCCTCAAAAGTAGGGTTTTTTTTTAAAATGAGATGGAAGGATGCTCATGAAATAATGGTCATGAAAAAAGTGGAAGGCAAAGAGAGAGAGAGAGAAAGAAGTGGAAGACAAAATGGACCACTCCAGTGGGACATGCAATTAGGTAGAAACAAATGGCTTGAGAAGACCACTAGGGGGCGCCTCGTTGTTGGGCACCTCCCAGCTGTGTAACCTTTTGCAAGTGACTTTGACAAGAGCCTGTTTCGTTTCTGGTTAATGGCCCACGAGCGTTCTTGGGGGGATTAAACAGGTGGAAAGCATCTCACTTGCCCGCTGCCTTTACTTACCTGAATGGTTCCTAGAGGGCGTGGACTTGCCTATTAGAGTGGGAAATGGTGTTGCTTTTCCCCAGCAGCCCTGGCTCACCTTTCTCCCTGCTCCTGAAGGCCCCCAGGCCTCTGTCCCCTGGCGGTCACCGTCACCGAGCCACGCTACACCTTCTGCACATCAGAAATGGCAGAAAAGGCGAGAGACGGTGGGGGATGGGGTTGGGGGGTGTCTGCCAGCTTTGTGACATCTCACCTGCTCATTGTGGCTTCGGGCTGGCCTTTCGTTAAGATATAAACCTTCCCATAAAACCCCCTGAGCCTTCCACTATTTCATTCTTGCTACTAACTCCGCACGGCTGGTTAGCTTTACGGCGCTGCGGAGCTGGTATTTGGCATCTCTTCTCAGGCCGATCCGAAATGAGGTACTGGGGGCAGATGTGCACGAAGGATTGCAAGGCCGTGAACCCCGCGGTGTGGGACCGCTATCGCGGCCGTCCACCAGCACGTCTGTTTGGTCACTTGTTGGATGAATGTGCCTGGAACACGGGCTCGGGGCTCAGCTGGGTGCTAACGGTGGGTGTGGGAAGGGGACGGAATTCACTGGACCCTGGGACCCCTCGCCAGCAGGAAATACCAGGCAGGCGGGTCCGTGAGTTCTTCCCTTGTCCTTCATCCTCCACCCTGACACTCACTGATCCTTCTGCTCACTGGGGCGAGCCGGCTGCGCGGGGAGGCAGAGCTGCCCCATGGTGAGGGCTGGATTCACGGCCCCACCTCCTGCTACCGTGGGACGCAGAGCCCATTACTGGGCCTCATTTTGTTCATCTGTACAATTCTGTGGGGTTGTGCTCAGGGTTATATGAGTTAAAGAGCTCATAACCATACCTGGCCTATAGGAGGTACTCAACAATGGAGACTGATTACCCCAGGCCCCATGCGGGATTCCCAAATAAGAAGAGGAAGGAGCAGGGTCCTGTGCCCTGAGGAGAGGGTGTGGGGGCGGGGGGGCTGGGGAGGCAGGTATGCCAAAGCAGTGGGAGCCCGGTGGAGTGTGGGCAGTGGGAACCCCAGGGAGGGGCTGCAGGGGAGCATGGGCAGTGGGAGCCCAGAGAGGGGGTAGGAAGCTTCCTGAGGAATCTGGTGGGAGTTCAGGCGATGGAGAGATGTTCATTGCTCTATCAAGAGTCCAAGGAGGCAGCCCGGATGAGCCCAGGACTCTGCTCCAGTCGCTGAGGAGACTGTCCCCTCCCTCTTGTGGCTCTGCCATTCCCTTGGGGTAGAGGCTGGTTCTCCACCCACCCCCACGGGGTGGGGGAGATGGTGTGAGCAGAAGCTGGACACTCTGCCTTGGCCAGGATTCACTCATTAAGTCATTCCACCCTGATCGGCCACGTACCCTGGTGAGCTGGGAGGGGAGCGCATGGACCCAGGGAGCGGATGGCGGGAAACTGGAGGGACAGCACCCCCCACCCTCGCCATGTGTGCATGG
Organism: Mustela nigripes; assembly: GCF_022355385.1. Classification (NCBI taxonomy): domain Eukaryota; kingdom Metazoa; phylum Chordata; class Mammalia; order Carnivora; family Mustelidae; genus Mustela; species Mustela nigripes. The sequence goes on from NC_081558.1 coordinate 56,665,519, forward strand.
GGGTCATATAGCTTTTGGTAACTCGGTGGTATTTTCAAATGCAAACTCTAGCTTGACCTTGTGTTTTATGGGATTCACAATGCTCCTGAAGGTTCTTTCCACTATTTTCTCTGCCCCTGCCGGTTGGGGGTGGGAGTCTGAGGAAGGAGGTGAAGGTACCTGAGCAGTGGCTGCTGACCCTCCTTCAGGGCACTGGAAGGAACCTGGGCTATGTGGCTCTAGCCCAGGCTCTGCCCCTGGCTGGTGGTGGGGCCTGAGCGGGAGAGAAGGAGGGGTGGATTCTGCCTGAGGGAAGGGGGTGGGAGCAATCAGGGGTGGCTTCCTAGAGGAGGCAGCACCATTCTGGGTAGAGAGGGCAGGCCTGAGAAGGGAAGCAGCCTCCTGTCTGGAAGGAAGTCCACTCTGCATACAGGGGGGCCGGACCATGAAAGGTCTTGAACTTCAACCTGAGAGTTCACCCTGAATGCAGCAGAAGTCATAAACTAGCTGCTAAAAGACTGCTTCTGGCCTGCAGAATGTGGGTTAAGGTCTTTGTTTTTAAAACTTTATAAAGTAATGACTTTCAAACTTTGAAAGCCAGGAGATTTCAGGTGAAGGCTGGGTTTCTGTCTTCCCTTGATGGCTCAGAAAGTCTGGCAGTCCTGGTGGGTTCCCTTCTTGCAACCACGGGCTGGAGCCCACCGCAGAGGCCCCCACCCCCAACAGAGCAGGAAGCCTCCAGTCCGCCCCCACCCCCACTCACCCAGCTCCCTTGCTTCTTCCCCATCCGGAGGTCCCTGGAAGCCAAGCCCCTGCCGCATGTGGTTGTCAGGATCAGCTTCTGGTGGTGGCCAAAAAGAAAGACGAAGGGGGAGGGTGCCATGCACCTGGGGCCAGTGAGAACAACTGAAGCCAGAGCCAGGACAGAGGAAGGAGGGGGATGGGAGGGCAGAGTCTGGGGTCTGGAGACTTGGGGCATCTGCTGACTGAGGCCTGGTCCCCAGTGTGCACAGGAAAGAGAGAGTGACCCCTCAGGGGGTTCTTGTCCCCATATTGAGTCAACAGTAATCCACTTACCTCACTGGAAATTTCTAAGGGTTTACATAAAACAAAATCATGGCTCTGTGCCTTCTGCATAGACAACCGAGAGTCCCAATATAGCAGATTGGTGAGGAGTGAGCTGGGTTGAAATCTGAGGGTCCCTGGTAATGTTCTCCAAATTGCACTCACTGGGAGATCTGTCACCTCTGGGTCTCCTGAGGAGATTTACCCCTTCTCTCCCCTTCATCGCCAACCTGAAACATTCCAGATTTCAGCCAGGAGACGGGTTGACCATATTGTGTTTCAAAGAAAGCAAGGAGTACAGAATGCACTCATTTATTCACTCAACAAACACATTTGCCTGATTAGTATATGCCCTGGAAGTTATATGGGGTGCAGGACCCCCAGTTCCTGCCCTTCAAAGCTGACAGGCCACAGCGAGCAGGTAAGGGAGAGTGGAGTGGAGTTCCAGAGTTAGAGAAGTTCAAAATCTCAGCTCTGCCACTTACTAGCTGTGTGACCTCAGGCAAGTTGCTTAATCTCTATGTGCCTCAGTTTTCCCACCTATAAAATGGAAACATTAGTAGTGCCCACCTCAGGGAGTGCTATGAGAATGAAATGAGATCCTTTAGTGAAGCTTCTAGAACACTGCCCAGGGCAAGTGGAGTGTTCTAAGTATGGCAAGTATTACTGTTTACTTAGCAGCAATTTACTGAGCACATACTGTGCGCCAGGCACCAGGGACAGGACAACGTTGGAGACAGGCATAGGCCCCTGCCATCGTGGGGTGGTAGGCACCAGAAGAATAAACAGATGAGCGGGGGGATATCCAGAAGCCCCCAGGTGTGGGAAGCAGAGACTCCCGGGGGATCATGCTCCTCCTACCTTTCCCAGCTCTGAACCTGCAGGCGCCGCCCCTCCTGGTCACCTGCCACCAGACCCCCATGGTCTTGCAACATCTGGAGAGCCTTTGCAAACTTTCTGCCTCCAAAGGTGCAGTTGTCCTAACTCTTGTCATCTGGGGTGGGGGGGGTCCTTAGGACACTGCCTTGGCCTCTATTCCTGTGCTTTCTTTCTGTGAAGGAGGACCCCGTCCCTTGCACGACTGTTGTGAGAGGAGTGGGGAAGGAGTACATGGCACCAAGCCAGCAGGGTCAGCTCCTCCAGTGATGGGAACAACCGGTGGGCTTTAAACACACCTGCAGCTCCCCTGGGGCTCATGGAACCTTGTGGTCTCTGGTCTGCAGAGACAGCCCCCAGAGAATGATCTATCGGTGCCGTGGGTGTGTTGGAAGGGGGTTAATTAAAAAGGTGGCCGGGAGATGAATTTCTGGAAACACAAATTGGAAACCAGTGGAAGCTATTGATCTGCCTAATGGGAAGCCGATGGTATCTGAGCGTGCCGACAGCTCTGGCTTAGGGGAGGTGGCAGGAATCGATGAGGCCCCTTCCCTGAGACAGTCAGCCCCGGGTAGGCTGGGAACATGGGCTGGGGAGGGGCTGCTGAGGTGCCCCCTGCCTCCCAGCGGGGCCCTGGGCTACTAGCTCTGGCTCAGAGCTGGGGAACCAGCGGTGCTTCTGCTTGGGGTCAGAGGAGCTCCTAGCTGGACCAAGTAACAAACGTCTTCCTGCCTCCGTTTTCTCATATGGCAACTTCGGAGTTGTGCTATTGTAAAGTTAGATGCAAAAAGAAGTAGGCGTGGCAGGCACCGTCCTCAGGGCTGAGGACACAGTAACGCATACACTGCCCTGAGTCCAGACCCTCCTGGAGCTCACATTTTAGCGGCAAGACACACAACACACAGGTCTGTGTACTACGCAGTTCCAGGGGAACCATGTATGCGAAGGCCTGGAAGGGGGAGCCCCTCATGGCCTGCAGGTGACAGCTGTAGCCTGTGATGTGAATAGGACGTTATCATGGCAACCAAGGAACACCCCTTCCCAAGTTTTGGACCCTCTGCCCCCCAAGGGCCTGCAGCACAGCTGCGGAGAACCACTGATGTGTGTATCTGCTCACTTTCTCCTTGCACGATCCCTGCGGCACATGTGTTTTTATGTCCATTTCACAGATGAGCAAACTGAAGCTCAGAACAGCTCGGCCAGGACCCAAGGCCACACAGCTAGGAAATCAGGCCTCCAGGGCAGTGTTTCACCCCAGCTCATGGTGTGGGTGTGGCTCTGTTGCCTTGGTGTCCCCCTTAGTGTCCCCAGGGGGTATCTCAGGCCACGCTGCTCTAGAATGTGTGCGGTGATTGTTCACCCTGCCCTTGGAGAGTGGATGCCATCGAGGTGTGGGCAGAGTTTATTAAGCTCCCGCTGGTGCCCGGGCTTCTGTCTCACTGCTCCCCACTCCTGCCCTGCCCAGACTGGAGTCATTTGGAAAGCACTTACTCATGAAATGTTCTCCCAGGATCTGGGTGGAGAAGATGGCCAGTGTTGGTCTGTTTATTGATTCCTAGACTTTATAACGGTTTATCTCTGAAACAATAAAATTGAAAGATGGCCTCTAAATTTCCATCTCCAGCCTGTGCCTCCACCGCCCCCCCAAATCCCTATCCAGGCTTGAGCATCAGTGGGTCTCCTCAGGCACAACAATTACCCCCACCCACCCACCCAGGAGCCATCTCCATTTCCTTTCTATTCTGAGCAGCCAGGGGGAGCTTTTCAAAGCACAAATGACATCACTTTGCTGGTTTGAAACCCTCCAATGCTCTTTTGCTCTCTTGCTCTTTGCATAAAATCCAGGCTCCCCATCACACCTCGCTGTCTCCCCCTCAACCTCTTCTTTGCAAAGCCTTCCCCTCCAGACACTGTTCTCATTGCAGCTCTTCAAGCACATGGGGTGTCTTCTGGCCTCAGGGCCTTTGCACTTGCTACTCCCTATCTCAACCACTAGTGCCCCCAGGTCTTTGCATGGCTGGTACCTTGTTGCTGTCCAGGTCTCAGCTCAAAGTTCACCTCCTTGAGAAACCCTCCCTGACCACCCCCGTGCACCTTCACAGAACTTAGTGCCCTTCTCAAAATATCTTTAGTGTGCACCCCTTCCCCCATGGTAGCAAGAACTGTCTTTCCTACTTACTGCCCAATCCCCAGGGCTTAGACCAGGTAAACATTTGTATAATTAATCAATGAACAAAAAATGTGAGACTCTGCAAAATTCAGCCAGAGACACAACCTGACTTAGCCCAGAATTCTGGGCTATGCTGGATTTACCCGCACTTGGTGGCATTGTGCCCAGTCTCTGCACCACCCCTTCCGTCCACCCCAACCACTGACTTGAGGCTAGGTGACGTTGTGGTCTCTTCAGCCCCTGGCTCTGTCCTAGCTCTGAGGGCGGGGCTCAGGGAGATGTCATGGAAGCTGGGCCCAAGCCCGCCGTGTAGGTGGGAGGGAATTACACCTTACCCAGGGGTGCCCACCCCAGCAGAGGAAGTACCCCCTGCACCCATTGGTGTTAGGAATGAGGACGAAGCTTCACCACGCAGATAAGGAGAGAGGGAAGAGTGTTCTGGGCAGAGGGAATAGCATGTACAAAGACCCAGATATAGGAAAAGCAGGGTATAAAGAAAGAAGAGGAAAAAGCCAAGTATGCTTCATTTTGGAAGGACCATAGTCTTCATCTGCCTTATTTGATCCCCCTGTCCCTGTCTGGGAGCAGTCTGGTGGATCTTCACTCAAGATCACGGGGAAGTTTTCTCCTGGAGCTGCTCATATCAGCCTCCTCCCTGCTCTTCCTGCTCCTACCCTTGCCACCTTACTGTCTGCTCCCAGCATAGAGCCAGAGGGGCCCTTCTTGTCCTCTCCTCAGAAACTTCCCAAAGCTCCCACATTAGAGTAAAGGCCAAGGCCATCCAAGGCCTGTGCCAGCCGATCCTCTGTCTCCTCCCTCCCCTGACTGTCCCCATCACTCCCTCTGCATCAGCCACACCAGCTTCTTTCCTGATCCTGGAACACAGAAGGCATGCTCCCACCTCAGGGCCTTTGCACGTGCTATGCCCTCTGCCAGGGACCCTGGGATACAACTACCTCCTTCACTGATGGTTCTGCTTTTATGAGGAGATGGGGTGAATAGGGCATGAACAGTGAACACTTTGAGGTTGTGGGGAATTCCCTGGCATCCAAAGGTGCCCCTGGGTGGGCAGGGGACCTTTTGGGAAACACTAATATTTATTTTCCTAAATCTTAGGGTCAAGGAGCCCTCTCAGAGATGGAGCCCCAGGGTGATCTGGAAGAGTTCATTTACCTCGGCCTGGTTAATTCCTATAAATGCTGACCTTTGCTTTCTAGAATATCGAGCTGCACTGCTGACACGAGTTAAGTGGGGCCCGTAAGGACTACTGATGTGTGTGCCAGCACTTGGGCATGGGATCACTACTCCCTGTAAGCTTTGCAGAGTAGCATCTTTGCTCTTTCTGAGCAGAGGACAGTGGTGACTGCTGCGACCCCCCAAGGCACCGGAGCCTGAAAAAGATTCGTCCCACTAGCTTTGAGATGATGCAATTCCTAGTGATTTTGAAATGTCAGATCCTCATGAAATGCAGCCCTGCATACCTGAAATTTTACTGCTCACGCCCTACCAAGTCCCTTCCACAATCCCCAGGATGGAGTCTGTTACAGCCCATGTGCCTGACTCTGGTATTAGCTTCCCCAGATGGCTCACTAGGCCCCCTCCTTCCCGCCCCTCCCAGGACTGCACATGGGTAGGGCCCCCGGGGGCAGGGGGCAGACACAGGCAGGCTAGTCCAGCCGCCACCCATTTCCAGCCCCAAAACTCCGCTCAGGTCTCTGCTCAAGTGTCACCTCCCAACCCACACCCCTGCCATTGTATCCTGATTACTTTTCCTTCATGGTGCTGATCAGGACCTGACATATGACATAGTAATTTTGTAACAGCTTTATTGACATGTAATTTAGGTACTACAGAGTTTTCCCATTTAAAGCATGCAACTCAGTTGATTTTGTATATTCAGAGTTGTGCAACCATCACCACTAACTAACTTTGGAATGCTTTCCTCCCCTGTAAGCCTGTACCCATTAACAGTCATCTCCCAATCCCCCCGTCTTCCAAGCCCCTGGCAACAACTTACCCATATTCTATCTCTGTGCAGACTTGCCTATCCTGGAAATTCGTATAAATGGGACCAAATGCTCTGTGGTCTTTTGTGACTGGCTTCTTTCTTTCTTTTTTAAAAAGATTTATTTATTTTAGAGCAAGGGCATGGAGGTGAGCAGGGGAAGGGGCAGAAGGAGAGCGTATCCCAAGCATACTCCCTGCTGAGTGCAGAGCCAGATGCAGGGCTCTCATGACCCTGAAACCATGACCTGAGCTGAAACCAAGTGTTGGATGCTTAACCAACTGAGCCACCCAGGTGCCCTGAGACTGACTTCTTTCATGTAGCAAATTGTTATTTTTAATCATCCATTTCCTCCTACCCCAGAGCCTTTGCACTGCTGCTCTCTTGGCCATGAATGTTCTTCTACCTCCTCAGGAAGGTCTTCCCCAACCCCTATGTGAGTAGGTAGTCTTTCCCTCTTCCTAGGCCCTCTGAGCTTACAAGCTTTGCTTCTCTTCAGTGACCTAGCTCCCTCTGACATTCCTGCACTTCCTTATGATTCAGTTAAGAACCTCCCCAAAAGTCAAGGACCTTGTCTTGCTCTCTGCTGTGCCCTCAGTGCCCAAGAATGGCTGGGTGTCATCACTGCTCAGTCAGTGATGGTTGAATGAAGAAACCCCGGGGTCTTCTGGTATCCCCTTCACCTTATTCAGACCCAGTCTAGGGTCCAGTGATGCCATGAGCCGTCTTGGAGCAGGCAGATGTCAGGGGCATCCTCACCCTGGGATGCTCGGTTTTGGCCTCTAGAGGCCGCCACCATGTTCAGGGCATCAGGGACAGAGGCCAGCAAGGGCCTTAAGTGTTGGGGGCCTTCCATGCCCAGGAGGGGCCGCTGGGCCTCTCCCACAATGCTATGGAGCTGGTCATGAAGAAAAGGGCTCCGGCTCCAGCCTTCCTCGGTGACAAATGGCTGATAATTAATGTTGGACCTGCACGTTATTAATCAATTTAAAGTTGAGTGTGCAGCCAGAAGCGATTCCAAGAAAAAAAATGTTCAGCCCCACATCCTCCTCATTCTTACTCATCAATCACCGATTTTGCAAGCAGCTTATTAAAATGTAGAGAAAAGCGTGGCTGGAGAAAGAAGAGGCCCAGCGATGGTTTATCAGGGTTTCGCAGATGTGGATGCAGAGAGCGGGCGAGGTGGGGGGCGGGGTGTGGGTGGCAGGGAGGGCAGAGCTGAGGGGCCAGGCCCCATTGCACAGAGGGAAAGGCTGAGGCAAGTGCCTCGAAGGTGATGTGAAATCCAGAAAGGTTAATGTCAGCCCAGGAGCATGGCCGGAGGCTGGAGCTGCCGGGTGCAGGAGCTGGGGGTTACGTGGTATGCAGCCAAACAGAGCCAAGAGCCCGTGGGGACAGTTTAGTGACTAGAGGGCCCCTAGCTTTGTCCAGATGCCAGAGCAGGCGAAGAGCTTTGTTTTGATGTTTGACAGATCTGGATTCAAATCCTGGCTCTTATTCCAACCAGTGGTATCAAAGGGTGAGTCACCCTCTCTGAGCCTCAGTTTCCTCCTGAGCCCCAAGAAAAGCAGATCCCACATGAAGGTGTGCAAACAATGGAGGCCATTTATACGTAGGCCTGGGAGACATTAGGCACAGGGTAGATGTTCGGTTAACGGTAGCTACCACTGAAGGCCCAGAACCGGTCACTGAGCACAGCTGGGGGTACTGCTGTCCCTACCTAGGGCATGAAGACAGCATTCTGGGTCTAGAGCCAAGCAAGTGTGCCCTTTGCCAGGACAGTCTCTCAAAGCACCAGAAGGCTACTTTGCTTTGCTCATTCTTTTTCTTTTCTGGGACTGTGCTTTCTTCTCTTATCTCCTTCCCCCCAGGGAACTCCCATGCATCCTTCAAAACCTACCTTGTGTGGAACCTCCTCTGTGCTGCCATCCCAGTACTGAGTCTGTTTCTTGCCTTCTGTAGTACAAACATACCTGATTTCTTGCTAGACTGTGACTCCCTCGTGGGAAGGCTTGGGGCTCTGTGCAGCCTGTGTGTGTGCAGTGACATAAAAAAAAAATTTTATTGAATAAGTAAAGGGATGAGTGAATAAATGAATAAATGCTCCCCCCTGCTCTGATAGCACTTAGAGGCCTGTCCCTCACTGGCCTCTGCCTCCAAGACTGGGAACTTCCCAAGAGCCAGAGCCTGGCCTAGAGATTTTGTGTTTTTCTGTCTGCCACGACGCAGGTCAGTTCTTGGTCATAATAGATACCCGAAAGATGTCAGAATGGCTGAGAAGGAAAAGAGGAGATAGGAAAGCTGAGCCCATGTTTACTAAGCCCCTACTGAGAGTCACAGGTGGTGCTGGGCATCTTTGCCTGTAAGATCCTTTCTTAGCCTCATACCAAGCCCATTGCACAGATGTGTGCAATGGGCTTGGTATGCCCATTCTCCTTCTGAGGCAGAAGGACCCAAATATGTGAAGGAGCCAGAATTTAAACCACAGAGTCTGAATGACTCCTGAGAGCTGTTGCCACTCCATTGTGATGCCTTCCAAGACGTTTGTTCACGCGTGCACGCGTAAATTAATGAGCATCCGATAAACGAGCGAACTATGGAGTTCTCAGGCAAAGCTTGCTGTCTCCCTCCTCTGTCTCCCTCCAGTCCCTCTGCCTCCTGCCCAGGCCTTTCCCCTGTTCAGCTGGCTCAGCGCTTTTATTTGGGGCTGGAGAATGAGACCTGCCCCTCCCCACGCCTTTGCGGGACTCCCACCTCCCCGCAGATTTTCCTGCAAGCCCCCCTTCTCCTGCCCCCCCCCACCTTTCCCTGCTCTGCAGCTGCAGCTTCTGGCCCCTCCCGCTCCCCTGCCAATCAGACCCCCATTGTCCTGCCACATCTGGAGTGCTCTGCAAATTGCCAGCCCCGAAAGGCTCACTCAGCAACTTCAGCAAGAAGACGTCCAGGCTTCATTCACAAACACCAGTTCCTAAAAGGCTGGTGATTGTGTCCTCAGCATCCCCACTGGGCCTACCTGGAGACTTGGAGTGGCAGAAAAAGCCCCAGATGGCTGGGGAGGGAGAGGGTGTCCATGATTATCACTGAGCAGGAAGTAGGCTTGGCCTCTGGGAGGCTCAAGGCATGCATTAAGTAGGGAACACGTTTTCTAAAATATCTTCTGCTCCCTTGGCCCACAAAGCCTGCGCTCCTGCCTCCCCAAGAGGGAGTGTCTCCTTAGTGGAGCAGCATGGAAGGCTCTTAACACCCCGAGGGCTGGGCCCGCCCTAGGTTCTGAGTCAAGAAGCCTGGGGTGGACCTGGCATGCTTTGGTTAGGGGAGCCACGAGGGGGCTTCAGGAAGGGCAGGAGCCCACCTGGGGAAGGCAGCCTTCATCTGGACAGGGATAGGGACAGAGGCAGCCTCTGGTTCGTTCACCCATGGAGCATCTTTTTGGAGTTGCATTCAGTAAGCCAAGAGCCAGGTGAAGAGGAGGGAAGGTGCTCAGAGGGAAAAGCCTAGTTCTGGTCCCAGCTCAGACAGATGACCATGATCGTCACCACTGTAACCCAGCAGCCGTGATCCTGTTTCTGAGCCCCTGCTGTGCACCAGACACAGAATACCTACCTCTCTTAGCAGTGATTGGACATCATGGAAGTCTTTGTAATGATTGAACTCAACTCTCACCCTCCCTGAATTTCTGTTGGAGGCCCAGAGAGGTCATGCACTCCACCCTAGGTCACACAGCTTAGCAGGTACAGGACTCACTGGGAGAAGGCCCTGAAGCTTGTGGTTGCTGAAGTCTTTTGGCCTGGGTTTGGTCCCTGAGCCCCTCTTCCCGGCAGTTTGGCCAGGAGCAGGCCCCTATCTTCTGTACTGTGGGCCTGAGGAGAAAAGAGAGGTTACCATCACCATGTGCCCTCAGTCCCCCAACAGTGGACCCAGTCGCTTCTCTGTTGCCACCTCATCATGGCAAACTCAAGAGCAGGGTTGGTGCTCCCCATGCACCCTTGTCACAGATGAGGAGCCTGAGGGTCAGAGTGAGGCAAGCAATTCCCCAGGGTCACATGGTGGAAGTCCCCTCCCTGAAACATTACTTTTCCTCTGGGAGCTGCTGTTTGGAAGCTCGTGGCCTCCTTGGGGACAGTGTGGAAACTTGGCTCACGCTGAGCCTAGTGTCACGCTGAGCCTAGTGTCAGGTCTGGGGTAGGTCTTCCTGAGCACAGGAATGACATAGCCTGGCCTCTTAACCCCTCACAGGGATGAGGGAGACAGGCCCCCAAATGCCTTGGATTAAAATACCAAAGAAAGACAGACAATGGGTTGGGAAATGCTTAATTAGTGTCCTGAGAGTCACGTATGACAGCTGACCAGGCGCAGCCCAGCCCACCCCCGCGGGCTCTTGGAGACAGACTGCTGGGGACACTGTGGGACTTAGGACCTCGGTGAGGTAAAATAATGCTGGTTATTGAGCCAGAGATAAGACAGGGAAGGACATTACCTAAGTAGCCAGGGAGGGCGTCTGAACATGTGACGTTGAGCCAAGAACTCAGCGGTGGAAGGAGCCAGCTATGTGGTGGGGAAACCGGAAGCAAGTACAAAGGCCCTGAGGCATATATAGGGTGGAAAAAAGAACAGCAGGCCTGGAGCTGAGGGAGAGAGCAGCTGAGGGTTGAGGAGTGAGCCCAGGGGAATGAGCCAGGGCCAGAGCACGTAGGGGCTGAGGGACATGTTGGTGCACTGTGTTCAACAGCAGCACAGGGTTGGGGAAGAGTGTGCCGACAAAGCACCACTAACCCTTAGGAACATGAGGGTACAGAAGGAATTTGGGTTGTCAGAGACAGAGATGAGGAGAGGACATTATAGCCAGGGAGCAAGGCATGGGCGTGGACATAGAGAGAAGCCTCTCCAGATCTCCTTGGGTAACCAAAGATTTTGTAGGCAATGCTTTCCAGGACTTTCTAAGCAGCCACATACTGCCCTCTGCTGGGACATCTGAGTATTACACCTCATGACATTGGGACTGGACAAACTCCAGAACTTCTCTAAAAACTTCATGGGAACATCCCTGGGCTCCAGGGTCCTCAGGGCTGTCAGGGGCTCCCAGGGTCTTCTCCTGTCCCTGATAGATGCTTGCTTTCTTATCCCTCGGGATAAGGAGCTCATTTCTTTTTGCAGTTGGCTCCAAGCCTGCACAGCGCAGATAGGCTTGACCTCAGGAAGAGTTGCAGGTGGCTGTCTCCTGATCTCTGTTCCCTGGGTTTCAGGACTGCCTGTAGGGCTGGGGTGGGGAAGGGGGTCTTCACTCCCCTCCCCCGTGCTGCCCTGCTCCAGGCTGCACTGTCCAGGTCCCCGAGGCCCAGCCTACCCTAGCTAGCCCTACCCAGGCTGCCTTATGCCTGTCCGTCTTCCATGCAGGAACTCCCAACCAAAGAGACCCGGCAGGAGCTCCAAACAGCTGCGGCCCCCACAGAGGATGTGGCTTTCTCAGGGAAACCCCTGTCTTTGTTTCCATGTCAGAGCCGCTCCGTTTCCCTGAATCCAAGGGCAGGCTTGACAATGGACCAGGACTTGAGGAATGGCTGGATGTGGACATGGGGTGGGTGACTGACTCAGAGAAGTCAGCCAGGGTGAAGCTGGAGATTCTCTGGAGCATCATGGGGCCCGTCTCACATGGGGCTTCCAGAACCTTCCATGACCCGGCCCCTGCCTCTGCAGTAGCCACAGAGGAAGGCGTTCACAGGGAGGCCATGAGGAATGTCGAGGAGGGAGGGAAGTTGGCCAACTTGGTGGGGAAGGAAGAGGACAAATCCCTTGAGTAAGAAGCCCAGCGACTTTGTCCTGCAAGCAGACTCATTCATTCATCAAATATTTTTTTAGTCCAAATATATCTCATTTTATTGCAGTTTGTAGATACTACATTTTTTTGCAAACTGAAGGTTCATGGCAATCCTGCTTCAAGCAAGTCTGGGGGCGTCATTTCTCCAACATTTGCTCACTTTGGGTCTCGGTATCACATTTTGGTAATTCTCGCAATGTTTCAGACTTTTTCATTATTACTGTATTGGTTATGGTGATCTGTGACCTGTGATCTTCGATGTTACCCTTGTAACTGTTTTTTGCAGTGTCACGAACCATGTCCGTGTCAGATGGAGAATTTAATCGATAAATGTGCATGTCTTGACTGCTCCACTGACCAGCTCTTCTCCCCCATCCCTCTTCCTCTCCTCAGGCTTCCCTGTTCCCTGACACACAATCATATTGAAATCAGGCCAATAAATGACCCTACAATGGCCTCTAACTGTTCGGGTGAAACAGAGTCACGTCTCTCACTTTACATCAAAAGCTAGAAATGATCCAGCTTAGCAAGGAAGACAGGTCAAAAACTGAGGCAGACCAAAAGCTAGTTGTGAAGGCAAAGGAAAAGTTCTCGAAGGAAATGAAAAGTGCTCCTCCAGTGAAGACAAATGATAAGAAAGTGTAACAACCTGAATGCTGATACAGAGAAGGTTGTAGTGGTCTGGAGAGAAGGTAACACCAGCCACAGCATCCCCTTAAGCCAGAGCCTCACGGAGAGCAAGGCCCTCTCCTTGTCATTCTGTGAAGGCTGAGCCAGGTGCGGAAACTGCAGAAGAGAAGTGTGAAGCTGGCAGAGGTGGTTCACGAGGGTGAAGGAGAGAAGCCGTCTCCGTGACAGAAAAGAGCAAGTAAAGCAGCCAGTGCTGGTGCAGAAGCTGCAGCGCGTCGCCCAGATCTCGCTGAGATCACGAATGAAGGTGGCCGCCCTAAACGACAGATTTCCAGTGCAGATGAAACAGCCTTCTAGTGCAAGAAGAGGCCGTCGAGGACCCTCAGAGCTAGAGAGAAGTCAGTGCCTGGCTTCAGAGCTTCAAAGGACAGACTGACTCTCTTGTTAGAGGCTCATGCAGCTCAATGACGGTAAGTTGAACCAATGCTCATTTACCACGCGGAAAATCCTAGGGCCCTTAAGAATTAGGCTTAATCTGCTCTGCCTGTGCTTTATAAATGGAACAACAAGGCCTGAATGACAGCACATCTGTTTATAACATGGTTTACTGAATATTTTAAGCCCACTGTTAAGACCCGCTGCTCAGAGAAGATTCTTTTAAAATATGACTGCTCACTGACAATGTACCTGGTCACCCAAGAGCTCCGATGGAGAGATTCGACGAGATGAATGTTGTTTTCATGCCTGCTAACACAGCATCCGTTCTGTACTCCATGGATCAAAGAGTCATTTTGATTTCGAGGCTTATTGCTTAAGAAATATATTTCGTAAGGCTGTAGCTGCCGTTAGATAGTGATTCCTCTGGTGGAGCTGTGCAAAGTCAATTGAAAACCTTCTGGAAGGATTCACCATACTAGATGCCATTAAGAATATGTGTGATTCGTGGGAAGAGGTCAAAATATCACTATGAAGAGGAATTTGGAAGAAGCTGATTCCAGCCCGTATGGATGGCTCTGAGGGTTGTTCAAGACCTCAGGGGGAGGAAGTGACTGCAGATGTGATGGAAATGGGAAGAGAACTAGGACTAGAAGTGGGGCCCAGAGATGGGACTGAATTGCTGTGATCTCATGATCAAACTTGAAGGGATTAGGAGTCGTGCTTTTTTTTTTTTTTTTTTTAAGATTTTATTTATTTGACAGAGAGAGAGACAGGGAGATAGGAAACAAGCAGAGGGAGTGAGAGAGGGAGAAGCAGGCCTCCCACAGAGCAGGGAGCCCGATATGGGGCTCGATCCCAGGACCCTGGGATCATGGCCTGAGCCGAAGGCAGAGACTTAACCAACTGAGCCACCCAGGTGCCCCGAGGAGTCGCTTCTTATGGATAAGCCAAGAAAGTGGTTTTTGCGATGAAGTCTACTCCTGATGGAGATGCTGTGAAGATTGTTGAAATGGCCACAAAGGATTTAGAATATCCCATAAACTCGGTTGATGAAACAGTGGCAGGGTTTGAGAGGATGGACTCCCAATTCTGAAAGAAATTCTACCGGGGCTAAAATGTTATCAAACAACATCTCGTGGTACAGAGAAATCGGTCATGAAGGAAGAGTCTGTCGATGCGGCAGATTTCATTGTTGTCTTATTTTAAGGAACCGCCGCAGCCACCCCAGCCGCCATCATCCACCGCCCTGAGGTCAGCAGCCATCAACATTGAGACAACCCCCTGCACCAGTAGAAAGATTCAGACTGGCTGAAAGCTCAGAGAATGGTTAGAATTTTCTAGCAACTGGATATTTTTAAATGAAAGCACGTACATTGCTCCTTAGACACAATGCTGTCATGCACTTGATAGGCGATAGTGCAGCTGACCTTGAACAACATGGGTGGGTTCGCTTACATGAAGATTTTTTTTTAAGATTTTATTTATTTATCTGACTGACAAGAGATCACAAGTAGGCAGAGAGGCAGGCAGAGAGGGAGAGAGGAGGAAGCAGGCTCGCCGCTGAGCAGAGAGCCTGATGCGGGGCTCGATCCCAGGACCCCGAGATCATGACCAGAGCCAAAGGCAGAGGCTTTAACCCACTGAGCCACCCAGGTGTCCCTTACATGTAGATTTTTTACAGGACAGGACTGTAAACATATTTTCTCTTCTTTATCATTTTCTTAATTTTTTTTCTGTAGCTTTACTGGAAGAATATGGTGTGTCATCTATGCAACATATGTAGTAATTGACTGTTTAGGTTGTTGGTAAGGCTTCTGGTCAATGGTAGGATGTTAGTATTTAAGTTCTGGGGGAGTCAAAACCTATGTGTAGATTTTCAACTGCATGGAGATCAGAGCCCCTAACCCCCGCATTGTTCAAGAGTCAACCCTGTACAGCACCTGGGTGGCTCAGTCGGTGAAGCATCTGCCTTATATGACTTGGCTCAGGTCATGATCCCAGGGTCCTGAGTTCAAGTCCTGTGTCAGGCTCCCTGCTCTTCGGGGAGTCTGCATCTCCCTCCCACTCTCTTGCTCTCTCCTGCACGATACCTATCAAATCTTTTTTTAAAAAAAGATTTTATTCATTTATTTGAGAAAGAGAGCATGAACTGGGAGAAACAGGAGAGGGAGAAGTATGCTCCTCACTGAGCAGAGAGCCCAGTAGATCATGACCTGAGCCGAAGACAGACACTTAACCGGACTGAGCCACCCAGGAGCCGCGACACATTTTATTTATCCACTCGTCAGCAGTGGACACCTGGGTCTTTCCACCCTTTGGCTACTCTGGGCAATGCTGCTGTGCACATTCATGGAGGGGTTTTGTGTAGACACATGCTTCCAGACCTGTGCGCACCTACCTCGGAGCAGAATGACTGGGTCTTGTGGTTTCTCCATGTTTAACATCTCAGGGTGCCACCGGACTGTTTGTTGCCCCATTCACAGTCCTGCCTGCAGTGTGGGAGGGTTCCTCCCCAGCACTTGGTACTGTGTGTTTTTTATTTCAGCTGTCCTAGGGTGTAAGGGGTAGTTTCTCCTTGTGGTTTGGATTTGCCCTTTCCTAACAACAGATGATACGGAGCATCTCCTCGGGTGCTTATTGGCCATTTGTACATCGTCTTTGGAGAATATCTGTTCAGAGTCTTTGCTCCATATTTGCTTGTTTCTGGAAGAACAAAACAAAACAATTCCTGCCCAGGAAGCCTACCAGAAAACCCAAGAGCAGCGGTTGCCTTTATGAATGGGAGCCACGGAACTGAGAAGGGCAGAGTAGAGGCGGGACTAGACTTTCCGCCCTGAACCTTTTGCAGTTGGTGCTTTGGAATCCTGCAAATGTACTAGGCAGGGACATGCTTGAAGAACAAATGTGAACAAAAATAGCAGCATCATTCACCACTGACTCGATGAGCATTTACGCTGTGCCCCTGGGGGACCTGCAGTTTAGAGGACAGGCAGAAGAGCCAGTGATCCGGTGGGCGAGACAGACCCTGAACCCACAAATCCATCAATGTGTCACAAAACTTCAGGGCCGCTCTTCCATGAGATCTGTTTCAGACAAACAATCCTGTTTTCCATTTAGGGCAGGAAAAGAAAATTTCCCTTTTAAACTCATTCAAGTAAAGAAAAATAAAAACCCACTGAAAGCGAGCGCTAGCCCATGGCGCAGGGTTCGTGGCAGTGGAGGTTTGGGATTGGCCCGAGGACTCCTTCCTTGCAAGACAGATGTTGTCACCCCATTTTACAGATGAGATGGAGACAGGTAAAGGGCTCGCCTCCAGGTCTCCCACCTGCCCTTAGGGCTCTCTCTGCACCAAGAGCCTTTTCTCCTCTGGGAGGCGAGTTTGTGAGCTCCCCGAAATAGCTGGGGAACTTTCCACATGCAAATATTCCATCCGGTCCATTAACTAAAATCGCAGCAAATAAACTATAATCATAAGACCTATTATTAGCGCGGATGCGCAAGTAATTACCCCGTGCAGATTTAGACTGTGGGAAGAACGTTCGTCTGGGCTGGGATTTTTACCAAGCCCGCAAAGGTTGAGGCGTGTGGGAATAATGAGAAGCTACAGGCTGGTACCTATGTTCCCTCCGATCCAGTGGGCATGAGCCAGGTAGCGTGGCTGGAGAGCATCCATTTATTCTTTCAGTTGGTGAACATTTATTAGGCGCCTACTGTATGTCAGGCTCCATCAGTGCCCTGGGAGAGGCTGTGATGACCAAGTGGCAGGATCGCGACCTGTGACAGGTCGCAGGTCCTGCCACTTGGGACCCAACATTCTCTGGAGGGCAGACAGATGTTGAAAAATAGAAAACAACTAAACAGTATGAGTTTAAATGCTCTGGATGAAATAGAGTGGGCATAGGGGGTGGAGGCCATGTGGGGGAACATTTCAACAAGGATGCTCAGGAAATGCCTCCCAGAGAGGTGATCTCTGAGCTGAGATCTAGAGAGTGAGCCCTTCAGAGATCTGGGCGGGTGGGAAGGTGGGGGGCGGTCTGATAAAGGGAAGAGCATGTGCAAAGGGTCTAAGGCAGGAGCAAGGCTGGTGCAGAACCGAGTGACCGAAAGGTGAATGTCAACGTGTGAATGAGAGTGGCAGAGTCATGACACCAGGCCAGACATGTGGATTCTAGTCTGAGGGCCATGAGAAGCCGAGCAGGAAGGATTTGCTTTTCCCGTTTTCCGGAGTAGGAACCGAGGTACAGAGATAGGCAGTCACTTGCCCAAGGTCACACAGCAGGTAAGCAGAAGGCTGCGACCTGAACTGAGATCTGAGAGCATAGTCCATGCCCGCTGTGCCCCCAGCCTGTCTCACCCCAGTTTGCCCTGGGGACAGCCTTCATCAGGCCAGATGGGCCGTGTCTCTTTGCAGGTAGTGAGTGACTCAGGACCCCAGCCCTCCCACCTGGGCCGCCTTGGCAGCCAGGGTCAGAAGCCAGATCAGCCCACGCTGGCCTAGAGAATCCCCTTTCTGGTAGGGGCAAGCAGGTGACTGGCAGAGGGAAACACCGCCCCAGAGCCAGCTGGAGGTGCGGGGAGAGGAAGCCACAAGACCCAGGCTCCCCAGGGTCAGCATCTTCTTTATGGTCCTCTCCGCAGGCCCAGTCTGGCCTCCAGGTCTGAGGCTCCCATAGAAAGAACTCCAACAGCTGCCCCTACCCTTGGGAGCCCAGTGGAGCCTGACTCTAGGCCTGTGTTCCCACATGGCCCTCAGGCCAGGAACAGGTTTTGTAGGGAGGTTCTAGAGGCAACCTTGGGCTTCGTGTCCAGCCTCCATCCCCATGGAGGGTAACACAGGGTGAGGACGCCTGTCAGAGGCTGCAAGGGGACTCACTGTGGTGCCATCCACAGTGCAACTGCGAGAACTTTATCAGGGGCTTGGAAAGGGGTCCTGTGGCCCACCTTGGGTGCTCAGCTCAGTAGGACCCAGCCACTCAGGGCTGCTACCAGCATGCAGCCCAGCACATCGTGCCCAAGGGTCACCTGCACTGCGTCCTGATTTTCTTTTAAGATTTATTTACTTATTTTAGAGAGAGCATGCATGCCAGTGAGCAGGGGGAGGGACAGAGGGAGAGAGAGAATCCTGAAGCAGACTTCCCCTCGAGCACAGAACCCCACGTGGGGGGCTCTGTCCCACGACCCCGACCCCGAGATCATGACCTCAGTTGGATGCTCAACCGATGGAGCCACCAAGGCGCACCCACAGTGTCCTGATTTTATGACCCCTGGGAATGCTGGTCCTCTCTGTGCCATTCCTGTCCTGGGCGCCCACTGTTCCTGGGGCGCCGCCTAATTCACTCATTCCGCCCCCATACAGTCCTGTGGGAGGGGCAGGGCCAGATCCTTGGAGGGAAAACCAGACAGAGAGAGGAGCTAGGACAAGCCAACACCGAGGCAGGCAGGGGAGCTGGATTCAAATCCACATTCTATTCCAAACCTGTGCGCTAACCCCTGCAGAATGCAGTATTTCCCCCCCTTATTCTGGTTAAGCACGTTGTAGAAACGATGAAAAATCAATTAAAATGAAGAGGGAAATAAATTTGACCAGGACCCTCCCCACTCAGAGGTGGGAACTCTTAACGGTGGCATATTGGCATGTTTCTAGTTGTGTTACACTCATATTGCAGGTTTTGTACCAAATACACATTTGATGACCTACTTTTTTGTCTAACAACACTGTCAACATGATTGCTTGCAAACCTCCCTTTTAAAGGCCACATGGGAGCCCAGCAAATGAAGAACGGTGTATTTATAGCCGGCCCCCCATGTTGGACCTTAATATTTCTTTGGGGTTTTAGTTTGTTTATTGTTGTTGTAAATAACACTGTGATGAACATCTTTGAGAACGAAGCTTAGTGCTCAGCTTGGATTCTTTTTTGCTAAGAAATGCCATGACATTATGTCAGGTCCTTGGGGAGGCAGGGGCGGGGCCTAGCTCACTGGCAGGGCAGATGGTGGATCCCCAGGAAGGATCTGAGGGGTGGGGCCAGGGAACACAGCCCAGTCCTAGGGCTGGGAGTGAGTGCGCTGGCATGGGGATGTGTTATGGGAGGGCGTGGAGCTCGCGCCTGTGGGCAGGGAGCTGAGCAGCTCTCTTCCCATAAATGTCCACATGCCCAGGGCTCTGCCCAGCTTTCCCCCTTCACCTGCACTCCTTCCCCACCCCTCTCTTCTGGAGCCATGGCTCCAGCCAGATTCTTACAGCCTTCTGGATGTTTCCCCAGGTGTCCCTGAGGCGTTGTGCCCCAACACATCCAAACGGGGTGAGGTCATCTTTCTCCTTATGCCCTACACCTTCTCCTGTGTCCCCCTGTAGGTAAATGGCACCACCATGAAGCCAGTGCCCAAGCTAGGAACCTGGGTGTTGCGTTTGACCCTCCCTCTCCATTTTACCTCAGCCACACCTCTCCCCAATGCATTTCTTCTCTCCCATCACACCCCATGCTGTCTGCAGGGCAGAGAGAAGTGCTGGCTGGCTGTCCACCACAGGCCTCAAGACATTACCTTTCTCCAGAGGCACTGTCCCCCTGCCTCTAACCTCTCCCCCTTGAACCCATACCCCAAGAAGAGATTTATTTAGTCATATGTTCCTCCTCTACTCGGAATCTTTCTGTGGCTCCCCATTACCCTCATGAGGGTAAGTTGACCCTCATTATTGTGCCTCTCACCTCTAGGCCTTTCCATCTCCTGTTCCATCTGCATGTGTGCCTTTCCATGCGCTGTCTGCCCGACGAGCTTCTGGTCCTCCTTTTAGACTCAGCTTCTGCCTTCCAGAAAGCTTCCATTTTTTCTTCCTGCGTCTCTTTTCCAGAAACTTCGCCCTCCTTCTCCTATACCACCTTGTATTCTGTGTACAATTCCATTGAAACAGTCACTCCATATTATAGTATTCACTCGGAATCATAACTATTGGGAGGGACATGTATTAGGACTTTCGCTTGTAAGTGACAGAGGGCCCTAAAAGAAATGGAATTATCCACTCACACGACCTCAAAGCTTTAGGCATGACTGGATCCAGAGGCTCCCATGTTGACCCTGGATCTGTCTCTCTTCTGCTCTGAGTCTGGCTTCCCCCTGCACTGGCCTCCTTCTCAAAGGACTCCATGGAAAGTGCGGCTCCTATCTTTCAGGTTTAAGTTCGAACTCAAGTTCAGAGCTTCTCTCTCCTGATAATGCCAGTGAAGTCTGAGCCTGCCTGTCATGGGCCCAGCTTGAGTGCCATGTCTGTTCCTGGGAGTGGCACCAGCCCATCTGAGCCCCAAATACTGAGGGGGACGCAGGGTTGATTGCCGAGAGGGGAGGCGGCTGGGCAGGGGGAGGGTTGGCTGTTCATCGCAAGCCTCAAGACCTCTTCCCTTCCTCCAGGCAGGACATGTGGCTTTCTCTCACCTTAGTCCCCTCAGCTGCCTAGACTGGGCCTGGCCCAAGGCAAGTAGTCAGAATTCTATGGCTGAAGATGGAAGTGGATGGGGAATTAGGGCTGTTTTGTGGTCAAGGAATGTTCATGATCCTAGGAACTCGGGGCTGGGCAGTGGGTGGCCACACTTACTGGTCCCCAACCACACACACAGCCCAGTACAGCTTTGTAGATTCCCATGAAGATGCTGTGGCACTCTGATTCCAAGGAGCAGTGCCAATCACCAAAGATAGACCCAGACAGACAGACACAGACACACACACACAGAACCCTCCAGTCAAGACAAGCCAGAAGGGCTTCCTGGAAGGGAAAGGGGCAGTCTCCAACCCCACTGTGACCACAAACCACCCTGTGACCTTCCCCAGACACTGTCACACACATTCAAGGCCTGTCCTGACCCAGCTCATGAGCACGGCCTTTCCCACCGCTTGCCTGGTATCCCCAGCATCAGCACGGGGTTTTCCACCTGGGGACCCTCGGAGCCCTGAGGTCAAGAGGGCCTCCGGGGAACAACTTTTCTTTCACGACCCTATTTATCTGAATGTTTATAGTGGTGTAACTAGCCCACTGGGTACACCATGTACCATAGTGACAGTAAGTCAGTTTTTAAATAAAAACTATTTTTAGATTTAAGAAAAATATTAGTCAAAGTAGTCAGAAAGGTGAGAGATGGGAGGAGCTGTGAGGTTGGCTTGGGACGCACCGGATGTTCTCATTTCAGCTGGGGAAGTGGGGGAGTGGGGAGGTGTTAGCCCAGTCTTCGAACTCCACTGCCCAGTGAATTTCAGTTCAGTGAACTTCCCAGCAGCCCAACTGGCTCAAGAACAATAACCACACTAGCTAACACTTCTAGTGCGAGTAGGCTGTCAGGCCATGGTCTAAACCACTTTGCACTTGTTAACTCATTTAGTCCTTACCTAGAGGTAGAGGGACATGCCCTGTGAGCCCCAGGACATAGATGGGTTACCTGCCCACAGTCACGTGGCTCGTGGCGCAGGTGGCTCCTGGCCTTGACCATCAGGCTACATGGCATGCTGAGAAGGAGCAGCACCTTGGGGGGCGGGGGAGCAGGGCGGGAGTATAGCCCCTATTGAGAGAGGCTGGGAGCCCACACCCCAAGGCACACTCAGACCCATCGGCTCTGGCTTAGGGTCTATCACTGGTCCATCCTTGGCCAAGCCCTTGGCCAGTGGTGCCTCTAGTTCACAGTCACGCCCGCCCTCCATCCCACTGGGGGCCCTTGCAGGCTGATGAGTAGAAGCTTGGAAGGGCACAGGCTGTTCCCAGCACCCTCTGCTCCTGCTGGTTCTTGCCCTCTGGTGAACAGGACACAGAGTCCCAGCCTTGCAGAAGGGACACACCAAGGCACGCCCGACTCCCACACCTCCTCACCCCTACCAGCACAGCCCAGATGCAGCAGGAGCGTCTGCAGGGAGTGTCCCTCCTGGCCTTGACCAGCTCCATGGACCAGGGCTGTCCTTGGCTAGCCTGCCACAGCAGGGGGAGAGAGACTGATGCCAGTCCCCTGGCTTCCAAGTCTCCATCGGCCTGGGCTCCAAATGGCCTTGAGAAGCAGCAGCCACAGTATCTTAGCAGCCTGTCATGGACCCCAGCAAAAGCCGCCCTGGGGCCAGGGGCTGGGCTTCTCCCCTAGGATAGGGGACAGAACGCCTCAGTGGGATTCGGTCTGTTGCAGACAGGGTGTTTGCTAAGCTCCTGGGAGTCCGTGTGCCTTTCCAGAGATAATTGCTCTAGCAGCCTCCTCTCTGCCTCCACCGTGTGCACGTGAGAAGCGGGGGGTGCAGGCTCAAGGAGGGCTGTACACGAGGCTGCCAGGCCCCCTCCCAGCTCCAGGAGCCCAGCCCATGGCTGGGATCAGAAAAGCCTGTGATTTGGCAACTCAGCAAACAAATTTAGAGATTCCATCTGGGGAAAAAGAATTGCAGAAAGCGACATGCAGTGCGATTCCATTTGTGTAAAGTTTAAAAACGTGGGCAAGCATTGCTGCCCTTTGTGGGCGCCCATATGGGTAGGAGCAACGTATAGGAACGATTCACTTTGGGGTGAAATCACTGTGGGGATGTGAGGAGGGAAGGGCTGGGGAGGAGGGAACAGACGTGGTGATGGGGTTTCCATCAGACCTGTCACGTCCTAATTCTTGTGGTAGCAGCTGGGGACACCAGAGTTCACTGCAGTTGTCTTTGTGCCTTTTGGTGTCATGAAACTAAAATTTTAAAAAACACTTCATAATTTAATAGGATACCATTTTATAGCTACATGCACTGCAAACTTTCTAGAAGGATGTGCTCCAAACAGAGGACATCAGTTACCTCTGCAGAGGTGGGCAAGGGGAGTGGTCCAGGGGATTTTCATTTGTTCAAAGAGGAGAGATCTTCAGGTTTTGTTTCTTTATTTTTTTTTTAAGATTTTATTTATTTATTTATTTATTTATTTATTTATTTATTTATTTGACAGAGAGAGAGAGATCACAAGTAGGCAGAGAGGCAGGCAGAGAGAGAGGAGGAAGCAGGCTCCCCGCTGAGCAGAGAGCCTGATGTGGGGCTCGATCCCAGGACCCTGGGACCATGACCCGAGCTGAAGGCAGAGGCTTTAACCACTGAGCCACCCAGGCACCCCCGGTTTTGTTTCTTTAAAGTGTAAAGCTTAAACTAAAAAGAAAAAAAAATCTAGGATTTGAAAGATTTGAGATATGAAGAGTCAGAATGGGGATGGTTCCGTGTTTCCATGATTAGGACAGTTGGGGGCCTGAGGACGAGGGCCAGGGCTCCATACTACCCCCATGGAAGAGGTTCGATCCCTGGGACTCCAGAGCTCCCAGCCTGGAAGGTCCTGTGACCTGAGGATCTGTGGACAGTGTGCTCCAGCTCTTTCTGTCCTACCTCTTCCCAAACACTGTTGTGCTCCTTTCACGCTGGGGACAGATGGGGGCACATCGGCAGCGAGTGCAGCAGCCAGACGCTCCCTCTGTGAATGTGCCTATCAGCCGGCAGGCTGGAATTTTCCAGCCGGGGAGAGGAGTCCTGGATGTGGAAAATTTCCCCACCCGCTCTTTCTCAGCCACTTTCACATTCTAGTCCAGGTGGCTTCCAGGGGCCCACAGTGACAAGGTGGAAGTGGGGGGTGGGATGATGGGCATTTCCAGAGGGACCTCAGGAGTGAGTAACAGCTGCTGCTGTCCCAATACCAATTCCCACTGGGCCTCAGCTCCGTGGTTTCTGGAGACTTCGTGAAGCCTGGCCCACCACCATCAGAAATCAGAGCAGCCCAGGTGTCCTGTAGACCCTTGCCTACACTCTTGACGTTTGTTTCTGAATGCTGGCGTCTTCATCATTTGCCCTATTATGAAATTAACAACGTAACATAGAAGAAACAGACATGTAAGTTTATAAGGAAGAAGTTCCAGGAAGCAATGAACATGCCATAGGGCTTCCTGCCCCCCATGATGTGTCAAGGTGAGACCTCTCTAGGGGGTCGTAATCCACCTACTTCGGAAGGTGACTCTGAGGATTCACTAAACATTGGATCTGACAAAACGATCCTCAGGAAGCCCTCATGGTTATAGTATTGTAATGTTTGCGTTGTTATTAAAGTCTTGTGCTGGGACACCTGGGTAGCTCATTCAGTTAAGAGGCTGCCTTCGGCTCAGGTCATGATCCCAGGGTCTTGGGATCGAGTCCCACATCGAGCTCCCTGCTCAGTGAGGAGCTTGCTTCTCCCTCTGCCTGCCATTCCTCCTGCTTTGCGCTCTCTCTCTCTCTCTGACAAATGGATAAAATGTTAAAATAAAGCAAAACAAAATCAAAATGAAATACAATAATCTGGTGCAACTTCAGTCAGGAGAGACGGCGGGGCTAGAGGGTTAAGAGCAGGATCTGTAACATTTTAAGCCCACAGCAATACAAATTACATCCATGACAGCTTTCTTCTCAGGAAGGGAAGTCCACGATGTAGGAAGACTGGTTCCTCAAAGATTTGCTTCCAGAGAGTGCATTGGGAAGCATCGTGTAGTTCTGATGTCATTTACCACCACCACTCAGATGCGTGGCTCTCCCCCTGCTCCATATGGGACATGGAGCTAGGAGACCTGGGTCCCAGTCCCACCTCCGCCACTCAGTGCTGTGCAGCTTGAGGCAAGTTACTCACCTTCTCTGAGTTCCATGTTCTCCACTGTCAGGGAAGGAACAAAACTGAAGGATGCAACATTCCTCCTTCCCCTAACTTCAGCGGATCTCAGAGTCGGGAGAGAATAGGAAAAAAGGAATGGCCCTCTGAGCTGCCAACCAGAGGTGGGGCATTCATACCTCTTCCCTCATGTAATCTTCCCAATGAGGAAGCTTTACAGGTACTTAAGAGCTGGGACTTGGGGGCGCCTGGGTGGCTCAGTGGTTTAAGCCGCTGCCTTCGGCTCAGGTCATGATCTCGGGGTCCTGGGATCGAGTCCCACATCGGGCTCTCTGCTCGGCGGGGAGCCTGCTTCTCTCTCTCTCTCTCTCTCTCTCTCTCTCTCTCTCTGCCAGCCTCTCTGCCTACCTGTAATCTCTCTCTGTCAAATAAATAAATAAAATCTTTAAAAAAAAAATTTAAAAAAAATTTAAAAAATAAAAAAGAGCTGGGACTTGACCCACACACCCCTGGCATACCGCTCACCAGCTGTGTGACTCTGGGGCAGCTGCTAAACCTCTGGCTTTAATTTTCTCCCCTTAAAATAGGATGATAATCTTATCCTTCATTGAGGTTGTCATAAAGATCATAATGGACATAAAAATTATGTATGTGTATATATCTGAGATAGGTTTTGGATTCCTGATTTATAGATAGGGAAACAGACTCTGATCAGTTAAGCATCAAGCAATAAAAGAGAGAGAGATCTGTGCATGAGAGAAAAGTAAATCGGTGGCGGGGGTGGGGCGGGGACGGATGTGGACCTTCTCAACTTCACCTCCTTGTGGCTCTTCCGTTCCAGCCACACTGGCTTCCTCTATGTTACTCAGATACAAACTCTGCTCATTTCTGCCTCAGGGCCTTGACGCTAGCTCTTCCCTCTGCCTGGAATGCCTCTTTCCTAGAGCTTCCATTATTCGGGTCTCAGCCACATGTGCCCTCTTGACCACCCCCTCTGATATAGATGTCTTCCTCCCTCTCTCCCACTCTCTGCCTCCCTTCTCGGTCTTCTGCTTTACTTTTTGTCCTCATCCTTACCACGTAAAATTAAAAATTTGACTACATGTACATTTCCCATCTCCCTCTCGGGATGTAAATACTATGAGAACATTGCCTTTTTCATCACTAATTTGCCTGTCCACGAGGAGTGCCTGGCACGTGGAAGGTGGTCAGGGGTGTTTGTCAAATAAATGAGTGAGTGAGTGAGTGAGTGAGCACCACAGCTAGACCAGAAATTCTCCCTGTCTCCAGGACATGGCCAGTACAAATAATAACAGCTGTGCCTCTGTGCAGCCACTGTGTGTGACAAGTCCTCTTGGAACCTCTGTGAGGTAGGCGTAATGATCCCATTTTACGGTAGCATCAGTCAAGGCTCCCAGAAGAGAAGCGGCTTGCCCAAGGCCTCCAGGCCCTTCGGAGGCAGAGCCAGCCTTGGAATCGGTAGGCCTGCCTCCAGGGCGCCAGCCTGTGCCTTCCATGGCTCTCATGTCTCGGTGCCAAAGGCAGAGAAGCCACCCTGGAAAGCAGCGTCATCGCAGGCTCCGGGCAGCGCGTGCATTTTAGCAACAAGATTTCCAGGTTTCCAGCGACAGCCAGAAAGGGGCCCCGGGCAGGCTGCGGTAGCCTCGCACCCGCGCGGGCGCTCTCCGTCGGCGGGTGACTTTGCAGCGAGGGCGCCTCCGGGTGGCCGCGCCTGATGCTGCAGTTGTCATGGCGACGAGCGCTTCGGCGATTGGTCCAGCGCGGCCGCACTACGTTGCTCCTTGGGCGCCTGGTTGCGGGTGGGGGGAGGCTCGCGAGCGCCCGCCCCTCCTCCCGATGCTGCGAGAGCAAAGCGGGCGCAGACTCCCCCCAGCCCTCCCCTCCTCCCCGCGCTCAGCCACCCCGGATGTGCGGGAGGGAAAAAGCCCGAGGTGGTCCCAGGTAGCATCGAGGCCGACGCCCCCGCCCAACCTGGCGACCATGGTGACTGGACGACTTCACAGGCTTCTGGGCACTGTGTGAGCCCTGCTGTGCTCGGGGCCCCTCGGAGCCTGCTGCTGCCACCCCTGCTCCCGCCCCAGCCTGGGCGGAGGAGCCCGCCGCCCCCGGGAATGTGACTCGCCCCTCGATTTAATTTTATTCCCTTCCACTTCTCGCCTGAGCATCCTGCCTCTCCTCTAACCACGCTGAGCCTTCCCAGCTGGAGAGGAAGAGAAGGGGAAAACTGCCCCCAGACAGGATGGCTTGCAGAAGACGCTACTTGTGAGTATATGTGGCAGGTTATGCCTGAAACGCGGGGCCAGAGGCCAGAGGGGCCCCAACTGAGCTTGGAGCCTGAGTGGGGGCTTTGGGGGAAGGGGTGGGCTGCCATGCAGGGGGCTTGCAGTGGGAGCTGGCCACCAGGCAGAGGTGTCAGCGTTTGTCTCCTGCAGCAGAGGTATTTGTTGGTGGTGACGAAGAGAAAACGGCTGTTAGTCAGCAGGTCTCCATTGGGCCGTGAAATTCCTTATCTCTGAGGGCAGGTAATCCCCAAAAATGCATATACAGGGTCTTCGACGCCACTTCTTCCATTTTGGCTTTTGCTAGAGCCCCAGCATGTCTATCGGAAGAAGCCTCTTGTGCCCTGCTCATTCGTGACCAGTGCTCCAGCCAAGCCTGATGGAAGGTTGGCCGGAAGGTTGGGGTGGGGACAGGGTGCTGTGTCCTCCACGGACAGGTGAAGGTCCAGCCCGCCGTCTTGAGCAGGGGGCACTGGTGTCCTCCTGGGCCACACAGGTGTTCGGTGGGGCCAGCGGCAGAGCACTCATCTGCTGGGCCTATAGCCAGTGGCAGAAGCTGTTAAACTCTGCACGGGGTGGTGACATCACAGGTCCGGGTATTTATGGAAACCCAAGCCCATGCCTCGTTAAGCTAGGCATCCCGGGGGGCCTCGGATTAGAACGTCAGCTTCCCACCCCGCTCTCTGGGGCTCTGCACTGTGCTGTTCTGGGGCAAGCAACCTTTGGGCTCTGGCCTTGCAGGATCTCTCCTCTAGGACTCGAAGCTATAGGGGTGAGATGCAGCTCTGCATCCCCATCTGCCGCAGGCGGTCTGCCCAGTGTCTCAGATGTTCGGGGCTGCTCAGTGACCTCAGACCTTGTAAGGTTAGAGAACCGAGTTGGACCCTCTTGGGCTGGGCTCAGTCCCCAAGGCTAGAAAGGAGAGGCCTGGAGCATTATGTAGGGGCGCATCTTGGGGTCCCCTCCAAGGCCTCAGAATCCTGTAGCATGACAGGGACCTGTGGAGCCCTGAGTTAAGCAGCACCTATCCCCCTCCAGGGAGGGATAGCTTCTCACTAACAGACCGTGAAGGAAAATAAACATACTTCTTGCCATTGCACCAGCAGGCCCAGACAGGAGCCCCAGGGGGCAAGGAAGGTGGCCCGTTTCTATGGTTTGCTGTGATGTTCATTTGCTTTTTCGGTGGAAAAGCCCACGGGTTGGTTTGTTGATGTGCGCAGAACACCCCGGCATTCTCACTCCCTGTGACAAGGCCCCAGCTGTATTTTTGGAAACAAATAGTAAACCTTTCCCCAGCATGGTACGGCCGCCACTGTTGCTGGGAACAGGTCCTCCCAAGGCAGCCTTCTCCCAGCCACATCTTTGCCTGGGCTCAGGAGCTACTCGGTCCTATCTGCTCATGATGTTCCCAGGGACACAGTTGCTGTACAAATTCCACAACCCATCCCAAAACCGGCAGAGACGCATTCTGTCTGCCAGGAGCCCTGGACCCTGCACCCTAACACATAGCCCCTGGCAGGTTTGTCCCCTAGACAGCCTGTCCTGCTGCTTGCGTGGGAGAAGGGCTAAGCCAGTGTAGAGGGAGGGCCTCTGGGGGGCGCTGGGTACCCCTTGCCTCTCATGCATGTGGGTCTTTTTATGCTTCTTCAGCTCTCAGGCTCCCATGGCCTTGGGCTGTCGCATCCAGGCTGTTCCCCCAGATGCTGTCACCAAACCTATGGGTACAAGAGCTTGCAAAGGAGCTAGGGAGTAGTGGGTGACTGGGGAGGTATCGTTGCCCCCAGGTGTTATTACCCCGTGTTTTTATGTAAAGATTGGAGCCGGAGAGCTGGCCTGCTAGATGAGGCCTCACAGGGGGCCCCGAGGGCATGTTTGGTCCCCCACTTCGCCCTCACCCAGAACCTCCGCTCTCCTAGCCCCTGCTGCTCCACCTTTGTTTCCAGGGCTTTCGATGTGGCGGGGTATGGGGGGTTGGTGGGGATGAGGAGCTAAGTATCTGTAGCTATTTAACTTCTGGGGCAGCTGGAAACTCAAGCATGGTAGCATCTAGCCAAC
Source organism: Mustela nigripes (assembly GCF_022355385.1). Taxonomy (NCBI): domain Eukaryota; kingdom Metazoa; phylum Chordata; class Mammalia; order Carnivora; family Mustelidae; genus Mustela; species Mustela nigripes. Next base: position 56,694,451 of record NC_081558.1, read on the forward strand.
ACACGCTTGCACTGTTGGGTTTCAGAGCCTTCTCTGCCCCATCGGCTCTCACCAAGTGCTGTAAAATGGGGTATTGTTGTTCCCATCTTACAGAAGAGGCAACTGTACATGGCTGTTTCATGCTGTCCACTGGGCAGTGGTGTCCCTCTTCTGGTAAACCACAGGCCAGAGTTGACAGAGTCGCTCCAGTGTCTCTGTGCATGGCAGGATCAGGGTGTCGCGAGTCCTCCATTTTCTTGTCCTTCAGTCTCTGGGTCCCGCAGAGTCGGCCCTAAGAGAGTGTTATGGAATTTGGGCTCTCTCTGAGAGTGGGAGCCCCCCTGAGGGCTTGGTCACTTATGGCGGTGGCACAGCAAACACAATAAAGGGTGACAACAAAAACGGGAGATTTCTTAATGAAATGGGGGGAAATCATGAGGCCTCCAAGAATCAGCTCCTTAATCAAATCTGCTAACAACCGAGGTCGTTACTGTACTGACAGTTTAATTAATGGTGTCTTAATTAAGGTCAGCCCCCTTCCGACTATAACTACACATAGCAAGGTAACCACCGTCTTACAGGCAGGTTAACCTTACTGCTTGAACATGGGAAGCTGGATTCCATGCAAACACTGAAGTTAGCAGTGAGTGTGCTATTCAGAGCTGTTGGGGGAGGTTGGGGGCTGGGGGAGCCAGTCTCCTGCTTATGCATTTGTTCTTTCCCTGGCTCGTGCATTCCTTCACTCTGCCTGGAACTCCCGGGACCCCTCTGTCCATTCCTTCGGGGTTTTGCTCTAAGCACCAAATCTAGCTTACAGATCCCACCTCCCCTGCCCAGCACGGTCTCCCTCCACCCACAACAAGAATGTCAGCCGTATCAGGGGAGAGATAGCTGCTGCTACCTCTAGCATCTCGAAAGGCATGGGCATATAATAATTGCTCTGTAAATCTTTGATGATTTACAGCGGGCATGCAGGATGAACGGGAGGAAAGGGCACTCTGGTACACAAATGTTAGGCCACGGTTACAGGTATCGCTGGCATCAGCTCATTTGACCTTCACGGTAACCCTGGGAGGTGGGCTATTATCCCCTGTATACTGGCAATGCCACTGAGTCCCCAAAGGCGACACCCCATCAGGGGGTAGAGTGGGTCTTGAAGCTGGTCCCCCAAGCCAGCTCTAGTGCCTGTTACGCTGAAGGTTTTTACTGGAAGTAGTTATGTCTGGATTGAGCCCCAAGTGTGAGGGAGAAGATGGTGGCAGATGACACTGACGATGTAGGTAGGACCGAGGGCAGGAGGCATCTGGAGTGCCCGGAGGGGGCTCACTCTGCAGGCAGTGGGCCATGGGGAGCCATGGAGGGTTCCGGCCAGGGGTGGGGACCATGTTTACATCACCAGACTGTGGGGGAAGTTGAGGGGAGGCTGAACAGGGCTCTCAACTGTCCTTATCCATAGTAGGCACACATGTCCCCAGAGAACAGTGGCATCCCCTGGGATGTCAGGTCCCCTCAAAAGTCCACACCCCATTTGGACAGTCAGGAAGGAGTACTGTGGGAGAGGTAAGGAGTGTGGTTTGTGCCCTGCAGCCCTGCTGAAGGAGGGGACTGCGGAGCCAGGGTGCTCCTGAGAATGCTCCTGGTTCACTGTCAGACCGGTTTGGTTGTAGCCAACAGGGGCCACATTGTTGCTGGATGCTGACTGGGCACCCACCAGGCCCATTTGAGGCCCACATTCCCTTGCATGCCTCGCCCCACCGACTTGCTGGCACCTGCTGTCTGTCTGCCTCTCACACTCATCCCTGCCCCTGCATTTCTGAGGCCCTGGCCCTCCCAGGGTCTCACAGAGCAAGAAATGGACATTCCCCTGCACCTCCGTCCCTGCCTTGCTTTGTGATCCTGGGGAGCAGGCCTCTTGCCATCTTGGGCCAGCGTGTCATCGGGAACAAGAGAGGCAGGGTCCCCTCTTGCCGGTTGTCAGTTAGGCAGGCCCACTCAGAAGGGTGGGAGGAGAGAGGCCGGCAGCTGCGAGAAGCAGGACCTGCATTTCAGACATGCCGACTCTTTCACACACATGCAGCTCTGTCTGTCCCACATGCTGGGGACATGGACGTGGCATCATCGTCCACGGACGGATCCATTCACCCCACCCAGTCTGCGTACCAGGCCTGGTGGGCCGCTTACTATAAGCAGCAGTAGCCCAGAGCAGCGATAACCAAGGCCACAGAGGCCCGAGCCATGGAGAGATGGAGGGAAGAAAAGAGGGGGCCCCGAGGAACAGTGGGGTGGTCCCGCTCGCACACTCCCCTTCTCTGGCTCTGTGGCTGCCTGGCACTTCCCGCTTCTCCAGTCCTGCCTTCCCTCACTGCACACCCCAGTGCTCTCAGGAGCTCCCGCCCCAGCTGCTTCCTCCATCAGGAATGCCCTTTCTCCCCCTCACTCCAGACCCCAAGGTCCAGCTCATGGCTCTTTCTTAACCTCCCCAAGCAAACTGGCCCCCACGCTGGGCCCCTGCCTGCCCGGTGCTCCCCTTTGCCAAGTCCCCTTTGTGCAAGTCCCCTCCATTGTTGCCAACTGCCCACTTCCCATTTCCCCCATCAGACTGGGAGCTTCCAGGCAGGGCCTCGCCTCTGTTTCTCAGCACCCCTGCAGGCCCTGGCCTGGCAGAGCACCAGTAACCTTAAAAGGGGCAGTAAAGGGATGCCTGGGTGGCTTAGTTAAGGGACTGACTGCCTTCACTCGGATCATGGTCCTGAGGTCCTGGAATCGAGTCCCGAGTGGGGCTCCTTGCTCAGCAGGGAGCTTGCTTCTTCCCCTGGCTCTGCCTACCACTCCCTCTGCTTGTGCCCTCTCTGACAACTAAGTAAAATCTTAAAAAAAGTGATAAAATACACATAACATAAAATTTGCCATTTTAACCATTTTTAAGTATGCCCTTCAGGGACATTAAACATGTCCACATTGCTGTTGAACTTTTCCATCTTCCCAAACTAAAACTCTGCCCCCGTGAAACACACACTCCCCAATCCCCCGCCCCCCGCTCCCAGTCCCTGGCAGCCACTGTCCTACTTTCTGTCACCAGGACTGTGACTGCTCCAGGGACCTCATGTAAGTGGGATCGTACGGTGCTTGTCCTTTTCTGACTGTTCATGCTGTAGCCTGCATCAGAACCTCCTCCCTTTTTAGGGGCGAATAGTACTCCATTGTGCCCGTTATGTGGGTAGCCCACATCTTTATTAATTCCCCCATCAGTGGACTCGAGTTACCGTGAGTAACACTGCTCTGAACATGTGTGTGCTCATATCTCTTCAAGACCCTGCTTTTAATTCTTTTGGATATATACCCCAAAGTGGAAATGTTGGCTCAAATGGTAATTCTATTTTTAATTTTTTGAGGAACCATGATTTTGTTTTCCATGGTAGCTGCCCCATTTTACATTTCCACCAGCAGTGGGGGACGGTTCCGGGTTCTCTACTTCCTCACCAGTATTTGCTGTTCGGTGTTTGGGAATTTTTTATAATAGCCATCCTCCCAGTGCAACGTGGTCCATCGCTGTGGTTTTGACTGACCCTTTCTTTGATAAAGGCAGAGTGAGGCAACCTCCCCACCTCCCGATGGACCGCCTGGCCCCAGGGACCCCTGGCATTGACTCAGGAGGGCTGGGTCGGGCTGGGCACCCAATGGGACCTCCACTGACTTCACTGGGGCATCTGTCCCAGTGTAGGTCTGTCTGCTCTGGGCCCACCACCCAGAACCTAATCCTCCAGGGGGCCTGGCCCCTTTGGCTGTGATGGGCACACAGTGGGTCCTCAAAATTTTTAATCACAAAAGCAATACCTGCTTCAGTCTATTTTTTGGTGATTATTTAGTCATATAACTGAGAGAGAATTCTTCCACGTGGTTTAAAAAAATGTCTGTATGCAGTGCAAAATCACACCCCTCCCTCCTTGTCCTTCTACCTGGAGGCCACCACTGTGTCCACTTTCTTCAGGTCCTTCAGAGAAGTTCTTTTTTTTTTTTAAGATTTTATTTATTTATTTGACAGAGAGAAATCACAAGTAGATGGAGAGGCAGGCAGAGAGAGAGAGAGAGGGAAGCAGGCTCCCTGCTGAGCAGAGAGCCCGACGCAGGACTCGATCCCAGGGCCCTGAGATCATGACCTGAGCCGAAGGCAGCGGCTTAACCCACTGAGCCACCCAGGCGCCCAAGAAGTTCTGCATATGTACCTACGTGCTTTCAGCTGTCAAGCTGGCAGTTCTGGATTTGAGCCAATTAAAAGCTCAGTTTGATGGTCAGGAGGCTCCGGGTGGCTCAGGGAGTTAGGTGTCCGACTCTAGATTTCAGCTCAGATCATGATCTTGGTGTTGTCAGGTTGAGCACTGTGTCAGTCTCTGCGCTCAGTACAGAGTCTGCTTGGGATTCTCCCTCTCCCTCTCCCCCTCCCCCAGCTGGTGCTCTAAGTAAATAAATAAATAAATAAAATCTAAGGGGGAAGAAAAGCGCTCAGTTTGGGGGGACATGTGACCAACTAGGCCTTAAAGGAGGCAGCCATCTCCTTCTGGTGGGAGACCCTGACCAGCTAGTTCCACGTAGCTTGACCATTGTCACCTTGGCTGGCAGTCCAGATCCGTCCTGTTGAGCACAGGTATTAGCGCCTGTCCAGCACCTGGCTTGGGCTGGAGCCTGGGGAACAGCAGCCCCTTGCCCTTGGGGAGACAGATGCAGGTGGAGTGGCCAGTTTGGGGACAGAGAGTGAGTGCGGGGGGCTTTCAGCAGGGACGCCCTGCCTCCTTGGGGCCCCTGGAGATGTGGGCAGGCATTCTAGGGGGCTCGAGGGGAGGGGTCTGGTCAGCAGGGGCCACAGGGGATAGTATCCTACAGTGTGGACAGCAGGCCTGCACAGCAAAGAATCTGTGAATGTCTAACTGCATAATCATGGGAGTGAAAATCCATGCATACATAGATAACCAAGCCCGGGACCTCACTCCATTCGGCATCCAAACCACAAAACGTGTTTCATAAGGTTTTAATATACACTGCATTTTCCAGGAACGCGACTGCTCTTCTCACAGTCGAGGGAAGATCAGACTTTGATAGGCTCAGAGCTCTGCCAAGAGCTGTCACCGAGGGCAGCTTCCCCCCCAGCCCCCCACCCCGGGGCAGTGACTTGTCAGCAATCTCCTGTACCCTGCCTGGACTGGAGCCACCGCCACCTAGAGAGGCAGGCGACTGACATCCTCCTGATGCCCTGAGGGACAGCCAGACCCACCGCGTCACGCCTGGTGCCCTGTCTCTTCCTTATGGTTACTTTCCTTCTTTGCTCTCTGGATTGTTACAGTGAGGGCATTCTGTTGACTTTTTTTTGTGTCGATAGCCGTTACATATGAACTTGATGTCATAACAGAAGGCGGCAGCACAAGGTTAGGGTTCTAAAGGACGAGGGATCCTTGTAACAGAACTGTGGTGTGGCTGATCTGTGAGGGTGCGTGTATGAACCCACACACGTGATAGAAGCCCATGGAACTGAACACACACCTGCACACATGTGCGTGCTCACACACGGACACAAGTAGGAGTAAAACGGGAGGTCTAGCATGGCGGACCACACCTCGTCAGTATCAGCAGTGGTATTGTCCTACGCTTTGTATAGTAAGACGTCACCATGGAGAAAGATGGGGTAAAATATAAACAGGACTTCTCTGTATTATTTTCAACAACTACAGGTGAATCTATAATAAAAAGGTTAATTTTTTTTAAAAGGCTAACAGGTGTTGGATCTAATGGGCTGGAGTCCTGGTGACCATGAGACAGGAAGATGGGCTACCCCCAGGCTCAGTCCTTCCACAAGAAGCCTGTGTGGTCACCACCTCCCTGAGAGAGGACACTCCTTGACCCCTTCTCCCCAAAGGCAGCACCCAACCAGGGGCCCTGGGGCCAGCTTCCTCCCCTTCCAGAAAGACAATGTAAGCCCCTTTTACTGCCAGCTGGGGCCTAATCAGCCCTGGAAATAAGTATAAGGGTCTAGAACTCTCTCTGCAGACACCCTCACTCTCCCGGAAGCCCCCCTCCTGAAGCCTAGGCTCAACCCCACCTGGAGGCTCCCTCGGGTGGGCCTGCCTGCTCCCTCCTGCTCAGCCTCTGCCCAGTGCCACCTCCATGGGTGACAACACAGCCACCTCCTTCTTCCCTGCCCCTGTGTCTGCTCCCTGCCTCCCACCCAGCCACAGGGAGCTGGGACAGACACAAATCGAACATTGCTTCCGATGCCATTCAAAGACAAAAATGCAACCCAGCCAACTAAAACTAAAAGGTTAAGGGAAGCAAGTGTTTTTGATGAGTCTGTCGTCCTGCAAATTGACTTTTCAGTGAATGGGCTTTTGGCAAATTGACTCGTCACGGGCTGAGGGAGACTGGGACGAGGCCAGTGAGGCTGGCGGAGGCGGGTTCAAAACCAGACAGAGTGCAGTGTTGGCTCAGGCCCCCACCCACCTGGGATCTTGGGGGCCAGGCCCCCTGGACAGACTCCCTCCCCAGCAGACCGATTCTGGCCTCCCCTCTTCGGTTTACCCGATTCTCTGAGGTTGAGCCAGGAACACAAGGCCTGGGCTGGAGATGCCCCATGTCTATCCCTGCCTCCAGTCACACCTGACCTTGCCAGACACTGGTGCCCTGGCCTGTCCTCAGAGGGACGAATCGCCCAATGGTGACAGGCTCCCACCGGAGCGGCCTCAGAGCTCCGCAGGCGGCCAATCTCAGCGTGGTTAATTGCAAGATGTTTTATTGGCTCCGGCGGTTTCCTTCCTCGTCAAGACGGTCCCGGCATCTGTTTGGAATGGTTAATAAGGGAAGTGATGCATTTTTAATCACTGCAGCCTTCTCTGCAATTCACAGCCTGTCTCTCGCAGCGCTTGCTGGGTGCTGAGATAACACAGAGAGCCAGCCTTCCTCACATTCGCTCTCATTATCCAACCAGAGAGAAATGCCCGCCTGCGCCCAGTTGTCCCCCAGAGGCCTGCAGGCACCTCCCAGGTCCCTCAGTCCCCCATCCTGGGCCAAATCCAGGCGCTGACCATCCCCAGGGCTGCTGGGTGATCAGGCTGCCCTGGTGGAGCTCCCTGAGACTGGGCAGGCCCTGCAGACTGGAGGGGCCCACCAGTGGGGTTCTCGAAGCCTTTTCTGATACCTCCTCCTGTCACAGGGCCCAGTCACCCTCTGAGGAGCTGCTTGGATGGAACCCCTTACCTGCAAGTGGGGCAGTGTGACTTGGGGCAAATGACTTAAACTGTCTGAACCTCAGTTTCTTTTCGGTAAAAATGGGACCAATAATTCCAGCTTGGCAGGGTAGCCCTCAGGATTCAGTGAGGTAATAAAGCACGTGGTGCTTCTGTTGCCTAAAATATCATTCTCATCCCCTTCCTTCCCTGGATTCTCACTGCACAGGGATAGGCTCTGGGACACGCTGAGACTTAAGAAACATGGATATCTGGGAAGGGGAAGGAAGCCAGGCTGGGGTTGGGAAATGTGTTAATCCAGGAGCCTTTGGGCTCCAAAGGACAGAAACTCCAATCATAAGAGACGTGAGTGGTTACATCAGGGCACAGCCCAGGGGCCTGCTTCAGTGTGGCTGAATCCGGGGGCTCCTCTACTCTGGCTACCATCTCCTGCTGCCCTCCCCCAGGTCTTGTTCCCACGTGGGGGCTTTGGGGTCACGGCCATTCCTGACACCCTCTCCATGACCCAGGGGAGGCCATGTGCCAACAGGCCAGCCATTGTCACTTGGCTCCCATGGAGCTGGGCTGACAGGGTCACCCCCACCTGGCCCACGGCCCTGGGAGTGTAGAGGCAGATTCGCATGTGCGTGTTTGTGGGCAAGAGGCCGTAAACTGAGGCTACAGGCAGCCCACTGAGTACGTTTGGAGCCAGAAGGCGACATGGGCCAAGCTGGTGACCTCAGCTCGGGCGTGGGCAAAGACTCAGGGTTACCAAACCGCAGATAGGCATCAGGGAGGCTGGCCTTCACCCAGGCAGCTGAGCCTGAGCGCCAGGGGCTGTGCGGATGAGAGGACAGGGTCTACAGCCAGGTGGGCTGCACAAGTCCCCAGGACTCCCCAGTGCTCAGGACCAGCCGACCTGCCACCACAGGCTGCCATACCTCCCACTTTCTTAGCCAACCGTGGCTTATAAACAAGAGCCATTTTTCTTAGCATTTCATCTTTTCTCTTTTCCCCAGTAGCATATATTAAACAACAGCAAGATTTTTTTTCTAAAGCTGCCTAGGGCATGGTGTGTTTCCCCCAAAATCCTGTTTCAGATGGCCCTCGCCTCCTTTTCACCAGCCCCTCAGGCAAGGAAATCCTGTCTGTGCTTTGCCTCCCAGGGGAGGAGCAGTATAGGGAAGAGGCCAAGTGAGGGCTACAGAGGCAGGCATGCCCCACTTCTGTAAAACGGGCCATCCTGGGCCCCCCCACCAAGGCCAGGGTGAGGACTCATGGGGGTGACTGCAGACGGCACGCAGAGGTTGTCAGGTTCTTGAGAAAAATCATTTAGCAAGGGCGAGGGCCTCAGATGGCCTGGGCTGCTGCCGTGGGCATGAACACCCTACCTTTGTCCACAGCACTTCCCAGTGTATGGAGCAGTCAGTGAGAGGTACGTGTGCGGCTCAGAACCACCCCAGAGACAGAGCACGGCTGGAGGCCCTTTCATAGAGGAGAAGCTTGAGGCCCTGGGAGGCACGCAGTTCATCTCAGGGTCCCTGTGGGCTAAAGGGGTGGTCCAGGCATGGGTCCTGGGCTCAGCTCATGTGTTCCCTGGATCAAGTCTGGGTTCTCCGGGTACCCTCCCTCCTGTTCTCCGGGCTGCTGCTTCCTCCTGGAGGCTAGGGCTGAGGGTCTGCCAACCCCAGAGCCCCCCGAGCAGTGTGAGGCACCTCTCCTGGACACACAGGGCACCTTCCCCTCCAGCAGGCTTCCCAGACTAGGCTGTGCGTGTGGCTTTGTCTCCGTCCAGTGCTTATTCCTCAGACACGCGCTGAGCCTGTCATCAGGCTTCAGACAGAGGTCCCTGCCACACACCCCCAAGTCCAGAGAAGGACATGAGTCCAGAGAGGGCAGGGCTCTCCCGAGGGTCACCCAGCCCATCAGTGGAAAGCCAGGGTGTGGACTCCAGCTTGGGGACGGCAGTGCTGCTCACCCCCTCTCCTAGGGCCACATCTGGCTCCCTGATATTGAATATCCCGGCTGGGCCCTCAGGAGCCTTCCTGCCTACCCAGGCCTTGCTCCCTGGCCCCAGCCACGACCCCTCCATTTTGGGCCCTGCAACTATCTCTATACTGACTGAGGGAACAGAGACCTTGGGGTGCTGTGCCATGGAGATGACACTGAGGCAGGCCTTAGGGACAGGTCAGAGCCCAGCGCAGAGCAGCCCTCAGTGTTTGCCAGGTAAGAGAGGGACAGCCTGTCTCCTTCAGCCTGTAGTTTGTTTTCTGTTTCTCTCTCTTCCATCCAGAAAGCACTGTCCAGGGGGCGCCCCCCTGCCAGGCCTGGGCTGGGTGGGGCAGGCATGATGGAAAAAGCCAGAGGTGGTCCAGTGGGGAGGCCAAGGGCTTAACAGAGCAGAGTGCCCACTGAGGGTCGGCCTAAGGCTGGGTGACAGGAAGGGAGGGGAAGACATCAAAGGAGTCACAGGCTACACTATCCAGGATCTGGCTTGGGGTCTGGGTGGGTGGCAGTGCTGTCACCAAGATGGGCCCCCCTGTGGGGCAGCCAGGGAGGAGCTGGGGGAGCACCTAGCTGAGTGTTGTATAGGGGACGGAGTTGGGGAAAGTCAGAGGCTGGGACAGACCACCAGTGGGGACGCTGTCTCTCCGTCTACCCCTCAGCTCCCCACCCCAGGGGTCTGCCCTGCCCAGCCGGCCAAGGACAAAGTCTGCCTGCTACTACTACCGCCACCAGCCTGCCCCGCAGGCCAAGGATGCCCAAGGCCTGCCTGGGCTATAGCCACCTGCCTAGAGAATGCTCTGTGTCCTGAGCAGAGACCAGACTGTGGGGAGTAGAGCATGCTGGGAGGGCGTCTTGCCGCCCCTGAAATAGCAGCCCCCACACTGTGGCCTTCACCTTGAACTTCTTTACTCTCCAGCTCCTCCCTCTTTGAACGGAGTGTGTAGGTCGGAGCTCCCCTTTTATCCAGAGACCACCACACCCCTGGATCCAAGGCCTGGGAGTGCCCAAGAGCTCTGCCAGCCGACACTCCCACCCCTGAAGGCTTCAGGGTCTTCTGCCCTTGAGCTATCCCCCATACGGAGCTGGGATCTGCCTCCTGCTGCTGCCGGCTGGGGTCCCTTGTCAGTTGTGCAGATCTGACCCTTTCTCTCCTGCCCCACCCCCTCTCCAGTCTAGTCTGCCCTGAAGTCAAGAACAGCACTGCAGTGCCCTATCTTCCTGTGTGACTGGGGCCAAGCCCCTTCCCCTCTCTGCACCCAGCTGGCTGTTCTGCAAGGTGGGGGTGATCATAGAACCTGCTCCCAGGCTGGTCGGAAGGGCAGAAGCCACATGCCCAGTGCTCAGCACACAACAGGCCCTCAGCATGTAGTGGCTTCATGGTTACTGGCTCCTCTGAGCCTCGGTTTCTCGTGAGGTTTACAATAAAGCACCTAGCCCAGGGCCTGGCCTGCAGTGGGTTCTGCAAAAAAAGCTTTCATTTAACTGAACTGAATCAACACATCCAGTCTGCAGGGGCAAATCTCCATGAAAAGAGCTTGCAAGGGGAACCTGAGTGATTCATCCCTCCCGGGTCCTGGTTCCCCGCTTTCAGTTGAAGGGAGTCTGGTGGCAGAGTGGCCTTTAATGTGGTTGTGGAGTGTGGCCACAAAGGTGGAAGGAGCAGGGTCACCCCCCCCCCCCCGTGACTTGCTCACCATGTGACCCTATGCTTGGTGGCCTGAGCCCCGCCCCACCTCCCACGGTACTCCCAGCTTTGTGCTTCAGGCTCGTACGTATGCAATCGCGTGTGTGTGCACACTGTTTTGTGCGTGCCTGTGTGCGTGTGCGCATGCTCACGTGATGGTCAAGGTGTAGGTCTGAGAGCACATCCATGAGTCGAGGTGCTGTTAGTGGGCCCCACGTAGGATGCGGAAGGGGACACAGTGCCCACTGAGGTCCATGGCCTCCAGGAGGAGTGCCCCGTGCCCACCGCACTGCTCCAGGGCCAGGGGCTTGGGTTAGGGAGGGCCCCCCAGCATTCCCCGACCACAGAAGAGAGATGCCCTTCACCACTACACCTAGACATATGTCTCCTTCACCCGGCTTAGTCTTCAGTCTGACGGGGCTCAGGGGGTATATCGTTCGGGGAAAAGCAAGGACAGTGTGTCCAGGAGAGGACCTCTCTGTGAGGAGCAAGTACATAAGTAATATATATAGCTATGCATGTATGTATCTGGGTGTATTCATATACAGTCATTCTAGAAGAATACCCAAGAAACTGCTGTCCGGGACTCCCTGGGAGTGCGGGGGGGTGGCCTTGGTGGGCGCAGGGCAGTGGGGAGGCACACTTTAAACTCTATCTTTTTTATTTATGTGTGAACCATGAGAATGTGTTCACTATTTAAAAGTTAAATTTTTTTAATGTGCAAGTTGCTGAGTTTGGGGTGAATCAGCTTGTTTTCTGGCTATCCAAAGCCACCCCTGCCCCGGTCCCCGCCTATCCCCAGCCCTACAAGTGAAAGATAACCTCCGGGAACACGTGGCTCAGCAAATCTTCCACTTTAAGGTTGTGCGGGGTCAGAAAGTTCTCCCGGTTGGGGGTCAGCTGTCTGGAATGACTGCATGATGGGGACCATGGAGAACAGGGTGGGGAACAGAGCCCTGATGACCCAGGTCAGGGTCTGGGGTGGGGGGTTGCTTACCAGCCAAGAGGCCTCAGGACTTGGGCAGGTGTGAGCCCCTCTGAGCCTCAGTTTCCTCATCTATAAGATGGGGATAAGAAACTCCAGCCGCGGGGTGCCTGGGTGGCTCAGTGGGTTAAGCTGCTGCCTTCGGCTCAGGTCATGATCTCAGGGTCCTGGGATCGAGTCCCGCATCGGGCTCTCTGCTCTGCAGGGAGCCTGCTTCCTCCTCTCTCTCTGCCTGCCTCTCTGCCTACTTGTGATCTCTCTCTGTCAAATAAATAAATAAAATCTTTAAAAAAAAAAAAAAGAAAGAAAAAAGAAACTCCAGCCGCCCACAGGCTTGAGGATTAAATGAGACCCTGTCAGCACCTATCTGAAGAGCCTGGCACCAGACAGGGGTGAGGCTGAAAACCCAGGAAGGACCCTCCAGAAAGGCCAAGGGGACCCAGTGGGTTTGCTGGAAGCTGCGTCTCTCCTGGAGATGGGCAGGGCAAGGAGTCCCAGTTGGGAGGGTCTGCAACACACTGTCCCCTTCTCCCAGCCTCTATTGGACTAAAACGTCCTGAGCTCCCTGCCCATCAGCAAATTGGGCCTAGGATTGACAGGACGTGGCAGTCCCAGATGCAGTGCCAAAGGCCCTGGGGCACAGGCATGGCCAGGTTCTGAGCCACATGTGGAGGCCTCAGTCCACTCCCCCAGCCAGGAAAGACTCTGAACGTGCCCTCTCCTGCTGCCCTGTCCTGTAGACACCTTCTGCTGGTGTCTCTGCCTTAAAAAGAGAATACCTGGTGGGATATTTTGGGTGGCATCTTTTCAGCTGAGATGCTGGAGTGGTGGGGTTGAGGGTCTCAGTGGGCCTCCCTCTCCAAACCATGATTTATTCCTGCAGCAGATGCCTGGCCTGTCCCCGCAAAAAAGAGGACCCTTGCCTTGAACATGCTCCCCTGGTTCCCATTTCAGGCCTTCCCCTTGCTTATTCCTTACACAGAGCCCCACCTTTCTAAGCCAGTGTTCAGTCGTCACTCAGACCTAGTTTCAGCGGTCAGTTCTTCCAAAGGGCTTTTCTTGGCTAGTGTCTCATACACCTGCTTCTACTTTCTGTCCTGGTCCAAGTGACCTTGTTGGTGTACACACTTACCTACTTCTCTTGTCTGTCCCCTTCCTCTACTCAGACAGTGATATGTCTGTCTTGCTCACTCTGTATCATCCTGTACTCTGAAGAATGCCTCTGATGACATCTGGAAGCCTCTGTTTTCTCATCTGTGAATTGGGGATATGAACATCTCGAGTTGCAGGCTGGTTATGGGGTGATAGGAGTCAGTACAAAGTTCTTAGAGTGCCTGGCCCAAAGTGGGGGCTGTGTAGTTAGTAGGTGGGATGCATGAATCACTGTCCCAGAGTGGCCTGAGACGCACCCCCCTGCAAAGTTAAGAACCACATCTTTAGACAAACCCTCTTATGGTGCAGCTGGGGAAACTGAGGCTTAGAGAGACTAGGTGCACTCCTGGTTTCACCTAGGGCCTCTGCGTGGTCGCCCTGATCTCTCTCTCCACACCTCTGTCCAAGGAGGGGGTGGTTGCACAGAGACAATTTCCCGCCCACCCACTCCCCCCTCCCACCCGCCAGCAGGGAGTTTTCCAGACCCAGGCTGAGTTTCTGGGCAGAGCTGCCTGGCAGGATAGAGGGGCATGGAGGCCAACCTGGGGACAATCGTCTCACTGTGCCGCTGGGTGGTGGGGCCTCAGGCTGCTGGGCAGGGCCGTCTGGGGCCCAGAGCCAGGACAGGAAGGCCGAGGCTGGGTGGGCAGGAGCCCTCTGTGGCTTTTCCAGGGGCAGGTCCCAGGAGGGGTGTAGGGGACTGGGCAGGACCGCCAGGGCATGGCCAGCATGGCAACACCTCACATCTGTCTGGTTTACAAAGCGCCTCCTGTCTGTCCACTCCTGGAGCCTCACTCTGGCCTCTGAGGCAGGCAGATCATAGATGAGGAAGCAGAGGCTGAGGCAGCATCCCTTAACTCATGAGACCAGAACTGGGAGCCCCAGCAGGTCTGTGGGCACCACTGTGTGACTTTGGGCAAAAAGCCTCACCCTTCAGGGATAAGGGGATGAGACAACAGGGCAGCCTGGCCCAGGGGAGAGGCCTCCTGGGTTCAAGTCCCAGGACCACTGCATACCTTCTCTGTGTCTCTGCCTCCGCAGCCCCAGAGGGGAAGGATGACAGCACCCTGGCCCTGGTCCTGAGGGGCTTTCTCCCTGGCCACCAGCAGAGCTGTCAGGAGCCCAGACCCGGCCTGCCATTGCTCACGCAGTGCCCGTGGCGTGTGTCACAACAGATTCATGTAGACAGGGCATGGGGTAGGCGTGGAGCAGAATGGCGCCCAGTACGTCCTCCCTCAACCTTGTCTCTGCCCCAGACAGAAACACTTTGTAGGTCCTGAGAATGGCCAAGCACTCGCCATCCCCAATGCTGTAGGAGAGTGCTGGTCCAGCCTCTTGGGTCAGCATCCGCGTGTACCCAGAGACACAAAAACATTCCCACCCCGTGACCCAGAAATTCCAGGCATGGGTCCTAGAGGAACATCCCAGCCCATGCACAGAGGCAGTATTGATGGGATGGTCCCTCAGCCTTGTTTACCAGGAGAGGAGAGAGGAGCCCAAGCCCAGCACCCACCTGGGGAGGCGGGGAACCCACAAGGGTTCCAGGCAGCTTTCCAAGGGGTGACGTGCAGGAATATTTGAGACCTAAAAACACATCCGAGAGAAGTGTGGAGCGAGGGGGTAGGGTGGGAGTATTTTATAGAACAGACTGTTTTTTGTGTAGCCAAAAAATATATATATGCCTAGTCACGGGGACGCACTTAGAGAAGGGCCCCGCCGGAAAATATTCTGAAATAGTTACACTGGTCAGTCTCTTGGAGAGCTGGGATGGTAGATGATTTTAGTTCTTTGTGCTCTGCTGTTATTCTTACCGTCGATGCAGTGACGCTGTATTGCTTATTTAATGACAGGGAGCGAGGGACAGTGTAACCGGGAAGGGTAAGGTCTCCCCCGTCTCTTTGTAGACGGACGTAAATTCCACAAATATGTCCCTTCCGGGGCCTGTGACAATCCGAGCTGCCTGGCCTCAAGTTCCCTCCTGGGTCATGCCCTCACCCCACACATGGACCTGGCTACCCACTGCTTTCTACAGACAAGTCCACTCATAGAAGCGCCTGTGGCGTTTGCACCGACTCCCCAGAGTTCGGGGGTCCCAGGAGGGGTCCCTTCCCATGTCCTTTGTCTCTGCTGTTTGTGTTCACCCCATTCCTTCCCCATTCTCCCCAGGAGCAGACAGGGTTCCCCTTGGGCCTGAGACACAGGAGCTCAGAGCCACCCGTGGCAGCCCGGACCCCACCAGAGAGCCCTCCAAGTATCCCTTCCAGAAAGTCCAGGCTGCAGAATTCTCACAGCAGAGACCAGGTTCTTTTTAAACTTGCCAAGTTCAGATGGTGCTAAGGGATTAGCTCGTTGCCTATTAAACTCACCTGGGGAGCTTTTGATAAGGAAGGTACACGTGAACAGAGGTTTCACAGAAGATACAGAGAAACTGGGGAAACAATGGTCAAGTCGGTGGTTGAATGAAGTCAGTGAAATGCAAATTCAGACCACAGGGAGATCGCACTTCATAGCTCTGGGAGTGGCTAAGATCAAAAAAACCGTGGCAGCACACTGCTGGCCAGGATATGGGGCAACTAGATCATGCCTAAGTCACTGTGGGGGACATTAAAACCGTCTGGCCACTCTGGAAGACAGTTTGGCAGTTTCCCATTCAAAGCAAATGTATGCTCACCATACGACCCGCTGTTGCACTCTTGGCCATTTCTTCCAGAAAAATGAAGACTCATGTTCACAAAGAATCCGTATCAGAATGTTCGTAGTGGTTCTACTCATAAGGGCCCCCAAACCGGACACGACCCAGATGTCTGTTGGTGGGACAGCTGGGGTGCGTCCGTGCCATGGGGTACGCATTAGGTCCACAGCCACCCAAAGGAGGTAATGAGTTACTCAGCAACTCAGATGAACCCCCAGGGAGGAATTACATGGAGTGAAAAAAAAGCCCGTCTTAAAGAGTTACACGTTGTATGATTCCATTCATAGAGCATTCTTGATAAGACACATTTGCCAAGACGGTGGTTGACAACGGGTGGTTGTCAGCAGGGAGGGACTGGGGAGGAGAGGGTAGCCCAGAGCCTGGTGGGGGAACCCTTGTGGCTTTGATCACGGTGGAAGTTACACCAAGCTACATGTGTGTTAAAATTACACAGAGACACACATGCGTGCATATGTACACACACACACGTGCTTCTCTCACTGGCAAAGTCAGAATAACCATGGCGGATGGTACCTATGTCAGCCTCGATGGCACCCTGTAGTTGTGCAAGATGTTATCACTGGTGGAGGCTGGGGAAGGGGTGCCTGGGACTTCCCAGTACACTGCATTTTACTACTTCCTGTGAATCTATGTTTATTTCCAAGCAAAGAATTTTTAAAAACAAAACAAAACACCCACCATGCAGGAACACACCCCCAGAGGTTATATGACTTAATTGGCCTGGCGTAGAGCCCAGGCATCAGTACCTCAGAATTCTTAAAAACGCCCTTCCCACTGTACAGCCTGGAATAGAAACACTGACCACTTCCTCATTCAGCAGAGGGAAACTGAGGCCAGAGAGGGGAAGGGGTTTTCCTGAGGCCACACAGCTGCTGTAGGGTGCCTGAAGGGACCTTCAGCTACAAAAGGCCCAAGCTCTGAGTTATTTCCTGCTGCTCCAGGCTACGGCTGAACTACGCAGGGTTTTTCACATAAATTTTTATTGAAATACAATATACAGTTGAATTGTAAACAGACAGCACACTCATGTGATCAGCACCAAGGCCCCCAAACCCCGGATGTTCCAGCCCACTCCCCAAGAGCCCCCTCCTGGCCCTGCCAGCCATGGCCTGTCCCCCACAGTTGCCCTCTCCTGTTTTGTTCCAACACAGAGCAGTTTTTCCCGTTCCTAAACTTGGTATGAGGGCTGGGTACTGTTTAGGAGCTGTGCTAGAGAGGACTGGAGCAGCCGGTTTATTCGGAAGAAAAAAGAAAGTGGCCTCCCCCAGGAACCCACTACAGTAAGGCTGGGGGCGGGGGTTCTGAGAAAGGACTGTCCCAGGGCAGTCACCTTGTCCAGGCTGGCCGGAAGGGGCTGTTCTCTCCCCCGCACCCAAACTGGAGACAGGAGTCAGAGCTGGAGGTCTGCCTGGCTAATTGAGAGTCCTGTGTCCGAGCTTGGTCCAGGGTCCTCTGGGCAGGGAGAGGTAAAGCAGCTCAGTCCTCCAGTAAGACTAGAGGCATTGAAGAAATTTCCCCCCGCATATAAAATGAGAGTTTTGTATATGTGAATAAAACAAATGTCTATTAATATAGGATCAGTGCTAATGTAACATGTTGTTATTTTGCTGACTTACTATTGGTATTAAGCATTAATATAGTCTATTTTAATGTATGTTACATAATGTATGTATATTACATACATATATGTATGTTACATAATATAAGGCATATTGAGTAATGTCCAAATCTTTCGAATCCTATCTATACTAGTGATAGCTGGCATTTATGGAATGCTAAGTACCTTAAATGTCTAAGCCAGCTGACTTCCCAAAACACTACAGTTGAGGATACCAAATGGAAGCACAGAGAGGTTCGTTGACTTGCCCTGGGTCACACAGCTAGTTTGTGGCAAAGGTAGGATTTGAACCCTGGCCCTCTTGGCTCTAGAACTCATGTTGGAACGTAGAAGGCCTAACATCTCAATATGCACTATGACATGCATGATAATAGCTGTGTCAGTATCTCATAGGCATGCACTGGCACTTTCTGGTTTACAAAGTGCTTTTGCTTTTTCATCTCTCCCCTCGTCCATGTGAGGTGGCACTGGGTGGAGTGGAACAAGGTGCCATGCCTTGTTTCAGAGGGGGGGCCGAGTCTCAGCGTTTCTCTCACTACCAAGGTTGGAGCTGTGGTGTGAGCTCGGGTGGTTGGTTCCAAGTGCAATTATACTCAGTCTCACTGTACCACCCTCACGGGCTCCCACAAGGACTGAAAGAGTTGATATCTGGAGAAGGTTAACAGCAATGCCTCCTAGCACAGAAGAGCTGCTCCAAATAGACTCGCCGTTGTGAATGAAGGGGGAGAGGGGAAAGGAGGAAGGAAGGAAGCAAGCGATCTTCCTTGGAGGTCATGATCGGCAAAGAAGGCTGCATGGAGAAGTTGATACTTGAGCAGGGTTTTGTAGGGTGAATAGGAGTTTCCTGCATGATAAAGAGGCAGGGAACAGAATGGTTTCCCAGGGACAGGGCACCCCGAGCTGCACCTGCCTTGTGCCTCGTGAGGGTTATGCAAGGGTTAGATGAGGACGTATGTGGGAACAGCACCTAGCACCAGGTGGGCTCTCTGCCGCTGGCCGGGATACTGCCAGGTTCTCGTTATGTAGTCAGAGCAGGACCGGAGCTAGGGAGCCAAACCCCTTTGCTTGTGTTGGATGGCTCTATGCCTGGGCACCTTGGCATCACTTTGCTGTGTCCCTGTCACATCGTATTTGTACTTCCTCTTGTGGCATCCTGCATCTGAGGGGTGCTGAACACTGGGGTTTCTTGTCTGGACTAGGGACTTCCTGAAGGCAGGAGCTCCTCACCACTCCCAATAGGAGGTCCTGCCACTAGAGGGAAGTAAGCCCCTCCTGACCAGCCCCACCCTCTCTCCCCCTGGAAAAGCCATCGCTCACCCGAACAGGCACAGGACAGTGAAGAGTCTGGGACAGTGACTCGAGGGCGTCCCGACACCGTCCCTTATGTCCTCTTTTCTTGTTGAGCTTTGGCAAGACCTCACTGACACAGAGTTGCTGAGCCCAAGGTGCATGGCCCTGGGGTGGGCTCTAGCTCCGGGGGGTGCGGGGAGGGAGATTGGCTCTAACCTCTACAGCTGGGGTGTGTCTAGTGTCATAGAAGCTGCTCCCAGGAGGGCAGGAACAGGCTGTGCTGGGGGGGACAGGCCACATCCCAAGGCCCCAAAGGCCTAGGACACTGGCGATGCCACCACACACAGCAGACAGAGGCTCGTGTTTCTCCATGGTCGTTTCAAATCCATTATTTGCTCCCATGAACAATTTACTTATCCCCCTTTTAGAAATGTGGAAACTGAGGCATGGAGGTGCATAAAGGGACTTGTAGCAAACCCATGGCAAGCAAGGGTAGAGTGGCGTCTGACCCCAGGGTGGACTGGCTCTGGGCCCAGATCCAGAGCTGAATATTGAGTCTCTGGGCAGGGGCTCTGGACTCTGGGCATGGAGGTTGTGAGCCTGGCCTGTGGTCTACGAGGACTCCGAGGAGAGGCCACTTTAGGGACAGAGCATGGTGGTCCCCAGCCAGACACAGCTGAGTCTCAATCCCAGCCCAGTCCCAGTCGGAGAGCTGTTAGACCCTGCCCATGGTGCTTCGCCACTCCGAGCCTCAGTATCTTCAGCCATGATGAGGCTAAGAGGCTGCCTCACAGGCCACTCTGGGACCTCAGCTGGGGTTCCCTCTCCTCCTCTGACTCTACTCACCTGTACTCACTACCTCTTACCAACCATTTATAACAGGTGACAGGATTGACTAGTCTTAGTGACACCGGCCATGACCAGGAGGTACAAGGTCCTGCCTGGAAAAACAGGCAGTGAACAAACTTAACTCCTTTTCCCATGGGGCCCCGAAAGAAATAAAACTGAGCAATGGGATGAGAGCATGAGAGGCAGGGCTGCCCCTCCAGGAAGGCCCCTCTAAGCTGGAAAATGAGTGTCAAATGTGGCATGGAGGCCTAGCCTCCTAGGTAAAGGGGCAAAGGTCCTGGGGCAGGAATGAGATTGGCATGTTATAGGAACAGTGAGGTAGCAGGATGGTCAGAAGTGGGGGTAGGGTGAGAGGAGGGTGAGGAGGCAGGAGTCAGCTCATTCATGGGCAGGAGTACCCCATGTAGCAGGCCCAGGTCCCTGTCAGGTCTCTGACTATAAGGAGCCTCAGACTGGGAGACTCCCTGTGGGATCTTGGGCCTTGGTTTCCCCGGTTAACAGGGAGCACCTGGACTCGATGTTGCCCAGGGTCCTTTGTAACTGAGCTCTCTGAACTGGCATGTGGGATAAAGACATGGCAACCTGTCACTGACCCGTCAGAGAGGAAAGAAAGCACATGGTTTCTTGCATGTGGAGGCCAAACACATTTCCCAGGGCTACTCACCACTGGGGACCACCCAGTGCAGCCTCAGCTTGCATGGCCCCCAGGAGCATTGGTCCTGTGGGTATCGTGGGTAACACTGTCTCACTTTTACCGCCTCAGGAGCTCCCTGGAGACCGGAAGCAGCCTGTCCACTGACCGCTACAGGTACTGTCGCTCTCTCCCCTCTGGGCCCGCTCTTCCCATCAGCACCAAGGGTGGGCCCAAGAGGCATCACGGGAAATTGGCCTCCCTGTTGAGCCTGAAACCTCCCCCAGGTACCGGAGGTACTGCTGTCATATTCTCTGAGATCCAGTCCAGCAAGGAATGGTCTCCTGAAGACTAGGGCTCAGCTAATGGTTCCTCTGAGATTCAAGGCTGCGGGGGAGTCCCCTCTGAGGGCCAGGCTGCGGCACCTGTTCCCATGGCAACGAGGCAACAGCCCAAGGGGGAAGCTGATGCTTTCTATTGGCATTCGGATGATAGTTGGTGGGACTGGGGGCGTTTGAGGTTTTTGTGTCTGGACATTTCCATAAGATGCCTTTAGAAAAAGACATTCTCTGACTTTACGTGGAAGCATTGGAGACCGAGGTACAGAGCAGGGTCCCATGGATCGGAAGTCAGCCAATCTCTGCTCACAGGCGAGGGGCACAAAAGACAAGTCACAGGCTGGTGTCCTGGAGTGGTGTTGGCGTGGGGAGCCATGTCTGGTGTAGCCGTGTGAGTCAGGCAGATGGGGCCTGGGCCTTGTCGACAAGAAATAGGCTGGTCCTTGTGGAGGGCGGGAGAAGAACCGTGGCCAGGAAGGGGGATACTTGGTGACGACCCACAAGTTTGGATGTGGCCCAACACGCAGAGTTGGCAGAGGTGAAGCAGAGGATCGGGCTGAGCTGAGTCCCATTGGGGAGATTGAAAGGGGGCCTATAAGATTGGGAGCCCCAGCACTGGAGACACGGCCGGCCCTGGGCCCCCAGTGCTGAGGACAAGAGCCATGGGTGCTCCGCTGGGATGGGCTGGTCCCAGCCTCAGGCTCCCCGAGGCTGTGAGAAGGGCAGAGACGTGATCCTGTGGGTGCTGCTTCCTCCAGCTATTGTGGTGCTAGCAGCTCCCCACCCACCCACGAGGGTAGAGAGCCACCTACACATTCAGGTCATCCCCATGGCCACAGCTGCGTGTGATGCTGACGAGGGTGCACGTGTGACAAAACCCCACGGTACCCCACGTGTTCACCACCGCACAGAGCTAATACCAACCCATTTTACAGAAGTGACTTGAGGATTCTCAGCCAGGGAGCAGAGCCCGAGTGTGACCCCAGATCCTACTGTGAATACCACCCGAGGCCACAGTATACGCTCCTTGCCCGCTTGGGCGTTCCTCCTCATGCCCACAGCCCCCGGTACAGCGCCGGCACCGTCACACACGCGGCATCCGGAACATTTGCACACTCGTTCCTCACGTGCTTGCTCCATCCCTCCTGCGCACGGCTCACACCCCTGCCACAGCCACGCTCTGTTTTCACGTGCTCACAGCCGGACGCTGGCCCCGGGGGCAGAGGCTCACGAAACTCCTACAAAGCAGCTGAGCCACTGGTTTATCTGAAAGCCACCCCCGATTCAGACAGCAGTGTGCCTCACCCCGCTTTACCCGCTCCACCAGCCCCGTCAGCACTCTGCTCAGGGCCAGGCAGGGAAGGCTCTAGAATGAAGGGAGGGCTAACAGGGCTTCTGTCCCAGAGCATCTGGGGGTTGGGGAGGGGCAGTCACATGTCTCCTGCTCCCCTCAGGTTTGACACAGACCTGGCTCTCACCATACCAGTCAGGAGTTCATGGTCAGGGAATGGCCACAATAACCTCCACCCCTTGAGGCTGGTCACGTTTGACCTTGAAGCCAATGACCCGGTGCCTTCACAGTCCCAGAGGAACAAGCTAGGGACCCCTAGCAGACAGCAGGACCCCTCAGCTCTGCCCTTTCCCCCTCCTCCACCCAGCTCTTGTTTCCTGAGTACCTATGGGTGTCCAGTGCTTGCGATACTGTGGTGAGCAGTGTGGCTGCCTTCGCTGAGCTACTGTGTCAGGGGACAGGTGTCAAACAAAGGAATCTGGTTTTAAAATGTTGTGTCAGGTGGTGGTAAGTGCTGTGAAGAAAAATAAATCAGGGCAAAGGAGATAGAGAGTGATAGGAGGGTGGTCAGGAAAGGGCCATCTAACCAGAGACCAGAAGGGGAAGAGCACGCAGGAGGTGGGGATGGCCAGTGCAAAGGTCCTGAGGTAGAACATGCTTGATCTATTAGAGGAACAGAAAAGAGACAGATGCTAATTGGGATCTGGCCCACCCCTTGATCTCACAGTCCCAATGCATCCTGACTGCTGACCCCCACGGCAGCCTTGGGACACAGGCCGAGCCAGGATCAATGTTCTCATTTCACAGATGAGGAAAACTGAGACGCAGAAACCAGGAGAATATTGGTGCCAGACCCAGGCCTCAGAGCCCCCACTACCAGCACCTGGCCTGGCCTCCATGCCCTTTCTGTGCGGCAGCATTGCAGGAGCCTCAGGGAAACCTGGCCCTTGGGCCCCAGTGGAGGAGGTGCCATTCTGCCCACCCATCCCATGGAGGTTCTGGAGGCCTCATTCACAGCTTGGGAATTCAGAAACAAAGGTCCCAGCCAGCAATCGCCTCCTTTCAAAGGCATAGCCGGCTTCCTCTGCCACATGCGTGAGAGGGAAGCTGATGTCCTGGTCGGGGGAGAGGGGAGGGGCGGGGCGGCACTTCATGAGGCCTGTGCTACCTCCGCAAACAGGCAGACAGGCTCCTCATCCTTGGCACATGGCCACCGTCACCCTCCTTCCCATCGGCCCACCTCTCCCCAGCCCCCCAGAAAGTACGGGGCTTTCTGGATCCAGCTTGGGCCCAGACTAATGATGCTGGGTGTACCCTTGCCCCTGGCTGGGCCTCACACTCCCTGTCTGTACAAGAGGAGCCTTGGACTGAACCATCTCGAATGCCCTTCCAGTTCTAACTGTCCATGATGAGGTATTTCCGGGCGAGTTACTCTCCAGGGTGGGATTTCTCGGCTCCACCACTATTAACAGTTGGAGAGGGATCGTTCTTAATCGCAGGGTCCATTCTGTGCATCAGAGGACTTTGAGCACCATCTACGCACCACTCAATGCCAGTAGCACACCCCTCCCCAGTTGTGGCAACCCCAGATTTCTCCAGACATTGCCACGTGGCCTCTGGCTGGGAGGCAGGTGAGGCAAAAGCCCCACCCTCCCAGAAGTGCTATGTGTCCCAGTGCTTGCGAATGCCCTCCAGGCGAAGGTGACTCTGCTCTTTGGCTTTGTCAGAGCACAGGGCTGGGGATTGGGCTCCTGGTTCCACACCTGGCCCCCGGAACCTGGCAGCCTAGCTCAGCACCAGCTCCCTTCTGAGGTTGCCATCTTCTGGAGGTCACCCCTCATGCATGGTCCAGAGTCTTTCCTGAGCCTCAGTTCCCTTATCCTGCAGCAGGGGAGGGCCACAGGACCATTGCCGTGTAAACAATGTTGAGCAAATCAGGGACCTGGAGTAGCAGAGGAGGGAACGTGCTGTGTGTAGGGGGGCATGTCAGGTGCTAAGACCCATTCTGTGACCCAAGATCTGCCGATCCTTCCACAGATGAGGACGGAGTGCCCATGGTGGGCCCAGCGTGGGGCTGAGCTGGGAGATGGGTGGGAAAAGAGAGGTAGGGACCCTGCCTGGGAAATGCCCGGGAGATGCTCCCGCTGCAGCCGGCACAGGGCGGCAATTAACAAGGAAACAATTTGGATCACATCTGATGATGGCCCATCCAGGAGAGCAGATCACACAGGGCACAGGTGAAGGAGGCTCCAAGATGGAGATGATGGTTGATGGCTGATGAGCAACTTCCCCAGAGGAGGGGTTCCTTTGGGAAGGGCCCTGCATGGGAAGACCCGAAGGCTGTCTTGGATTAGGAGATGTGAAGGGGAGCCTCAGAGAGCTCAGCGGGATCCAGTCTATGGGTCAGAAGTTTGGCCTTCATTCTGAGAGCGGCCTGGGGCCACATGAGGGTGTGGAGCAGAAGAATGACATTTTCAGGTCCCTGTGGCTGGTGTGCTGGGAAGGACCCCTAGAGCGGTCAGAGCAGAAGCAGGACCACTGGCAGGGGTGGGGAGAGAGGCCAGGCCCTGTGGTTCTGCTCCTGTCGCCTGTGACTGCCCGGTTCTGGGGCCAGAGAGCCACCCACTCTGCCTGTGACCCCCCTGTTCCTGCCCAACAGCCCCGGGCTGGCCCTGGCCCCTGAGCCCCCCTGCCCTTCTCACTCCCGCCCTCCCTCGCTAGCGACAGGAGTCCCCTCCTGGCAGCCAATGAGCAGCTGTCATCGAGGTTCCATTTTAGATTTTATCAATGTGCCCCGTTGCCCAGGCAACGGCTCCACCGGCCCTGTCAGTCTTTCTCTGCCTGCCTTTCAGAGGAAAGCTGCTCCCACCCACACCATGTGGCTAAGTGGTGAGTTCTCGCTCACACTGGCCGGACCGGGATTCCACCAAACGTAATTGATCTGGGTCTCAAGGTTGGCATTGGTCCGTCATTTTGCCCCTTCCTCACCTCACGCCTGGGTCTTTAGGGCCAGAGCCACTCTGGGCCAGACAGGCCAGGGTGGGCGACTGCCTGGCCAGGTGCGGGTGAGGCCACCGAGTGTCCAGGGCCTGGTTGGAAGAAGGGGCTTGGAGCCGCCATCAGAGCCCCAGCATCTAGGCCCCCCAGGATGACGAGCCGGGGGCCCCTGCTACCGGGCATGGCCAGGGCTGCCTCGGTTTGCTCCTGGGACCCCCAGGGAAACCCCAAGAAGAACCAGCCGCCAGAGACAGCAGCAGTCTGAGACTGCCCCGGGTGAGCAGCGCCAACGAGTTGCTGGGCTTTGTGCGCGCTGCTCTTTGTATTGGAGGCGTGCGCTCTAGGAGCCGGCTGGGCAGGGCTGGGCCATGTGAGCGGGGGCTGCAGCGGGACCAGGGTGTGCCAGAGTGGCCAGGCCCCCAGCAACCCCCAACCGCTCTCCGAGTCTCGGTGGAGGAGTTACCGTGGTCCGGCTGGAGACTGGAAGGTGAAAATGCTCAAGTTCAAGGCCTTTTGCCTGGATTACTGGCAGTTCCTGTGTCTGCAGCCGCTGCACGGAGTCTATAAGAGGTACGTGGACCCTCCGGGGAGGACCTCTGCCACTAGGCAGCGGGCTGTGAGGTGAGGCCCCCCCCACGCCCCAGGCTGCCGATTGCAGGGCCTTTTCAGGTCAGCCCAGGGTCGCCGCCACTGGCCACGAACAGTGGGGGCATTTGCCATGGGTCACTTTGCAACTTAGCTTAATTATACTCTCCTCTCCTGCAGCCCTGAAACTTGTAGGCTTTCTGCAGGGAAGTGCTCACCCCAAAAGCGTTCGACAGTTCAACGCTGGGTTTCATTGTTTCTTGCTGCCGGGATCGGTCCTGGAGTGGACTGGATCCTGGGCAGGTGTGACCCCGAAGGAGGGCAGTTTGGCTCTCCCACGGTTCGTTTTCCTCCGCCTAATGGGTGCCTCGCGTGATACACGGGTGTGACTGCCTGCCTCCGAAGAAGAAATTTGATACCTGTTTGGGAAAGCTGGATGAGGGATCCCTGGTGTGGAGGTCAGGAGACCAGAGTTCAAGTCCCTTCCCTTGCTGTGGGACTCTGGACGGGTTGCCTACCCTCTCTGAGCCCCAGTTTCCCCATCTTTCGGTGTTTGGAACTGACACTAGTGGTATTTGGGGACTGCTCCCTGAAATGATCCAGGCCGCAGACACCGCGAGCCTGAATGTTAACAAACCTGACACGTGTGTTGTGTTGGCACGCACACCTTGGCCAAGAAACTCTGGGGCCTAGGCCGGGGCAGGAAGGGCACTGTGGGCCATCCCCGTGGTCGTCTTCAAACGGCATGGGATGAAAGGCCTGGGGCGAGGGAACCCGAATACCAGCTATTCTGAGGGAATTAGTTTTTCCTGATTTCACACTCTGTGAAGTCTACTGCTATTAGCATGCGAGCAGCCCTGGGAAAGCGTGGGAGCTTTTCTTTTCTCTTCCAGGGGCTTTCTCCGAATGGGGCGGGCCCCGAGGGTCTCACGGCAGCCTCAGAAAGGAAGTCCCTGCTCTTGGGTGGGTGCCAGGGAAAGAGGCCTGTGCTGCATCTAATTAGCACCGCAGCCTCTAAGCGGAAGGCCCCACCAGGTGGGATCTCCACCCTGTGCACGTGGCCGAGCCTCCACCCGCCCCCTGGGGAGTTTGTTGTAACGCCTGGGGCACCTGGCCGGTTCTGGCTGTTAGTTATCAAGGGATGGTTGGAGGGTGGAGCCCTAGACAGGATCATCCATCCTCAGCCCTACTGCTAAGAGGCACCAAGCCCCCCACTCTGAGCAGGTGAGCTGAGTGAAACTGCAGGGCCATCAGCCAAGTAAGTGGGGCTACAGGGTCTGAATCTAGGTTCCTCTTGTTCCAAGATAGTCTCTCTTGAGTGCTCCTCAGCTTGAGGCCATGCACGCACACCAGGGCCTCAGAGCAGGAGGGAGGACTGAGAGGCACAGTCCTACCTCACAGGGACTCTGGTGGAAAAGGTAGGGGTCATGGTCAGAGCATTGACAGAGGAGTAGGGTCTGAAGGCTTCATGGAGGAGGTGACAGGTGAGCGGGCAATGAAGCATGAGAAGTTGGCCGGACTGAGAAGGAGGTGGGTGTTTCAGGCAAAGGGGAAAAGCATGTGGGCAAAAAAACCAGGAGCTTTCAAAGGGCAGATGTCTTCAGGTGGTAGCAAAAGACCATGGAGCTAGGAGGCGGGTGCCAGGGACTTTTGTCCATAACCCAGGGCTGGGCTTTGTGCTGCACACAGTGAGGACCCCAGGAGAAACAGAGAGAGGGAAGGACACGCTGAGTGTCGTCTCTGGGAGTCCCATGGCCCTTGTGAGCAGCCTGGCTCAGCCTCCAGGGGGAGCTGGTGACAGTCCCCTTGGCCTCCGGGCCACCCTGGGAAGTTCATATTCAGAGTTAGGGCTCTTTTCCTAAGCCCCTACTGCAGCCCAGAATCAAATGTGACATAGTCCTCAAGGAGCTCCCAGCCTCCAAGGGGAATAGACTCACTAACAAGCCATGAAAATTAAAGATGGGAGATAGAGGTGGCACAAAGCTACCAGTAGCAAGAGGGAGGGTGTCTGGGAGAAATCAAGGAAGTCTTGCTGCAGGAGGTGGCATCTGAGCTGCTTGTAGGAGTGGGATTTTTCCAGACAGGGAAGGGCAGAGAGCACAGCTTAAACAAACATAAGAAAATAGGACGTAGCCTGGCATGGTTCAGAAATGGCCCAAAGTGAGGCTGACACGTAAGGTACCTGTAGGGAGATGAGTCTAGAAAGGAAGGCAGTGTAGGTGACAATAATGCTGAGGTTCACTACATGTCAGGTCCCCCAAGCCCCAACTCCGCAGCAACCCCAACAAGTGGGGGATATGATTATCCCATTTCCTGCTGGGGGAAACTGAGGTACAGGAAGGAGTAGTTTGCGCAGAGTCCCATGGCCTGTCGGTGGGACCATCAGGATCTTACCAGGCAGTCTGGCTGCAGAGGCCCCTTGCTGCTGGAGGAGTCTAATGGGGCTTCTCAAAACAAATGAGATGCTCAGGCCTCTCTCCATGCCCAGGGAGTGACCATAAATAATGGTGACACACCAGTCAGGGAAACAAGAACTTGGCTTTATGGTCACACCTCATCCCGGCAGAGTGCTTGGAAACTCACTTTCCCTCCAAGCCCGCCCCTATACAATGTGGGAGGGGTGCTAGCCCACCCCTCAGGGCTCAGGGCTCCCGTGGGGATTGACAAAGGACAACTCCAGGAAAGCACTTGGTAGGGGCATAGAACATGTGGCTGTCCTGGCCCACACAGACCCTCCCCCCCCAGGAAGGCTTTGCAAACAGAACCTCTTGGCTTTTTTCCTGATGCCATATTCCGTTGTTTAAAACAGCAGCCCAAAACTTAAGAGTATGAAAAGGATGTTTTGCAGACAATGCATAATTAACCACTTCTAAACACAGGGTGTGCCAGGCTCCCTTGAAGCTGTTAATTATTCTTCATTAGGGATCTTAAATTAATGTAAAATAATCCTGGAGCTCTGTCAAAGGCTGGGGCTGGGGGGAGGAGTGGAGCTGCTTATTTCAACTAGAGAATGAAAGAATGTTCATAGGGCACTTCTGCATTCCTCCTGGGGAGATGGTGGCACCCGGGAGCTCTTCAGCTTTGGCCAAGAGGCCACTGTGGAAGGACAGAGAACCCTCCCCCCAGTCACCAGAGCCCAGCAGACCACAGGGTTCTCTTGTTCAAGAAACAGGTGCAAGGAACGTAGACAATCCTATACCCATTGCCTGGCTTCACAAATAAACTCTCACCAGTGTGGTGCATGGCCCCTGTGGACTGCACTCAAATCCCACCCCAGCCCCCACGCCCCCAGAGCTAAAGCTAAGTAGTGTGCTCCCCCTCCCCATTGCATCTATTTCCCATGCACATTCTTATAACTCTGCTAACCAAAAGGCTATTTCAGATATATGATGTAATCTGCAACTTGCTTTTAAAAATCGTTTAATTGTGGTAAAGTACACGTAACTTAAAATCGACCATCTTAGCCGTTTTTTAAATGTCCAGTTTGGTGGCATGAAGTACGTTCACACTGTTGTACACACCATCATCTGTCTCCAGGATATTACAAAACTCTGGCCCCATTAAACACCAACCCCCATTCCCTCCCCTGCCCAGCCCCTGCAACCCCCATTCTACTTCCTGTCTGAATCTGACTACTCTAGGTTCCATGTAAGTGGGAGCATCTAACATTTGCCCTTTCGTGGCTGGCTTAGTTCCCTGAGCACAATGTCCTCAAGGTTCATCCACTGGAGCGGATTGCAGACTGTCTTTGCTTTTTAAGGCTGAATAATATTCCATTGTATGTAGAGACTGCATTTTGTTTATCCATTCATTCATCAGTAGATGCTTAGCTTGCTCCCACCTCTTGGCAATTGGAAATAATGCTGCTGTGGACACAGGTGTACAGCTATCTAGTTCTTCAAGGGGCAACTTGTTTGAAACTCGTCATTTCTTGGTGTGTTTCATCCATGTTGCCATGTATATTTCTCCATTCATTTTCATTGGTGTACAGTATTCTCTTATATGTCTATGCCATTGTGCCAGCATTCGTTCTGCTGTTTTGATGAATTAGGCGGCTTCCCGTCTTTCACTGTTACAGACAGGGTTATGGTAAACCATCTTGCACATGTCTCTTACCTCCCTTTTGGGGAGTTTCTGTAGGGTTTGTTCCAGGGCAGTATATGAGTCCCTTAAGATCCACTGAGGTTTGTGGAATTGCTTTCCAAAGTGGTTTTAACAGTGTTGCATCCTCCCCAGCAGTAGGTGAGAGTCCCCGTGTCTCTACATGCTTGCCTGTACTGGGTATTAAAAGCCAGATGCTATTTTTGATGTTGAAAGGAGAGCAAGAGACAGAGAGGAAGAGGAGAAAGAGCTGTAAATGGTGTGCAACTACACTCGTACCTCCACGCAGCCTCAGGCTTCCTGAAGTGGAGGATGAGACACGCATGTGCTGTTCCCTCGGTCTGTGTAGTTCCAGGTCCTCTGGAGTGAGGGATTCTTTAAGAGTGATTATAATTCCCCGTGTTCACCTGCCCCCAGGCTGATGTATAGCCTCGCCTCTGGGCATACTATAGATGTCTGGTTACAAATGTAGGGTTACTCCAGGTGAGACCACTTGTCAGCTTAGTTCTTGATGGGCAGGTCTCACTGACCCCATCTGCTGGAAATAACCGACGCCAGGTGTATCAAAACCACGGCGTGAAGAAACTCCCTTTGGAGAGCACTCCCTAAGCCTTAGCCCCTGTGAGTGGACTCTGTGGGCTGGCAGCTTTGAGGGCACAGCCCAGGGAGCCAGACAGGCAGAACTTCCAGGGCTGGTTAGGGGGTACCGGGCTGACCCCAACACGCACCAGAGTCCCAGACCTCAGCTCTTGGCTGGAAGTTTGGTCTGTTGAGGAGAAACATGGCAGTGAGACCCCAGATGCTCTGTGACTTGGGGAGACAGTGCAGGCTCTGAGGTCCAGCTGACCGGGAAATCTGGCCAGTCCCTGAGATAATAATTATGACTATTATTCCTTACTTTCCCTGAGTGTTTATATGTTGTCTCCATTAATCCTCCCAACAGCCTTATGAAATAGATACTGTTATTTTCCCCACATTTCTGACAACGTAACAGTGGCCCATAGAGGGTAAGTGACCTCCTTGAGGTAACAGAATGTGGTCAGTGCAACCCAAGAGATGGACCCCACTGGGCCACCCCACTTCACTTCCTGTCTGCACTGTTTAAGGCTTCCTGGCTCCATGGAACTGCTCCACTAGATGTGACTGAATTTAAAAAATGACCCCAGAATGTAATGACTTCAAACAATGTCAATGTTTGATCTTCCCACGGATCTCCAATTTGGCCGGGGCCTGTTCTACTCCCATCAGATGGGGCTTCTGGAAGATGAGAGGCTGCATTCCTCAGAAGCCTCCCACCCCAACCCATTCACATGGGGTCTCCGCGTGGGTTGCGGGCTTCCTCATGACATGGTGGCTATGTTCCCAGAATTAGCAGCTTCCTAGAGAGAGAGAGAGCCCCATAGATGGTGTGTCAGCTTTCACAACCAGGCCTCAGAAGTCATGAGGTCTCACTTCTATGGCAGTCCACTCCTTGGGTCATCGCAGGGTCTTTCTATGTCCAAGGGGAGGCAACTTACACCCCACTTCCTGACCAGGATTCGCAAGGTCTGGCCCAGCCTATGGGGCCATCTTAGGAGGTCAGACTTGCCACGGCGACCATCCAACACACTTCCCCAGTCTTTCCACAGCCCAGTCCTGAGCTCAGAAGGGCTTAGAAACAGTGCCTAATTGGTGTGAAACCACCTGGCATGCAGCTGGCTCTTGATAAATTGTAGGTCTTCTTATTAATGAAAGAAGTTTGAAGAAAATAGGGTTATTATTCAAGAGAGGGAGGGATCATGTCAACAGGGTAGGCCAGGAAGATTCTTGTGGAACTGAGATGGGTCTTCAGGGGTGAAGGAGGTTTTTCCAATGGCAAAACCTCCATTGGGAGGTCAGTGCCGAGGGCAGAAAAGGCACAAAAAGGACATGAGAGTGGTGGTGTGGGAACACTGGATCCGATAGGCTCTTCAGTGGCAAGAACAGAAATCGCCCGCAGCCAGCTAAAGCAAAAGGAACTTAGGTGCCGCTCTCAGGAGTTCAGAGGAAGCTGAAGAAGTGGGCTGGACCCAGAGCAGGACCTCCATCCCCCCTAGGGCAGGCTCCCTGCTATGAAGAAGCCCACAGCCAAAGGCCCCCACTCCAGATGTAAAGTCTGGGGCGACGGTCTGATTGGTCCAGCTCAGGCCATCTCCTGCTGGGAGGCTGGGGGAGGATCTCCAGAAAGATGCTTCTGGAGACCCCATGGCTTCCACCTCCCACCAAGACCTTTGTGTCTCCCCCCGATCCCCAGCAGCACTGCACTGTGTGTGAGAGAGGCTGGTCCCCCTCTATGGGAGGGAGGTTAAGAAGGGCTCCAGAGCTTATGAGCTGGGTCCCTTCTCCTGTCAGGGCCTGTTACGGGGCCAGTGGTGACCCTCCCCTCCCCCTGTCACCCTGCACTGAATTCATATGTGGAAATTCCAACCCCCGTAACTCAGAACGGAACTGTATTGGAGACAGGGTCTTTATAAGGACAATTAAGTTAAAATGAAATCACAAAGATGGTCCTAATCCAGTGTGACTAGAGTCTTTATAAAAAGAGATTAGGACACACACCAAGGGAAGACCATGTCTGATGATTAAATGCATGTGTCACCTGACAGGGCCACAGGTGTCCAGATATTTGGCTAATCATCATTCTGAATGTACTTGGGAGGGTGTTTCTGGAGGAGTTTAACATCTGCTTTAGAAGTCTGAACAAAACAGATTGCTCTCCCCAGCATGGGTGGGCCTCATTTAATCAAAGGCCTGAGTAGCACAAAAAGGCCAGGTAAAAGGGAGCTCTACCTGCTCCCTTTGAGGCCTGCCTCTGGGCTCACACGGAAACTTTGGCCGCTCCTGGGCCTTGAGCCTCCCAGCATTTGGACTGGAACCCACCATCAGCATTCTGGATCCCCAGCTTGCCAACTGCAGACTTTGGGCCTTGTCAGCCCTCTTATTCACATACCCCAATTCCTTACAGTGAATCATACATACATACACATCCATTGTTTCTCCTCCACTAGAGGACCCTGAGTAATACCCCACCTGAGGACAGGGGGAGAGGAGGCCATCTACACGCCAAGGAGAGAGGCCTTGGAGGAAACCAGCCCTGCAGACACCTTGATCTCACACTTCCAGGCCTTAGGACTGAAAAACAAAAAACAAATAAACAAACAAAAAACTAATATCTGTTGTTTAAGCTCCCTAGTGTGTGATACTTTGATATGGTGAACTGCTGTAGAACCTCTCTTTCTTCATCTGTGACGTGGGTCCAAGGGCCCATTCTCAGCTTTATCGTGAGACAGCCAAACACAGGTATGCACACACCGTCTGTCCACTCACAGAGCCAGCGTGTCTGGTGTGTGGCGGTTGGGGCTGGGATCTGGGTGAAGTGAGGCAGGTGTTCACTGCGGGCACAGAATTTATGCGGGCACCAGAAAGAATTCAGTAATCAAGTAAATAAAATGTCAGAATTGTACCTAAAGATGTGTCCTGCGAACCAGGGGCTCTGGTTTCTAGGCCCTTCCGCCCCGTGTGCCCTGCAGGGTGGGTTTCTGACAGTTGACAGTGATGTGCAGAGAGAGAGCGAACTGTGAAGCTATATATATATATAATCATTTTTTTTTTTAAATTTTAAAGGCTTATTAACTTTTTCACTTGGTTCAAAATAGAGCACGCTATTTTGGCAAGAATGTTATCAGGGTGCTTGTTTTTCCTTTTGCACCGGGCCAGGCTGTAGCTGGCCCTGAGCCAGCCATCCACCTGCCATGCCGTCCGCTTTAAAGGGTCAGGCTGGGTGTTCTCCTTGCAAACCTGCCCTGAAAATGCATTTTCCTCTGGATATCCATAAAGGAGGCTTGAGAATTAGGGACTGTCTTTTCAGAGAGGACATCATTAGGTCCCTTGACAATTCTAAATAAGATCCAAGGGTTAGGCAGTGGTATTGAATCAATGTGAATGTTCCTGACTTTGGAAAACTGTACTGTGGTTATATCAGAGAACGTCCTGTTTTAGGACAGACACCCTGAAGTAGCAGGGGCTTGAGGTGGGCAACCGACTCTCAAATTATTCTGGGAAAAAAAATAAAAGTGTGTGTGTGTGTGTGCACATGCATGCACATGCATACGCGCTTGCTCGTATTTGTGTATGTGTAGAGAAAAAGAGAGACAATATGATAAAGTAAAATGGGATACAGTGTTAATAGGTGGGGAATCTGGGTGAAGGATACAGAGTCTTTTTTTTTTTTTTTTAAGATTTTATTTATCCATTTGACAGAGATCGCAAGTAGGCAGAGAGACAGAGAGAGAGGGGAAGCAGGCTCACTGCTCAGCAGAGAGCCTGATGCGGGATTCGATCCCAGGACCCTGGGATCATGACCCGAGCCGAAGGCAGAGGCTTTAACCCACTGAGCCACCCAGGCACTCTGATACACAGTCTTTGTATTCCTGCAACTTTGCTGGAATCTGAAATTAACTCAAAATACAAAGTTTTAAGAAAGTGTCAGGAGTTGTTGAAGGCTAGTCCACAGTACTCATGCTCTGGCTTCTTCTGGAGCCTTGTGTCCCCAGATTACCCCCTCTGCCTCCATCCCAGTCTGTCAAGCCCCAGTTGGAACGCCACCTCCTCAGAGAAGCCCTCCTTGATTGCCTTACCTGGCATAGCACCATCCTGTCCTACTTGTCATCTTCCACGTCCCCCAGTTTTGTTTTCGTTATCACCCTCCACAACATCAGAAATGATCTCATCATTTGCCTGGTGTTTGTCTCCTCTGGCCCCACCTGTAAATGTCAACTCCATGGAACTCTATCTCCTTCATCCGTGTCCCTTCCCCATCCTCTGCGCCTGGCACACAGTAGGTGCTCAATCCACATCCGTGACCAAGAAAAAGGTTAGACGATCAGGTCAGACGATCAGTAGGCTGCAGGTCAGAAAACCCAGAGTCTTGTCCTTCCCAGTTTCCCCCGCAGACTTGCCAAGTGACCCTGGGCAGTGTCCCAACCCACTCTGGGCTTCCATTTCTTCATCTCTAGCCCGGCTCTAAAGCTGTGAGGCAGAAAGTCCCAAGCTGCTGCACCATCTCGGCATCCCCCAGCTAAGACCCTCTCTGCTGTGGGAATTACCAGGCAGGGTAACCCTGCCTCCCTGCTCCCTGCCTCCCAGGCTCCTCACTTCTCCCCTCCCTGATGGAGGAAGAACAGAAAAAATGTGTTTCACGGACTTTACCTTGTAAGGCCCACGTCCCCATACAGCGGGACCCACAATGAGAGTGCATTCACTTCTCTCCCAGAGCTGCTTCCTAACAAAGACCCGGCAGATTTTAAGCCCAGCGCCCTTGGCAGGAAACAGTATCTGCCTGAAATTGAATAACATTGTCTTGTTTTCATGGTAACCTTCTACTTACAGCAAGTGATAGTAGTTTTCCATTTGGGGGAGTGATATAAAGTTTCCCTTTAAAGTGAATGTATTCAAGAGCAAATTGGGTGTTTTGTGCATTGTTTCTAACTTATTGTTATTGGAAATTTGAGATCTGATTGGAGGCAGAGAGCAACTGCCCAGGGTCCCACAGCAGGGTCCCGCCATGAATCACCTACCTGTGCCAGATGTCCCGGCTTTGCCCGGTGTGTTTCATCTTTCCTCCATACGTTCTATACCCATTTTTGTGGTCAGCTTTCCCAGATGGTCCCTCAAAATGCCTTTTTACAACCGATGTGTTTGAATCAGGATTCTAATACGATCCGCATGCTGCATGGGTCCGTTGAGTCTCCTTATGTCTAGAACCTCCTCGTCCTTTTCCGGCTTTGCCATCCCTTTGTTGAAGAAACCAGGCCATACGCTTTAGCACCTCCCACATTCCGTTTCTGGCTGATCGCTTACCCCACGGGTGTCATCTCACCTGTTCCTCTGTCTCCTGTAGTTGCTATGAACTGAGAGTTACAGCAAGGTGCTTGACTAGACTTGCTGTTTGAAGCCAGGCTGGATATTTTAAGCCAGTTGATTTTAAGGGAAAATATTAAACAGTATTAGATGCAACACCAGCATGTCCACAGAGTCGCATCAGAAGGGTGGGGTGAGGCTAGAGCTAAGAACTGTCTATGAGCAAAGGAAAGTGACAGGGGAGACTCAGCCAGGGAGCTGAGCCAGACAGGGTTGGTGGTGGGGGGTGCGGATGAGAAAGACAGGAGGCAGGAAGGCCATGGAGGACAAGGTCCTGGGCGGTTGAGTCCTCACCAGTTCTCTGAGTGAGTTTCATGTGTGGGCACGATCAGTCAAGGAGAGGGTTCCCGTTTGGGGTCCCTTGTCTTGTGTGCCAAGACCTAGGAAGCGAGGAGCCAGGGGCCAAAGAATTTAGGCCTTTCAGCACAGGATGGGTGTCCCAGGGAACAGCTCTTCTTCTTTGCCTGAGAAGAACCTAGGGAATGCCTAAGGCCAGCAGCAAGTGGGATTTAGGTTAGGCATAGAGAGGGACTTCCCCACCAGAGCAGGAAAGTCATGTTGCATAGTGGTTATAATGTGTTTTAGAACAGAATTGCTTGGGCTCAAATCCTAGCTCTGCCATTTCCTATTTGTGTAGCCCTAGGGATGTTTGTGCACCTCTCTGTGCCTTAGTTTCCCCAGTCTACAGATGAGATCATTGTGGTACCCACTTCCACGGATGGGCCTAGGAATTTGGTGAGCTCATCACATGTAGGGCGCCGGCAACAATAAACACTCAATAACCACCAAGTAGTAGTATTACTATTGGGTGAGAGTGAAACGTCTCTCTCCCTGGCAGCTTTAGTGATGGCTACAGCCCACAGCTGTAGAGACGAGAAGCTCAGAAGAGCATTGCTTTATGTCCACGATCCTTCCTAGAACTTCCAAAGCACATTCACACAACATTGGCTCCTCCAATGATGGCTTTGATCTTCACAAATGCCCCCTGAGGCAGGTTTTGTTCTCTCCCCGTTTCTTCTGCCTCACTTGTGGGGAGGCGGGGAGGCGGGGGGGAGGGGGGCGAATGGTTTATAAAAACCCCATGGCTGGTACAGCTCAGTGGTGTGGAAAGGTCTTAGAACCTGTGTTCAGAGTCCCAGATCTTCTGCTTCTGCTCCCTTCTGCTCCCTGTGTGACCTTAAGTAAGTCACTTAACACCTCTGTGACTCTGTTTCTCCATCTCCAACATTGCGGAGCGGGAGTGGGGCCTCCACTGTCTAATTTCCATATGTGGCAGGTGGGCCCACAACCCCTGAGGGTCCCTGGTACCGTCTGCATTCCCCAGGCCCAAAAGGGAACAAATTCACAAGTCCCAGAAGAGAGCAGCCAGGAGGGCTGGCTGTCAGTTTGACGGATCGTCGATGTCAGACCCTGGGGCTCCATGGGTCCCACAGCCAGGCCCCCATGGCAGGTCCTGAAGAGACATTCCACAACAGTCTCCCTACCCACCTGCCACCCTCACCTCGGATACTCAGGGGCAGGTGACAAACACAGGCTGGACGTGAGCAGGTCCTGCCCCAGATCTCACCCTAGGCAGCACACACCCCTCCTCTGGGCCTCAACTTCCTCATTTACAAAATAAAAGGCAGACAGCTCAAGTGAAAGGGTTGTTCATTCATTGGGCAGATACTCCTTCATACTCCTCCTCTGGGCCAAATTGTTTGCCAGGGCAGGAGAAACTGATGAGCAACTCTGTATCTACCCTTGAGTCTGGATTTTCCCCTGCTCTAAGGGCTGTGAGGAGCCACAAGGTGCTGGACCAGGCATGGGCAGCTTCCTATGGGACATGGCAGCTCAGTGAACGAAGAGTCCAAGATGTGACCTGTGGGCCAGACACCCACAGACGGACTTGATTTGACCTGCATGGGTTTAGCCCTAACATGGCATTTCAAGTTTGAATTTACTGCAGGCACGTAAAAATCAGGAGCTTTTGGGCAAAAATCTGGATTTCTGAAAAAATCCAGAGCCTTATTCCTACTGAGCAACAGTTTAGATGGCATGATCTGCAGCCCTCTGTCCCACCTGGCCATCCCCCACACCTCTCCCCACCAGCCATCCTCATGTTCCCATCGCCATCAGTGGGGCCTCCAATGCCCCAGTTGTTCAGGCCGGCAACCCAGGCATCACCTCCTGCTCTCCCTTCTTTCTCACCCCATAGCACATCCCTCTGCCATCCCTACTGGCTCGGCTTCAAGAATGTTCCTAGGATCCAGCCATTTGTTCCCACCATCTGGGCTACCTCCGGGGTCCAAGCATCAGCTGCTCCCTGGTCCTTGCCCCCCACCCCCAGTTTCCTGTCTGCCCAGCAGACAAAGTGAGGAGCTTGGACACAATGTGCCTCGTGTTCTCCAAGATGGACATGGCAAAGCTCTTCTCTAGCATCTTCCCCAACACCCAGCCTGAGTCTGTGGCCATCCCTGCCAGTGCCCTGAGCTCTTAGTGGCCTCTAAGGCCTGAGGCAAAGTCGGTTGGCTTGGGAACTCAACAGTGGTCCTGCATGACCCAACACTCTTAACCACCTTCAGCCTCCATTTTTGCATCTGGAAAATAGGGACATCCCAGCACACCCTCCACATAAGGCAAGTGCTGCTTAAGAAGCAGGAAGGTTGGGGTGCCTGGGTGGCTCGGTGGGTTAAAGCCTCTGCCTTCGGCTCAGGTCATGATCCCAGGATCCTGGGATCAAGCCCAGCATCGGGCTCTCTGCTCAGCAGGGAGCCTGCTTCCTCCTCTCTGCCTGCTTCTCTGCCTACTTGTGATCTCTGTCTGTCAAATAAATAAAAACTTGAAAAAAAAAAAAAAAGAGAGAGAAGCTAAAGTTTAAGGGTTTAAACATTCAGCCAACTTGGCACATGTTGGGCGGCTGCCTCAGCCTGGCCCTGCTCTGGATACCACTAGAAGTCTATAGATCTAAATGATGGGTGATTCATTTTGTTTTTGGCATGAAGCAGGAGAAAGAGCTTTGCCTTTGTAGCTGGATGGAGATGGACAGCTTTAGAGATCATTCTGGACAAAGCATCTGAACCTCCATTTGTTAATTTGTTTTAAAAAAAAAGAGGTAGTAGGGAGCACCACCTCTCAGGGTGAGGCGGAGGGTGGAAAGAGCTAAACCACGTGGATATTTTCCGTGCTGTCCGTGGGGTCTCAGAGCTGGGAGGGAAAGGACGCGGACACAGGCCATGTCCATATAGTGGGAGGCTCCGGGCTCAGAGCGGATGTCGGGCGGAAGAGGAAGGAGCCCAGGAAAGCTTACCAGCTTGGGACCGGTTACTCCTCCCTCCAGAGCAACAGCTCTGCTTGACTCCCCTGTCCTTTTCCCTGGTTCCAAGAGGAGTATTTGGCACTAACAAGGCAGTCCATACATGCTGAACAAACACAGGAATAATTGGCTTCCTTGAGGCGGTGGCCTTGGTGGGGAGGGCAGGGTATCAAGGGTTCCCTAGAAATACTTGTCCGCAATGCTGGCCACAGTGGGACCACACGCAGATTTGGCGGTAGGGTTAAGAGAGAACCCAGGGGAAGGAGTAGCACTGGGGCTGCAACGGGGAGGCCTTCCAACCCAGAGCCCGAGGGCAGTTAGGTGGAACAGGAGAGAGAGAGCGGTGTACAGAGGGACACCTGCCAGGCACTGTGGCTGCTGAGGGGCAACGGACACCCTGACCACTGCTTCTCTCTTCTGCCTCTTGCTGTCCTGCCAGGGTCTCCCACTGGCCACAGACAGGGAACGGGAGCACGGGAGACTGTTGGTTCAGTCCATGGGCCCAGAGCAGAGGAGGCAATCCATCTGTAGGGCACTGGGAGAGTAATGGGCCCAGGGATGCAGAGCTCCTGTCCAGAGTCAGAAGTCTTAGAGCCGAGAGGCCTGGGGTGTGCCTGGAGCAGGGACCACATGTGCGGATCAGGAAGCTCGATGTGGGTGGCAGACAGCAAAGGGTCTTGCCTGCCTCACTGTGCTTTGGCCAGGAGTAGGCAATGGCCAGCCACAGGGAGGATGTTGGGTTTAAAACGAAGCTTATGATGGACAGGTGGGGGGACAGGCCAAAGGCAGGGACAGCCCTGGGGAGGCCACACAGAGATCCAGAGAACAGGGAGGGAGCCCCTGTCTGGCCTTCTAAACCCCACTGTCACCGCCAGTTTACTACCAGGGAATAGAGTGGAGAGTGACCATTTTGTGGCCAAGACAGGCAGAAGTCAGAGGCAGGGGTTGGGGGGACATTCAGAGCCCCGAGACCACAGACATTTCTCTCCAGGCAAGTAGAAGTGACAAACCTGGCTCGGCGGGGAGGCTAGAAGGAGGCTCACAGACCCTCCCTTGGGTCTGCAGAACAGGGGCGCCTCCCACTCCTTAGGTCCCCTCCCCCCACACCCAGCGTCTCCTCCCCCTGCCCTCCCTGTTGGTGTGGTTAAGTCCCTCCAGAGAGCACAGGCCCTGGGCTTTGTCCTGCCCTCACAGGCCAAGTTCACCATGGCATCAGCATCTCCCAGGGAACAAATGTATCCTTTTCTTTGCCTGGGCGGCAGTGACTTCATCCCCAGCGGGCCATGTGAGTCACCGCACAGAGGGTGGAGGGCCGGCCAGCTCTCCGCTGAGCCTGGCCGTGGCCGCGTGGCTGAGGAGAGGGAAGAGCCGAGGGTGGGAACGCTTCCACACAGACCTACCTCACTTTCTCTTCCTGCTGTGGCTGCCTGTGTCCTACAGGGGCAGAAAGAGGGACGATATCCCCGGGCCAGGGGCCTTGTCATGACCGCCACCGTGAGCTCCACTGAAGGTCCTGCAGAAGGTGGCCCTCAGAGGCTGAGTCCCGCGCCCAGGGCCACCTGATTCTGTGAACCTGGTATCACTTTTTCCTCCCCTTGGCCAGGAGAGCAAGGATGCTTGTTCCCATTTTGCAGAGGAACAAACTGAGGCTCAGAGAGATGGAATGACTAGTGTTAGGGACAAGGGAGTCAGAGGTGAAGAAGGAGTCCACTCCCATTCTCAGCGACAAGCCACCATTGGTGGGAGCACCAGGAGCCTCAGTTTTCTCACCCATAAAATGGGATGGTGACAGCCACTCTCCCCAACGCTGTTGAGAGGACATGATGAGAGTGGTTGCAAAGGGGGGGGCCACACGTCCCCAGGCCACTGCCACCCTCACACCACCGCGTGACAGTCTCTGTGCCATTGGCACCCCACAAAGTTGGGGAGCAGCGCGGGGGACCTGTAACGGCTCCGGTATGACGCTGGACCAGGCTGCCAGTGGTCGGGAGAGGGGCTGCCAGCACCTTCAAGAAGCAGATCTTCAAGGGTCACTGGTGTGGGAGTGTGGGAGATGGCTGAGGGTGTGCCCCCCACCCCAGGTGGAGGCACTAAACTCCTTCGCACCCTCAAGCTCTTCCCTCAGGCTTTGCTAACCCTTCATGGGTGCCCCCCACCCCCTCACCCATCAGGCCAAAGAAGCAGTCTTCTGAGAAGCAGACGATGCCCTGGCTGCTGGGAATAGCCACACCCATCCCTTCCCTGTGCCTTAGTTTCCCCATCTGTGAAGTGGGGGTGGGAAGCCCCAGTGTGCTATTGTTGGAAAGGAGGGGCACATAGGAGGGTGCAGCCAAGGGAAAGAAGAGAGAGGCCCGGGACCCTCCAGAGGCTTTGGAGGCAGACATGTCTTCCAGGACAGGGAATTGGAAGTGTCCCCAACGGGGATCTTGGCCTCCTGTCCTGAAAATGACACCTCTCTCTGAGATCACGTGTTCTTGCTCTTTACCCTGTGGGGAGCCAGGTTCGGCCCAGGCCAGAGGAGAGTGAGTGAGGGGATGGATGGAAGGAAGAGGAGAGGACAGGTGGGTGGATGATTGAAGGGACGAGGGAAGGGACACGGGAGCCGGGCATGGATGTGTGAATGGAGGCGTGAGTCCTTGGGTGCCGTGGATAGACATGAAGGAGACGTAGACACTGCCTCCACCCACAGAAGATGTTGAGAAAACTTCCACCAGTAGGACAGACCAGAGAAACTCTTGAATGGAAGTCCCACTCTGCACGGCCCAAGGAAGTGAGGCTCTGCCCCAGAGAGAATTTCCTTAGGTCAGTGGAGGTTGAGAAGTAATGAGCTTCCCATCACTGGGTGAGGGGGGGGGGGGTGCTGGGCGGGGTTCAAGCCAGGGCTGGGCAGCCACCTTCCCAGGGTGCTGTGGAGGAGCTCCTATGACAGGTAGTGGGCCCCTGTGGTGGCTTCTGATGATAAGGAGAGAACTGGTGTTCCCGAGCCCCCCAGGGAGGCCACGGCCTTTGTAGAAGCCAATGCTGCTTTCAGAGAAAAAGTTCTTTCCTGGCTTGGGGGACGGACAAGCATGCAGCTGCTAATCCTCCTGTGGGAATCAGGCTGGAATTCTGGACGTCCTGCCCAGGCCAGGGCAAGGGGCCGGAGGACAGAGAAAGGCTTTGACCCGCAGACCCAGGCTCGGGCCCAGCGCCACCCTCCCTGTCTATGGGTAGGTGATGCCCCCCTCTGAGCCTCAGTTCCTTATAGGTGAAACAGGGGCCCTGATGGGCACAGGACAGAATGACACTGGCAGCTGCCGGTAGCTACACAGCTCTACACCCAGGGCCTCGCAGGGTTTGAGGATAGGGGCCCACCTGACCCTGGGGAACTTCCTGGGGGCTATGGGTGGGTAGAAGTAGTTTTGTGAGCACTGACCTTGACCTGTGAGTCATTGTCTCTGGGGGCTCTGCCTGGGAAGCCCCAGCTGCCTGCCCTGGGCAGGCCTAGGAGCAGCTGGTTGAGGGGTGGGGAGCAAGGGCGGGGGCTCCAGCTGGGACCCCAGTCTGGAAATGCCCCAGACCCCACACAGGCCTAGCTCCCCCCCTTGGCCACTCAGAGGCCCCGAACCCCCCACCCCCCCCCCCCACCCAGAAATGCAGCTCCCAGAGCCAGACTGACACAGCACAAAGCCTACCTCCCCCGCATTCTAAGGCTGTGACTTTCCCCATCTGTGCCTCAGTTGCCTCACAAACAGATCAAAACTATTTCACAAATAAGACCACTGGGGGGACGGGATGTGTTCGTTCAGGCCCTGTGGAGAGCTTAGACCCGTGCCCAGGACTCCATGAGCCCAAAGTGGTCAGGGAAAATTAAGGTCTGTGGGGGGGCCAGCCATACACATCGTCTGTCACACAGCAAGGAAGTGGCCTGGCCAGGTCTGGGAACTGTCTCTCTCCCAGCAAATGGAGACCCTCATGGGCCAGCTAGTCTCCTAGGAAGCTGCCATGACTTTGTCTTTCTTTTGTCTCCTGCACACCCCAAGCTACCCCCAGGAGCCAAGCCGCCAGAGCAGCTCCTTTCCCTATCCTGCCCAGCGCCTGGCCTGCCACTTGCGGTGGGCCGGGCTGCGGGAGGGTGTTGGGTTTAGGCCTCTGGGGAGATGGGGAGGATGTGGGCCCGCCCTCGCCTCCCCGCCCACCTCCCTCCCTCTCGGGCTCAGCCTCTCCCGTCCCAGGCCAGCCTCTGGACACAGGACCAGCACTTTCCCTCACCGGGCAGACGCCCCTTACCCGCCCTGAGTGACTCACTGTTCCCCTGGCCCACAGCCACTGCTGTCTCCTGGCAGGAGGCAGGCGTAAGGTTGTGCTGAAGCCACGGGGTCTAGTGCGAGAGGGCCACTCGGCCACTTGGCCAGGAGGAGGGTCTGCAAGCAGCCGGACAGGCCGGCGCACAGAGGCCGGCCTGGGGACAGCAAGGCCAGTGGCTGGGACTTACAGTGGCCTGGGGGAGCCAGCACCTCCCCCTACCCCCTGGCTTTTAGCCTTGTCTTTCTTC
This sequence comes from Mustela nigripes, assembly GCF_022355385.1. Classification (NCBI taxonomy): domain Eukaryota; kingdom Metazoa; phylum Chordata; class Mammalia; order Carnivora; family Mustelidae; genus Mustela; species Mustela nigripes. Next base: position 56,737,645 of record NC_081558.1, read on the forward strand.
TTCCCACCATGAAGAAGGAAGTGACCTGAGAGCCAGCAAAGACAGCCCCGACAGGGAGGAGACCAGGGTCGGAGGGCCGTGGCCGTGGGTCCCTCAGCCGCTGGCTCTCCCAACTAGCCAGGCATGAAGGGTGGTGGCAGCGCCGTTTGGAACCTTATGTGGAAGTACTGCATCTCCGTGAGGACCCTCAGGTACCTGGAGACGCACATGAGCGCGCGCGTGTGTGTGTCTGTATGCCTGTGTCTGTCTGTGTGTGTGTGTGTGTGCGTGCGCGCGTGTACGTGGCTCTGCCCAGCCATCGCCTGCTGGGAGGGGAGGCTGGGTACTGGGCTAGCCGGTTTGCTCGGACTCTGAGAGCTCGGGGATAGCTCCAGCTTGGAGGAAGCAGGGATGGAGGGCAGGAAAGGTCATGCCCGGTGCCCTCTGGAGAAACTCGGAGTCTCTAATGGCGAGGGAGGGAGACAGGAGTGTGGAACAGTAGTGGGGAGCATGTGGGTACTTGGCTGGGACCCGACGTGGCCGCTGGAGGATGCCAGGGGCAGGTACGGTATGGCTGGCAGACTCCCCGGCAAGCACGGGAACAGGCGTTTGTTACATAACGCACAGGCACTGGGCACAGCCGAGTGACCTTGGCCCTGTCCCCTAGCCTCTCTGTGTCTGTTACCCTTCAGTAAAATGGGGCTCCCACTCATTCCTTCAGAGTGTGGCATGGGGCGATCTCGTGTGACTGTCCGGGGCAGCTCCTGAGTGGCTGAGAACTCAGCCTGGACGCAGCCACCAGGCTGCCCAAATTTAAAAGTGGCCTTGGCGTTATCAGCAGCTCGAAGTGGCCTCATTTCTGTGGCCAAAGCTTCCCACCTGCAGATCCTTACGGGATTAGTGGAGGCTTAAAGGAGGTGGTATACAAAGAACAGGGCCTGGCCGGGGGCCCACGCTGGGTAAGCCTCAGGTGTGATTACCACTGCTCTTGTTCTCTCGTCCCTCCCCTTTGGCCAGCTGGACGGTCGGGAAGCGGTGCCTGGCCCGGAGCCGCTGTGCACGCCAGCCCCCGCACCTGCTGAAAACATTCAGAAGGAGGAGTGGGGAGCTGGACCCTGTGCTGGACCGGGTGCAATCACGGGCAAGGCTGGGTCTTGTCTGGAGAGGGGGATTGGGTGGGGCTGCAGCTCATGTGGGAGGGGCTTAGAGGCAGCTGCTTGGAAGGGCTCAGAAAGACATCTTACTTAGATATCACCGAAGGGCCTCTTTGTCACTTTAAGGGGAGGTTTTACGAAGGGCAAGGGATTGGGAGATGCTCTCTCTTTCTTCCCACCCTCATCACATAGTTTACAAACTATATAAGCTTTCTCTCCTTTTTTCCTCCTTTCCTTTACAAAATATTTGTGACCGCTTATAGGAGATACCTACGGTAAATGAAATAAATCGGGCGCCTGGCTGGCTCCGTCGGTTAAGTGTCTGCCTTCAGCTCCGGTCATGATCCCAGGGTCCTGGGATCGAGCCCCATGTTGGGCTCCCTGCTCAGCAGGGAGTCTGTTTCTCCCTCTCCCTCCCCCCGATTTGTGCGTGCTCACTCTCTTTCCCTCATCCACTCTCTCTCTCAAATAAACAATTTTTAAAAAATCAAATAAAACATCAGGACCAGGATAAGCACAATATGGAACAGAACGTCATAACCTAGGAGGGAAAAAGTAGAATGGGACAGAGCTAAGCAGGGTCCTGAGGTCCTTCTGTGGTGGTGAAAATTGCTGAGCTTCCTGGCAGCCAGAGTGAAAGGAGAAACCCAGCCCCTGAGCCATGATCACCGTGCTAGGAAACCGTTATTACAGTGGCCACAGTTGTCTTCACTGCTGGGTGAGAGGTCTGGGACCCTGGACCTCTGAGCCTGGATAGATAGGTGGGTGAAGGTGAGAGGCATGGCAGGGATAGGCCTTGGGTCTCACTTTAGGAAAAGACAGAGAATGAAGGCGGAGGCATTCTCTTGAACGCGGATGTGGCTGGCTGTGGGAATAGAGAGGGGAAAGCTCGCCCCAGGACTGAGTCAGTGGCCACCTGTCCCTCTTTAGACCCTGGGAGAGAACTCCTTGGGTTGGCACTTCGGCCAGGCAGGCCAAGGCAGGGGGTGAGTCTCCCAGCTACAGTGAGTGTGTTGTGTGCCTTTCCCTCCAACCTCAGCTGGATTTCCCTGTGTCTCATTCCCTCCTGTGGTTTCCGGGGATTGGCACTATGGAAACCTCAAGGGCTGTTTACAGGACGCAGGGGGCCCAGGCCTGGGAGGCCCCGCCATGCTCTGCCAGAAGCTCGCCCAGCCCAAGGAGGAGAAGCACAACCTCACAGGACCTGGTAGACCAGCCGCTCTGCTGCTGAGTTCCCTGTTCTACAGAGCAGGGATAATGGTAGGGGATAATGACCCATCGGGGCTATGGGATAGAGCCTTGCATGGCTCGTGGTAACGCTCTGAGAGTGTTTTGTTGGCCCGGTAAACTGTCAGAGGCAATGAGCAGGCCTGCATTGCAGAACCGATAGGAGCTCTGGTGGGGTGGTCGCCTAACCCTCAAAGACACCACCAGGTGGGTGTGGAGCCCATAATTGGCACTGGGTTAGCCCCAGACCCCCACTTAGCACCTTTAACTACAGGGCACCTCCATGCTTGGCTGGGAAAGATAGTGCTTAGGGGGCCCTGGGAGACTTGCTCTGCTCTCTGGACCCACACCCCCTGTTGTTGGGAGGCCACCAAGAGGGCTGAGCTGACTCCCCAAGTCATGCAGACAGACGGATGGACAGAGCCGCCTTCGGTGGGATCTCAGCTCCCCCGCCCCACCCCCACCAGGATCCAGGGAAGACCTGAGTCAGCAGGTCTGCAGCCTGAGGCGGGGCGCCGCAGCCACAGTGACAAATTGGAGGGTTGCAGTCGGACAGCACATAGTTTTCTGCTTGCGTCTTCAGACTCCCCTCTGCCTGAGTCTCTCGCCCCTGGCCCAGACCCGCCGACATCTGGAAAAGCAAGAGGTGTGTGTGGGGAGAAGGCTACTGGCCGGCCAGCCCTGGCCCTTTGCCTAGGGGTTCCGTGACTGCAGCCCAGAAGCTGGGGGCGCAACACCTGGGAACTGCGCACGGGGGCCCAAAGCCAATGACGGTAGGTCCTATGATGTGCATTCGGGGACGAGTTGCTAAACCCCTCTGGGCCTGCTTCCTCGGGTAACGTGCCAGCTAGGAGGTTCTTGGGAAGATCATGAATGGGTTCCGCTGGCCGGCACCCAGTGGAGCACCTCCCTGCCAAGCCTGCCCCCTTCTTCCCCCTGAGTCTCAGCATCACAGGGCTGGAGTAGGGAGAACGCCAGCTCAGCAGCCAGCCCTGTCTAAGTTCGAACCCCAGTCCAGCCTTTTTCTACTGGGTAAGCGTCTTCCGGGGCTGTTGTAAGATTATTGGAGTCAAGACCCCGGGCAGGCTAGGTGCCACACAGTGGCGGCTCTGTCTCTAAGCAGACACCTACAAGCTCCTGTCTGTCACAGGCCTCGAGGTCCGTGGTATCGGTAATCCTCAGCCTCTGGGGCCAGGCTGGAAAATCACTTTTGCATCTGGTTGTTATTTTGGGAGTGACAGATCGTTTTGTGCCACGGTGGCCAGTGGGGCATTTGAACTGCCTGGTGGGCAGAGGCAGCCCGCTTGGGGTACTGATGGGGGTTGGGCAGGGGGTTTGCTGAACCAGCCCTGCCCCCCCACCCCACCCCTGCTGTGGTGCATCTGGGAGGGAGGGCTGAGGAGCAGCTGGCAGCCAGGCTCTGGGAGCTTCCAGGGAGCTTCCTGGACAATTAGCCATCTGATGCCCTCTGCGGGAGGCCGTGTGCACACACCTCCTGGGACAGGGAGCTCACCCCTACCTCCCAGCCTGCTGAGCTCTGATGCAAGGAAATTCTTTCCCACTTGGAGCTGACACCCCTCTTCCTACGATGTGCCCCCCCCCTACCCACACACACATAAATGAACACTGCCCTCCCCGACCTGCCCCGGCTCTGCTCTCCCAGCCCCCAGCCCATCTGCTTCTCTGTCCCAGCAGAGCCTGTAGTGGCCAGGATTCCCTGAGGCTGAGGACGGAGTGTTTAGTCCCTTCCCCTTCTGGACAGGCCCCGGCTATCCCTGTCCCTCTTTGGGCAGGGTTAGAGCTGTGTATGGGTTGGGACGGGAGCTCCTAGGCAGGGCTCAGCCAGTTGTCACCACCCCTTGCCTAGGCATGACCCAAAGCACACATGGATTCTTCTGGTGTCTGCTTTACCCTTTCATACGTGGGACTTAATGGCCTCAGCCCCTAGGCCTGCTTTCCCCACTCCCTCCCACTTGTCCCCCACCCCATGGCCCCTCCCCGTGTTGCTCTATTGCCCATCGCCCCCATCCAGTCTCTGTGCAGGGTTGAAGCCTTCCTCCAGCCCTGGCACTGTGCCCGGTGCTTGGTGTCCAGCCTCACATCTAGCCAGCTAATGTCCACTGTGGGAGGGCCACCATCCCACTGCACGTAGGAGGAGCCAGGGGCTCAAGGGCCTCAAGTTATTGGTCACCAAGCTGGGTCACAGCTGAGGCGTTTCTTGGTGAGGGCAGCAGGGTTTCCCCTGAGCTGGGGAGGGAGATCGCATGGGCATCTCACTGGAAAAGTTTCGTTTGGTTGGCCAGAAAATATTTGCTGGGCCCCTGCTCTGTGTCAGACCCGTGCCTGACCCTGGGGATGTGGCACGGAGTAAGGTAAAGGGCCCAGGCCCCATGGAGCCCACAGTTCGGGGGGAGAGAAGCAGTAAAGCAAGCAAATAGACAGAGGGGTCTTGGGACAGGGATTACAGGAAAGAAGATTAAACGGGGAGGGTGGATTGGGCGACTGGGGCCAAGATGGCCTGTGACCTGGGTGGTTGGAAAAGGCCTCTCCCAGCTGCCCACTGGCCACAGAGCACGCAAACTGAGTCTGTCTACACAGTGGAATGCTACACAGCCACGAAAAAAAGAATGGGGTGCTGCTGTGTGGTCCTGGCATGAAGCCCCCTTGGAAACAGTAGAAGTGAGAGAAGCCAGTCACAAAAGACCACTGAGTGAGAGAAGCTGAGAGTGAGCAAGCCTACACGGACAGGAAGTAGAGCTGTGACTGCCAGGGGAATAGGGGCTGCGGGGGAAACGAGAAGGCTGCTTAATGCAAACGCGGTTTCTTGATGGGGATGATGAATATGTCCGAATCTTAGATTGTGGTGAGGTGAGCATAGCTCTGTGAATAGACTGAAATCATGGTATGCTTTGAATAGGTGGATTTTCTAGAACGTGCATTATATCTCAATAAAACTGTTTTAAGAAGGGAGGAAGGCTTGTCTGAGGGAGTGGGGTTGAGTTGAGAGTGGCAGAGAGAAGGGAGCTTACAAAGACCTGGGGGAGAGCATGCCAGGTGGAGGGAACAGCAGGTGCAAAGGCCCTGAGACGGGAGCATGCCTGGTGGGTTTGAAGAACATGGAGGAGGCCCAGCTGGAGTCTAGGAGGAAGGAACGTGCAGTCCTCAGAGCCTGACAATGTCAGATCCTTGAGAGGACCTGAGAGTTAACTGGGGTTGGGGAGAGCCCAGGCAGCGTTTAAAGCAGGATAATGACACGATGTGCTTTCTGTTTCAAAACAATCATTGGAGCTGCTGTAAGGAAATGAGACTGCGAAGAGGGAGGGGTGCGGGCTGGGGGGACGTGACACTGATCAGGAGGTAGTGGCCACTGTCTAGAGGAGAAATGATGATTGATACCCAGAGGAGACAGCTTGGCAGGCAATGGCAGTAGGAATTCAGATGGGAACAGATCACTCCCGCATGCAGAGGGGTGGGGGTTGAAGGGGGGATGGGACTTCCTGGAGGCGGGGCCAGGGCGGGGCCTCTGAGAATGGGGTGGGTCAGGCAGAAGGGCTTTCCAGGGGGCACCACCAGTATGGGGGGGGGGGGGGCGGGGGGGTTGGAGGCCAGGGGGGGGGGGGGGGGGCGGGGGGCCCCTGGGGGGGCCGCCCCGGGGGGGGGGGGGGGGGAGCTGAGAGGTTGGAGGCCATGGGAGTTGAGGTGGAACGTTGGGCCCCTGCCACCCCAGTTCCGGCTGCGCCCCAGCTGCTTTCAGAAGAAGTAGGGCAGCATGTCTCCAGGGCCACCTGTTCTGGGCCTTTGTCCTGCCTGCTCTGCTTGGCCCTCAGCGAGAGTGTCAGCACCCCTGTGGCCAGAGCCCCAGGCTGGGCAGGCATTCTGAACAAAACAGCCTCATCAGAAACTCAAGTGGCCTGAAACGCAATCCGCCACACGAGACTGACCAGGGAGGGAGCTGTATTATTTATTGACCAAAGCTTCTGGGGCCGGCCTGCTGGGGCCATTCAGACTGGCTGGACCTCGAAGGAGCCCACTGGGCAGTGAGTGTCTGGGGCCCAGCCAGAGGTGGGCGGGGGCCCCAGGGGGCCTGGCACCCGTTCTCCAGGGCGTGGTTTCCTTGATGCTGGCTGAACCAGGGAGGAAGTTCGACGTCAGGCCCTGTAGTGGGGAGGGCGAAGAGCTTGTCCCTGGGGGCCGTGGAGGCAGGCAGGGTGCTGGGGCTCCGGGAAGACCTCCTCCCTCTCCCCGTGACACTGTGAGTACCAACCATCCATCCTGGGGAAGGGAGAGGGTCTTGGCCACCTGAGAAACCTGTGAGGGGCCGCTCCTGGTCTGCGCAGCCTGCTGTGGCAAGGTCTCTGGGGCTTTCATCGGGCTGTTCGAGGTCTCTTGAAACTGTTCTCTGTGACTTGTCCTCACTGCCTGCATGGCACAGAGGCCCACCCAGGGCCCAGAGAACCTCAGGTGTTTCCCTGCAGCTGCCTAGAAGGGTGGCTTCAGCTGTGGGAGGGAAGTTCTTTCACTCCCCAGGGCATTGGCCCAGCCCCAGGCCTTGGTGGGGGTGGAAGATCTAGGGCCCATCATCACCTCCACGAGAAGCAACCATGCCCATTTTCCAGCTGAGTAAACTGAGGTCCACAGGGGTCACACACTTGCCGAGGGCCCCTGTAGTGTAGCTGGTTCAGTTTCTTCCCCCACTGCTTCCTGCCCCCCCCCCCCAGCTTAAACTTTGAGCACAAAGCAGCCAGGGCAGAGGGATCAGAAGCATTTTCCCTAAATGATCCAGAGTAGAACCTTGAGGGTCTGCAGATTCCCTCAGGGCCCCGGGGAAGGGGGGATACTCCGGAGACAGCCCCCAGGTAGATGGGCATCTCTGAACACACAGAATGAGAGAGATTCGGTGAGCCTCTTTGGTGCTGTCCCTTGGGAAATCCCCTTGAGCAACATGGGGAGCCTGGGGCCACCTGCACCTCAGGGAGATTCCCCACTGAGCTCTGCTTCTCCATCTAAGCTCACTACAGTCCTGGAGAGGACAACAGCTAGCACTCAGGCACAGAGATGTTGGGATATCTGTGCAATGTCTCCCAGCAGGTATAAGTTGGGGAGCTGGGGCTTGAACCCAGAGTGACTCCGAGCCCCTCAGTGCATCATGTAGTCTCTGTCTAGGGTGAATGACCGCATGACTATCCCATAACTAGGTCTCCGTTTTTCCATCTGTAGTGGATTGGCCCCCAGTGCTGAGGAGAGGGGCTGTGTGCCCCACTGGCCTCCGGGAGCTGGGGCTGGGGTCAGGGTAGGCTTGGCCACACGAGTGAGAGCTCCCAGGGGGGCTCTGTGTTCTCAGGTCAACAAAGCCTTCCTCTGACACATTGCTAGACCCCCTGATGACACAAGTGAGCCAGGGGGCGGGGGGCTATGGGAGAACCCCGGGGTTGTCAGGCTGCTCAGAACTCAGGGCTCTGGCCTCCAGTTCAGGGGTCTCCAGCATCTACCTGCCTTGGTTGGGCTCCAGGGTGCAGACTTGGGATCCTGGCTGATGGGTGATAGAAAGAGCGGAACCAGGAGCCAGGAGAGCTGGGCTCATCTGGGATCCAGACAAGCCCTTTTCTTTCCTGAGTCTTCCTGTGTTCTCACCTGTGAACATCCAGGTGGAGTCAGGAGCCGTGAGGCATTCTGTGACTCTTTGCAGGGTTTCAGGCTTGTCATTCATTCATGAATTCAATCATTCAACAGACTTACAGAGCACCTGCTTCAGGCCAAGCACCGTCTTGTCTCTGGGGCTACAGAAGTGATAAACGGGAGGCCACAGGAGGAGGGCGTTCAGGGCCGGGAGGCGTACCTGGTTGGGTGTGTTTTGTTTTCATAGCTACGTATTGCCTGTTAGGAAATAAAACCAGCCAGCTTACCAGATTCAGGATTTCATAGATGCCAATGCTTAGGAGGAAACAAACTCACCAAATGAAAAAGTGAGTGGATTTGAAGTTGACCTGGAGAGTGGGCGGTGGGCAGAGAGGGCCGGAATGGTGCATGTAGGCTGTGGATGCCCGGGGTTCTCAGAAGAGGCCGGCGAGTGGGGGTGCTGAGCTTTAATGTATGCCTAGGGGGAGTCTAGGCTTTGAGGAGAGATGTGGGACTTCCAGAGATGCTCCTTCCCCAGAACCTTCTGGAAGTCCCCAGACCAAGTCCCACTTCTAACGTGACAATTTCAGCTTGGCTCTGCTCAAACAGGTCTATCACAGCCAACGGTCACATTGGAACTCTGCTGACTGTCCTCCCCCCCCCCCCCCCCCGCCGCTGTGGAGATGTCAACGTCCGACAGGCTCTGGTTTGGGTCCTAGCACCACGCGCCCGCCTGGGTGATTCTTGTGAAGCCACAGGCCTTCCCTGAGCTGCCAGCTGCTCGAGCATGAAAGCCTGTTTGATGGCACCAAATAAGCTCAGGCTGATGGGCCCTCTCCGCCTGCCACACCTTAAAGAGCCTGCATCCTTCTAGGCCTGAGGGTTTTGCTTAGGACTTCTCCAGGGGGATTGGGCTTGGGTGGGACTCAGAGTCCAGGAAGCCAGCTTGGGCCCTCCCATCTCCCGGGGGCCTGCCAGTCTCATCCTGTCGGGAGCCCCCACCCTGGGCTTGGAGCGGGCAGAGGCGTTCAGATCTCCTACCCCCATCATTAGGGAGCTAGAGCAGCATGGCCTTCAGAACCCCAGCACGGATGCAGGGTTATCCCTAGAGAGGGAGGGCCTGACCAGACATGCCCTCGGGCCCGAGCTGGGGAAGGGGTCTGCTGAGCACAGCACCTGCACGAATCAGACAGGTGAGAGCAGGCGGGACAGCCCACACTTCGGCCTCCACTCAGGGTCCTTTCTGAATCAGGCCAGTGTGAGGCGCTCTTGGGTCTTCTGCCTGGGTCTGCAAGGGAGTTTTTGTGAGCCCCATTTGAGGGCTGAGCCAACCAATGCCCAGGAATCCTTATCAGTGTGATTTCAGAGTGAGGTGTCCAGGCTGTAACCGGCTTGTGGGGAACATCAGCGCAGCTGTCAGCTGGGGTTTGGACTCAGAGGGCCATGAGGCAGGCATCTGGGAAGAGTCAGGCTGTTGAAGTAGGTTGAGAGCCTAGACTTCAGTGTGAGTCTTAACTCTGCTGCTTTCTTAGCTATTTGACTTTGAATTAGCCTCAGGTTAGCCTCAGTCTGTCAGTGAGGAAACCCTTCCAGTTGCTGGTGAGAGGAAATCCCAAATCAAACAGGCTTAAGCAGAAGGAGGGTTCACTGGTTCATGGAACCAAAAAGTCTGGGGCAGGGGGTAAACTAGCTTCAGGAATGGCTGGATCTAGAGGTTAAATTTATGTAACAGGTTTGGACTTCTCAACTCCCTCCTCCCACTGGCTTCATTTTGAAGCAGGGCTCCTCCAGGTGGGGTCCCCAGCTCTGTGCTTGGCATGCAGGGAATGCTCCCCAACCAAACAACAGACCAGCTTCAGGAACCAGGCCGCCATGAGCAACACCTTATCTCTGTTTTAGGGATGTTGACAGTACACGGCGGGAGATAGGACAAGAAAAGAGGAAGTTGCCATTCAGGGTGATCAGAGCTGAGAGCGGTGTGCCCTCCAAACCTGTGGGAGACCAGAGGAGGGTTGTCAGAGACCACATCTGGATGGGTTCCCCAAAGTCTTCCTAGAAGAAATGACAGCTGAACTAGCTTTTGAAGGCGAAGGAGTTGGTCTGGGGAATGAGAAGTGAGGGAACAGGAGCCCTGGGATTCAGTGTGGAGTTCTGGTTGCCTCAGGACCCACACCCAGTGGGGCTGGCCAGGCTGTGGAATTCCCAGTGGGACTTAAAGGTCAGACTAGGTGGGGGGTGCGGTGAGCAATGGAGGGTGGGAACAGCTGAGCTAACATGTGGGTGAAAGATGGCTCTGGCTTCAAGCCAGCGAGGATGGGAAAGAATGAGCATTTAGTGAGCCCCTACTGTGTGCCTGTAACTTTCCACACATTGCCTCGTTCTGGCTACATGACAAGCCTGGAGGTACCTCACCCCCATTTTGCAGAAAATGAAACAGGTGCCAGGACAAAATACCTTATCTAAGTCTGTCAAACATATTTCCCCACAAACTTGGAATTTCAGACCTACCAGTTGGCCAGGCTCGGTGGCCTCTGGCCAGCCGCCGAGAGCTACTAAGATACCACCCATGGCAGGGACATATGGGGAAGTTACAGTGTTCAAAACAGCTACATGTTGAAACACCTTCCCAGCACACTAACCACTAAGACTCCCATTGCACCTGCAGCCGGAAGCAAACACCGCGAATCTGAAACTTGATGTCCGCAAGATAGGGGACACGTCTTAGCCAGGGGCCCCCGTGGTGAAGCAGGTATGGAGAGTCACTTGCGCATGAGCAACCAGGGGAAACCAGCTGGATTTGGGGCTTGAAGCGGCAAATTTTTAAAATGCTTCTGAGCTGCCCCCCACAGTGTGTTCACTTGTAGCTGAGGTAAACCAGGGAGGGCATGGGGTGGGAGCAGGAGGATCAAGGGCTAGATCCTAGCTCCCCATTTGCTTGCTAGAACCCCTCTGAGCTTCAGGATATCCCCTCTGTAAAGCGAGGGCATGCCCTATGCAACGACATGGAAAGAGCTCAATAAATGTCCAGAATTATTATCCCTAAGGAAAAGCAATCGTCTTGGTTTGATTATAACATTTTAAAAATTGCTGTTTTTGCAACCACAGACTTGAGCCAAATGGGAAATCGTTTGGTTCAGACTACGACTCTCCCCGTCCCCTCCCCAAGGGCAGGCACCTGCTTGTTCAGCCCTGTGTCTGCTGGTCAGGCTTCAAGTTCAGGAAATGCACTTGGTGACGTAAAACCAAATTCTGAACTTGTCAAATATTAATTGATCCAAGGTAGTCATTTTTAATTTTTTTAAAATTCTTTTTAAAGATTGTTCATTTATTTATGTGAGAGAGAGCGAGCACAAGCAGGGGGAGCTGGAGAGGGAGAGGCAGGCTCCCTGCTGAGCAGAGAGCCCAATGTGGCACTCGATCCCAGGACCCTGAGATCATGACCCGAGCTGAAGGCAGACACTTAACCCACTGAGCCACCCAAACCCTCCCAGGGTATTCGTTTTTTATTTATTTTTATTTTTATAATTTTTTGAAAGATTTTATTTATTTATTTGTCAGAAATCACAAGTAGGCAGAGAGGCAGGCAGAGAGAGAGGAGGAAGCAGATTCCCTGCCGAGCAGAGAGCCCGATGCGGGGCTTGAACCCAGGACAGCCAGGATCATGACCTGAGCCGAAGGCAGAGGCTCTAACCCACTGAGCCACCCAGGTGCCCCCTGGGGTATTCATTTCTTTAATGAGATGGTGAGACAAAGCTTTTTGAAGAGGAAAAAGAAAAAAAACTAGCGGCCTATATCCCAGTGATAATAGTTAGAGAGCGGAAGGAGGCCAGAGGGAGACATCGTTTACATTTTGGAGTGCTGGAGGGATATTGAGAGGAGATTTCCTGGGAAACGACCTCTGAGCCAGGTTTGGCATGTGAGTGGGAACACTGGGCAAGTGGAGAGTAGAGGAGAATTTGGGGGAAACTGTCGGTTGAGTGTCCATGGTGTGTTTGAGAATAGCCATCAGTCTTGGGTGGCATGGAGTCTGGAAGGATGAAGCCCAGAGTTGAGGCCCAAATGGAGGGCTGGTGGGGCCCAGAGCCCAGAGTGCTAGACTCAGCAGACACAGAGGAGCCCTGCAGGGTTTTATTATCTTCTATTTCTGTAACAGTAGGGCTTCAGGTACAGTTTGATTCAGGAGCTAAACTCTCTAAACACTGTCATCTTTTTCTCCTTTTTCATCTCTCACGACTTCGACAGCAGAAACAGTTCCAACAGAACTCCCAGAAGAGACTCTCACTGGTCTAGCTGGGGTCACTTGCCCCTCCCTGGACCTATCACTCTGGCGAGGGGGCAAATTATTCTAGAGTTAGGGATGGAATTGGCGGATACAAACTAGATGGACTAAGAGTGGAGGAGGGGGATTCCCTAAAGAAAATCAGGGTGCGTCTCCTGAAGTGAGAAGGAGACTGGGCAGGCAGAAACATCCAGCATCCCCCCTTCGTGTCAGCCCCATGAGGTAGGATTTCTTCTGATCCCTGCTTTACAGATGAGAAAACCGAGGCTTAGGGACAGAGAGTGGCTTGCCCAAGGTCCACCGTTAGCAAATGGCCTCAGACCCCAAGTCTGCTGGACCCCAAAGCCTGGGCTCTTAACCATCTCCCCCACTGCCTTGGAGGTACCAGATCTGATTTCAAAGAGGGTGCCTTTGGAGCTCCAGTGGTAGGTGGAGTGGCAAGGGGGAGACTGGAGGCAGAGGATGGAGCAGGAGGCTGGTGCCACACAGAGGGGAGGGGAAGGGGCCCTGACAGAGAGAGGTGTGGCATGTCCCAGTGCACTGTCAGCCCTAGCTTTCACTGTTGTTTCCTTACGTGGATAAAGAAATTGATCTAATCAGCAATATATCACACACACAGCCATTTGTATGCACACATGTGTATGTATATATATATATACCCACATGTACAAATACACACACATAAGCGTGCAGGTTACTTTGCCTCCTGGTTTCTGTTTCGGGCGATCTTAGCAGGAGGATGCAAGGTGTGAGGCTTCTGAGCCTGGAGGCTGGACCTCTGCTGGGGCTAGGGCACAGGGGCATTTCCTGGGGAATTTCCGGAGGAAGTGGTGGAAGGGAAGTAACCACCCACCTGGCTCAGGGCCAGGGTGGGGAGCGGGTGCTATGGGGAAACAGCCACTCCTCACTTCCCTTTTCAGCCCTAAGTCTTACCAGGCATGAGTCCTGCCTCCCTGATGACATCATGTAGGTCAGAGGTCATTCTGCCCATACCTTCATTGCACAAAGGGAAAACTGAGGCAGCCAGGGGGCACAGCATGCCTCACCTTTGTCTTCACCATATGGGGAAGTCTGGCAGCCTGAGTGCATAGCCTAAAGGGGCTGCTGCTTTGCTGTGTGACCTGGGGCAAGTCACAGAGCTGCTCTGGGCCTTAGTTGTATATCTGCAAAATGGACCTGTAATTACCTCCCAGAGTGGACAGATGAATGGAGCTTGAAAAAACAGCTGGGTCAGTGTCTGGCAGGTGTCAGTAAATGTTGGCTGTTACAGTTTCTTCCTTTGCGCAGTGAACTCTCCTTTGTGTGGCTATAGATTGTAAGAAAGCTGGGCCTAAGACCCAGCTCTCTTTCTCTCTCTTTTTTTTTCCTCTCTAAAGATTTACTTATTTCTTTATTTGAGAGAGAGAGAGAGAAAGAGAGGATCTCAAGCAGACTCCTCACTGAGCGCTGATCCCACGACCCTGAGATCATGACTTGAGCCGAAACCAAGAGTCGGGTATTCAAACGACTGAGCCACCCAGGCCCCCTGAGACCTGTGTCTAAACTGGGCAGCCTGGGGCAAGCCTCTTCACTCTTCTGGGCCTCTGGTTGCCTTATCTAGAACATGGCTTACTAATCACCACCTCATGGGTCCCTGCGAAGATGAGTGCCCAGAGTGCCCAGCCCCTGGGATGGGTTTTCCTGGTGTGTTTCCTTCCGCTGGGCAGATGGACATCCTCTACCCCCGTGGCTCCTCTTCTTGCCCTGGGAGGGTAGCAAGTGAGGGATTCTATTAGTAAATCATTCAGCTAGTATCCACGGGCACCCACTGTGTGCCAGGCCCTGCTGAAAACCATGAGGAAGTCAGACGCAGATCTCCTTCCCCTGGAGCTGCAGGGCGGGAGGGGCAGGGAGACAGGAAATAAGTAAGGACACAACTGAACAAAATACTTTAAGACATTGCAGTGAGGAAGATAAATGGGTTGATGGGGGGGGGGGGAGGTGGCGGATGACTTGGTGGAGGCCCCTTTCAATTGGATGGTCAGCAAGTGGTCTCCAAGGAAGGCACCAGAGGACAAGGAGGTGATCTGCAGAAATGGGGGATGGGTGACAGAGGGAGGAGTGGGGTGGACGGCCACCAGGGAATTCAGACTCAAAGGAGAGAGGGGCCAGGGGCTTCTGGCACCTACTCCCCAGGAGGGGAGTCTGGGTGGGCCCGTGTGAGAGCCCGGGGGTCGGGGTTCGGGGCTATTCCTTCTCATGCAGTAAGCATTTGCTGGAGGCAGGGGTGGCGGAGGCCCACCTGTGAAGGATGATGAGGGGATCATGACAGAGGAGAAAGGGCGCATCCAACAGCCTGGAAGTCGCCAGCCACCTTTGGTGCTTGGCCCTGGAGCCCCAGACTGAGGATGGCAGGTGGTGCTGGCAGAGGGGGACTGCAGGGAGAAACAGCTGGGTCGGCTCCAAACTTTGGAACTCTAAGAACCACATAAGTAACCACATTTCATCTTCAAGAACTGTCATAACCCCAGCCCGGACTTCCGTGTGCCCAAGACAGGCCACTGCCCTTCCCTAGATCCCTGACCTTTCTGGAGACACGGGGACACAAATAATGATATCAAGTTTTGGTGGAGCAGCAGCATGTGTCCAGCATGGTCAGGCCATTTACACAGATCGTGTCATCTTCTGGTGTCTCGTGTTGTTACAGCGGGCTTTTCGGCACTGGGGGGGGGGGGGGGTCTGTTGGATGGGACTGAGACCAAGTATGGAAAGACTCTGTTGCTGGATTCTAGGGTGACTTTATATAGGAAACACAGACTGTTGATGTTTAAAAAAAAAAAAAAATTCTGGGGCTGAAATCCTAAAGCTGTCTGTCCTTAAAATGCGCTGTCCTGGTTTGGGCACTCTCCACAGTGGCTCCCTCATGGGTGTACAAAGCAGAAGCTGACCATGGCCCAGAAATCCCCCTGACTGAAGGGGAGATGCACCCACTAACCCAAAGGGGGTCTGTTTTCCCATAGCACTTGTATCTGCCCCACTTCATGGAGGAGGAAACTGACGGTGAGGCTAAGTCCCTCAGCCAAATTCATTCAGTAATGTCACAAATGGGATCTGAACCCAGGCTGGCAAGACCCATAGCTCCCAAGGGCTCCACAACGTATCTCACTGGCAAGATCCAATGTGCTTGCAGAGGGACTGGCCCCTTCCTGGTCCACTGGATTTCTGGACAGCTGGTGTCCCTGCTCTCTCGCCTATGGCTCCCCAGCAGAGGTGGCAGAGACAGTCTTTAAGAAACCATCAAGCCATTCTTCCACAGGCCAGGAGATCCTGTGAGCGTGGTTGGGAAAGGGGTGTCACGGTGGATCCCATGGCAAGCTCAACACACTTGGGGGGGCGCTCCTGACCAAGGGTGATGGGGTAAATGGTGGGGCCCCAGAAACAACACAAGACATCAGAAGTCTGGGCTAGGCCCCAAACTTGAGTAAATAACCACGTGACAAGCCACGTTTCACCTGCACACACAGATGCCCCAGATAAGCAGGCCACAGCGAGCACCCCAAGGCTGCCACATGGCACCCTGACTCGCCCGCAGGTGACCCAGGAGTGCACGGGAAGGAGCCATGCAGCTCAAGGAGGCTTCCCAGCAGCCACCAGAATGACATGTCGTTCTTTGGATGCCAAATGTGTGTGGGACCCTACTTGGTGTTCATCACATTCTCGTAGCAACCCCCTCAAGTAGGAATATCCACCCTGCTTTGCAGATGGGGAAACTGAGGTCAGCCAGATCACTTGTCCATATTCCTTGCTAGCTGGAAAGGGGCTCCCTGCCTTCAGGAACTGGAGGGTTGGCTGGCATAGTGGGTCCAATAAGGGGAGAGGCGTTCACGTGCTTCCCACCCCGGGGTCTGCCCTCCTCCCAGGTGGCAACCGGGACAAATCCCACTGCAGAGGGGCCTGGGCACCAGGATGGGGGGAATTTGTGGCCATATTTTATAATCAGAGCACATGTATCATTAGGATTTTACTGGGTTCTTCTCTCACAAAGGTTAGGGTGAGCAAAGCAAGATCTAAGGTCATTGTATTCAAAGCCCCAAACCAGCCTGGTAAATTACCCCTGAAGACCCTTCAGTTGCCCATAATATACAGGGTCCCTGGTTTGTATACCCACCAGAAGTGTGTGGTCCCCGAGCCAGACCACAAGGCTTGCCCCAGCATTCCAGCCTTTGCGGTGAAGAGGGGACCCACAGATCCCTGCTGGGAGTGCTAGGGGGTCCAAACACTGCTCACCTTCGGCAGCCCTGTTCTGTATTACTGGTAAGCCCACAGAAATGCCCTGCTCCTGATGGAAGCCACCAGCCATATGGGACTATTTAAATTTTAACGCTTTCGATGAATTTTTTTTAGATTTCAGTTCCCCATCTGCACTAGACATGTTCCAAGTGCACAGTGGCCACCCAGCTAGCGAGTGGAGAGCCAGGAGTCAGCTGGCCTGAGCCCAGCTCCACCCCTTTTGTCCAGCTGCCCTTGTGCCTGCCTTTGTGGTCGTCCAGACCTCGCGCTGGCTGCTTGGGACCCAGAAAGGATTCAGCCTTTTCCCGGTTTCTGCTCTTGAGGGGTTCTCCCAGACAGGAGAACTGATAACACATGGTAACAGGGTGTGAGAAAGACCATCCCTCCAGCCCCAGCCCCTGGCTCCCACCCGCCCTGCACTCAGGCAGCCAGAACCCAGGGTGTGCTGAGCCAAGAGCAGGAGGGCCACCCTGCTCTGGCACCAGCCCATTGCTCCAACCCTGCCCTCCCCACCGTGAAGTAAGGTGGGGCAGGGGGGGGGGACTCTAGATCCACTCGCCAGGCTTTTCCAGTAAAAGCAGGATGCCTTTACATCACCACCCCCCTGGTTAGTATCCATGGCTGAAAAATGACAATGAGCCACTGACAATCCATTTCAGATGAATTTGAAGTCTATGAATTTTATTCGCAACAGCTTCTATTTTGGTTTGAAAGATGTTAATGTGTGAAACAGTATTTGTTTGGTCTACCAACAGCATTGGGTGTGCATATGGGTTGTAACATCCCCTAAAATAATTCAGGGGCTCTCAGCTTGGGAATCCCCGGAACTTCCAGGATCCGAATGGGGGGAGGGGGACCTCATGATAGCTCTACGTGGCCAGCACTTGTGCTGGGTTTTGTGGTGGGAGAGGAGTGAGGTTCTCCCTCGACACCCTGTCCCCCACCCCACTCTTACACCCCTCCATGCTCACAATCTGCAGCCCCCCTCCCTAATGGCCATTCTTTTGATTCTATTCTGAGCTCTGCCAATCTGAGGTGACCCAGGATTTTTGCCTGGTGCCTCTAGGCTGTGGGCCCCAGTGTCCAAAAGCTAGGACCCTCTCATCTATGGGGACAGAATTTGATTTCCCTATAAACCAGGGGAACAGAGATGATTCAGCCACCATTCCCTGCCCTCTAGACTGGGGTCCCAGGTAGAGCTGAAGGGTTTACACACCCCCTTCCTTCTCTGGCAGGACCCTCCTTGACCCCAGCTGAATGTCAATGCCACAAGGGGAGGAACATCTGAGTGTGTCCCATCTGATTCCTGGCACATAGTAGACACTCAGATATATGTTGGACGAATGAATTACTGAATTAATTAATGCAAGTTGAGGGGCACAGAGGCGTGTGTCCCAACACTGCCCTCTGGCTTCTGGCTGTGTCTTGTTTTGGTGGTAGTGGGGGGCGGGATCTCAGAGTCATGCAATGAGCAGGGAGGGGGCACCCTCTATGGGAGTTGTGTCTACGACTAGATTGCTGCTTTTTCTACCTTTGGGGTCCATGGGTTTATTCTCAGAGGTCTTCAGGTTCCACACAATAATTTTTTTTAATGTGTGGATTCTTTCAGAGTTGTAAGTTCTTTTGTAATAATTTCCATCTTCAAGAAGACTTGCAAGAATAATACCAAAAAAAACCCAAAACCAAAACCAAAAAACAACCTTCTCCCCTGTACCCTTCACCCAAATTCCTTATTACTAACGTTTCGTCAAACTTTGCTCTCTCACCATATTTTTCCCCCAGAACTATTTGAGAGGTCATCGCAGACATGCAACATGACTTTTACTTCTGAATAATGTTTCGAGGTCTATTTCCTAAGAACAAGAACATTCTGTTACATAAACATGGTTCAATAGCCAAATTCAAGAAGTCTAACTCTGACACCATACTGGGATCTAATATCCAATTTATAGTCACCTTTACCAGTCGTCTCAGGAATGTCCTTCATGTCAATTTGTTCCCTCATCCAGATCTCCCATTGCATTCCGTCACTACTCATTCTCTTAAAGCTTTGTAAAGATGTCATTTACATCCCTTAGAGACTCCTTGCTCAAGTGATTACTAGAGATATTTACAGAGTTATATAAACATCACAATTTTATTCTAAATTATTTCCAACCCCCTGAAAAGAGGCCTCATCCCCTAGTTTCCATCAAGGCCTTGTCCCCCTTCTAGCCCCTAATAACCACAAATCTATTTTTTGTCTCTAGAGATTTGCCTTTCTGAGCCTTTCATTATAAATGGTCATTAGATGACCTTTGTATCTGACCCCTTTCACTCTAGCTTCGGGTTTTCCTGTTCATCCGTAAAATGTAGCCGTGGTTCACCCCTTTTTTATGGCTGAATAATAGTCCATTGGTTGATGGACATTGGGTTGTTTCCATTCTGGGGGCTATTCTGATTAGTTCTGCTATAATAATGCATGCAAGTTTTTAATGTGGACATGTGTTTTCATTTCTCTTGGGTAGCTATCTAAGAGTAGAATCCGGGGGTCATAGGGTAACCGTTTGTTTAGCTTTTTAAGAAACACCCAACAGTTTCCCAAAGTGGTAACCCTATAAGAGGGCTCGGATTTCTCCACACCCTCCCCAATTCTTGTCTGGTTTTTTTGATGCTAACCATCCTAGTGGGTGTGCATGCTATCTCCTTGTGGTTTTGATTTGCATTTCTCTGGTGGCTAGTGATGTTAAGCATCTTTTCATGTGCTTCTTGGCCACTCCAAATCTCCTTTGGTGAAATACCTATTCAGATGTTTTGCCCATATGTTAAGTGTGTTGCATTCTTATTATTGAGTCACAAGGGTTCTTCTTATATGCTCAATACAAGTCTTTGTGGGGTGTTTCATTTTGTTTTGTTTTTTTTGGTTATATGATCTGCAAACATTTTCTCCCAGTCTGTGGCTTAATTTTTTGCTTTCTTGATGGTGTCTTTTGAAATGTAACATTTTTTAATTTTGATAAAGTCCCAATTTGTCAATTTTTTCTTTTATTGCTTATGTGTTGGGTATCTAAGAAATCATTATATCTAACTTTTTTAAACCTATTTTTAAGATATTTTTAACCTAAGAAATCATTTTAGGGGTGCTGGGTGGCTCTATTGGTTGGGTGGCTACCTTTGGCTCAGGTCATGATCTCAGGGTCCTGGGATCAAACCCCGTGTCAGGCTCTCTGCTTAGCTTAGCTGGAGAATCTGCTTCTCTCTTTCCCTCAGCTACTCCCCCTGCTTGTGCTCTCTCTCTCTCTCAAATAAATAAAATCTTTTAAAAAAAAGAATTAAAAAATCATTTTATAGTTAAGAAATTATTGCTTAATCCAAGGTCACAACTTTACTCTTCTATTTCTATTCTATTTATTCCTCTCTTTTCTATTTAATTTAACTTATTCTATTTCTATTCTATTTACTCCTCTATTTTCTTCTAAGAGCTTTATAGTTTTAAGCCTTACATTTAGATCACTGATCATTTTGAGTTAATTTTTGAGTGTGATGGGAAGAGTCCAAATACATCCTTTTGCATGTAGATAGACAATTGTTCCAGTGCTGTTTGTTAAAGAAACTATTCTCTCTAGTAAGTTCTCTTGATATCTTTGTGAAAAATCATTTGACTATGATACAGTTTTTTAAATGTCACTTGCATGAAAATGACAACCCCCTTCCATTTTAATGAAAGAATTTTCCCAACCACCTGGATGACTTTTTCTCTAAACTACCGAGGGAAATCAATTGGATATTTTTATTTTGAGTAGTTCATGATTTTTTTCTTATTTATTTGTAAGAACTCTTAATATATTGAGGAACCAAGGGAATAGTATGTGCAAATACTCAATGTCGTGAAATAGTACAGTGTGCTCAAAAGGCATTAAGTAGAGCTTGGCTCTGGGGGAAGCCACTAAAGATGGAGCTAGGCAGGAGGGCAGAAACCAGTTCTGATGCTAACCTGAGAAGAATATGTAACCAAACCAAAGTGAGTTTGCCCCTCGGTGAGTCAGAAACTACACCAGGTTGAGTTGTCACACAAAGAAAATTTTCATTTGTGGTAAATAAGATCGTAGGGAATGGTTTCCAGAGCCATGACTCCCCAAGAGAGGAGTAAATGGGTTACGTTTGTTTTGGGTTAGGATGAATATTTATATAGGGAAGCCTTGTTATCATATGTAGATGTGGGCATAGGTAGCACATGCATCTTAAGGAAACATGCCTATATATACACTGTATGTTATATGAGCCTGGGGCTCCTCCTTGTGCAAAGATTTTAGTATTATAATGGGGTAGAGGTAATGGTATGTCATACCAGAGGTCACTCCTTGGTCCATCTGCGCAGGGGCAAATTGGGGGTTTAGCTCAAAAGGTCTGAGTTGTCTGGGCCAGTGGGAGGTCTCATCAGGACAGTCACCATCACCTGAGGGGTGGTTTTGGGTTTTATTTGCCTAAGTTAAGAGGTAAACCCAAAAGAAGAGCTTAAGGGAAAATGTATGACAAAGTTCAGTGAGTACAACCAGGTGGGCAGTCAAGGTCAGGTTTTGGGGTCTAGCTGGTGACACTTAGACTTTATCATACAGGTCACTGGGCCATTGAAGGGTTTTAAGCAAGTGGGGGGTGTAATTAAATCTGTCTTGTTGAAATGGCTTTAAATAAGAGACATAATGGATGGAGGGACGGCTGCAAGGGTAAATTGAGGCCAGAAAGTGCAACACTTTGAATGTCCAGCTGAAGAGTGTCAGCTTGATTTGGTAGGCAATGAGGAGCCACAGAACATTCTGGGTGATGACTGGGGGCAAACCAGAGAGGCAGTGGAATGGAGAGCTGCCTACAAAAGTGGAAAGGACCAAGATTGAGGCCAAGGCTGATCTCTGGATGGGGTAAGAGATTTAGCTTCCCAGCGTAAGGCTTTGCCCCCACTGACATCTCAATCCCACATGGGTGCCCAAGACTGTGTCATCTGTCCTGGCTCCTCAGAACTGACCTCAAACCCAGACAGATGGGATGTTGCCAGGGGTAACCCAGAGAGGAAATATGAACCAGGAGTTTCCAGGCAGGGCACTGTGACTGGGAGAAGGAAAAAGGAACAACATATTGGCATGCCAGGAGGGGTCTTAGAAGTCATTCAGGCTGCCATCATTAGGACAAATGACCCTTGGCCTCTGCTGCCACAGGTCCAAGTGTGGCGAGCCCCCTACCTCCCACAGCCATTCTATAGCTGGTTAGCTCTTCTGGTGGGAAAGTTCTGGGGCTGGAATGGCATCAGAGGCGTAAGGAGCCTTGAAACTCTTATCTCTAGCTTCCTGTCCACTAGATAAAGGGGACCTTGAGGCTCAGAGGGACACCATCTTGCATCGAGGTCACATAGAGAGTCAACCCCAGCTTCTGTCAAAGCAGGCCCTAGAAACTCCCCACCCAGTTTCATAAATGATTATTTTTTTCAACCTACTTTTCAAAAACCAGTAGTACATGCATACAGCACACACACACACACACACACACACACACACACAAATCAACATCGCAGTGAAAAGCCAGTTTCCTTTCCACCCCAGCCCCAGCCGTCTCTGCCATTCCTGAAGACATCGCTGTTCCAATTTCTTAAGCACACTTGTCATAGATAATATATGCATGACCAGCATGTGTAGGAGACCCCCGTCTTTTTTACATGAAAAGGAACACACCATACCCTGTACCACTCCTTGCTTTTCCCACTTACCAGGAGTACCTCTGAGGTCTATCATTATCATCCCAGTCCTTCCCAGGACGAAGCCCTGGCTTATGTGTCTTCATGCCGTTTCTTGGTCCCCTACTGTTGGACACCACAGGTGTTTCTCTGTTTGCTTACATAGAATACTGTTGATTGTCCTTGTATGTTTCCATTTGCCTGCTGCATAGCTTAGCCAGACGACCCTTCAGAAGTATGGCACTATCTTAACCCTCACCCAACAGTGACTGCTTGCATTTCCCCCCACTTTCAATGGCAAAAGTGTTACCAAGCTTGTTCATTTTTGCCAACTTGGTCAGCTTACAAAAAGTAATGGGCATGTTATATTTTGATTTATATTTCTCTAATATGCATTTAATTACAAGTGCGATTGAGTGTCTTCCCACGAACTCCTTGCTCATATCCTTTGCTCTTTTTTTCTAATTGGTTCATCATCTTTTCCTATCAATTTGAAAGAGCTCTTTCTGTATGAGGAACATTAACGTTCATCTCATTGTCCTTAATTAACTTCTGGCATATGCGCTGCAGATAATTGTTTTATTTGCTATTTGATTTTTTAAACTTTGTGGTATTTTTTATGCTATTCAGGAGTTTTAATTTTTTACATAGTTCAGTTTATCAATATTTTCCTTCATGGTTTCTGGAAATAAAAATACTTACACAGTGCACTTTACACAAACTTTTTACAAAATATCATGGTTGATCTGCACAGCAGCCTTTGAAGGGGGACAGGGTAGGGATTTTTAGCATTAGTTTCATTTTACAGAAGAATTCAAGTGAGCCTCAGAGCGGTGATGAGACTCATCCAGGTGGAACAGTTTCTAGAACCCTTGCTGTTCCCACTTCCCTCACCATCCCAACCAGCCAGGTAACTGACTCCTGGCACTGATAACAGAAGGAGGTGTCTTTTCAGGGTGACCACTGTTGGGCTTGCTGTGAGACAGAGTGAGGAAGAGCCACCAGGAGCTGGACTGTTCCTTATTTGTCTGACTGTCACCAGTGCCTTGTATACTCTAGGAATGCCTTAGGTGCTCAATAAATGCTACAAGACAAGAGGCTGAGGTGGTCAGGCCCCCATTTACACTGCAGACAGACACTTAGCAGTTGTATGAGCCCGGAAAGGTGAATGACCCACTCTGTGCTACAGTGTCCTTGTCTGTAAAATTGGTGTAGTGGTTTCTACCACAAGTAAATGAAATAAGCCTCATGAAGTGCTGAGTCTCTGATCTGTCTCTTCCTTCCTGAATCTCCTGTCTGCTACCCCTACCTGGCCCCGGGGATCCAGGGTGATGAGATATCAGAGCTGAAAACCAGGCTCCTTCCCTCCCAGAAGCCCAGAGAGGGGAAGTGCCATGCCCAAGGTCACACAGCCCGTTGGTGGCAGGGCGGGCAGAGGCTCCAGTCTCCTGACTCATTACATCACTAAGCAGGCTTCCTCACAGCTGGACCACTGCAGACGCGGCCCTCTCGCCTACTGTCTCACCCCGTTTTGGGCACCAGGGGGCGCTCCCGAAAACACAGCCCAAACCGCTGACGCGGTTGCTCCAAACTGGTCGGGGAGGGGGCTCCTCGCTGCCGCCTTTTTTTTTTTTTTTTTTCCCGGTCTGGTGTTCAAGGCTCTCAGAACCCGCCTTCTCTCCCCTACACGCTGGGCAATGCGCATTCCCATCCTTGCTGTTTCCTTAAGCACACTCCTCCCGGAGCATCCGCCCCCTTCCTGCCTCTCCTATTTATGCCACTTCTTCCCCGCGGATTGGGTCTGTCTCTCAGACTGTGCCACCCCATTCTCTATGACAGTTGCTACACCACTGAGGCCCATCCCCAGCGTTCAGTTGGTGCTGAGTCAATGTTGGCTGTGGGATAAGGCGCGCAGCCGGCAGGCCGAGATCCCCTCCCGAACTGCAAGGAGCACTGGTCCTGGAAGGGCCTCAGGAGACGTGGTGCCAGGGTGGGTTTGAGCAGCCCCCACCCGCTGTGCAACTCTGGACCTGTGGCTGCCCCTCTCTGGGCCTCAGTTTTCTCATCTGTGAACTGGGGAGGCACGGGGGGGGCGCTGGGCATTGCCTGCCTGCAGGGGCTGCAGTTCTCCGTGGGAGGGGCCAAGGGACTTGGCTTGAGGCCGCGGTTACTAGGTGTTTATTTAGGGGTCTTGGGGAGTCTGAGGGAAACGCTGGGGTCACAGTGCCCCCTCCAATGCGCCTGGACTGTGTGTATCCCGCTCCCCGGCCCTTCCGCTGCAGAGGCCCCTACAGACCCGAGCGCCCTCAACTCGTCCCGGCTCGGGTGACGTCGGCGGCCGGGGCGGCACCAGTCCTCCCCACCGCCCCCGACACACACCTTTCAAAGGAGGGAAACTGAGGCCGGGCGCGGAGAGGCCGCAGCCAAGGTCACGGCGCGCGGTGGCGGCGCAGGCAGGAGGGACGGCGGCGTTCCGGCTACGGCTCAGGCTCGGGCTGCGGACGCCCCCGGGCCACCGGCCCCCGCCCCCCCGCCGGCGCCCCGCGGGTCCGACGCGCTGGGGCCGCGCCCGCGCTCCGCTCCCGCCGCCGGGGACTGCGCGCGCTCGGCGGCTGCAGGCGGACCCGCGAGGTAGGAGGCGGGCCGGCGGGGGACGCGCGCGGCGGCAGCCGGTGCGGTGCGGTGCGGTGCGGTGCGGGTCTAGTCCGGGACTGGGGGCGGCGGGGGCCGCGGCCGGAGTCCCCTCTGCGGAGAGGACTGGGCGACAGCTCCGCCCCCGGGACCGCGGCTGCACGGACGCGCGAGCAGCTCTTGGGAGCCGGGGAGGAAAAAGGGGTGATCGCAGGCGGCTTTGCGGAGCCCGGCTGGTTGTAGAGGTTCCGAGGCCGCAGTGGCGAGGATGACACTGGTCTCCGGGTTGTAGAGTTGGGGGATCGGAGGCCGCCGGGCTCTCGGCTTTGGAGGTCGGGGTTACGCGGAGCGCCTGGGGTGCGTCAACGCCAGTCTTTCTGAGCCCGGGCTCTACGGGTGTCGCTCTCCGGGACTCGAGCGGTGAGGACGCAGGAGATTCTGCCTCCGCGGCTATGCGGGGCGTTTAGCCTTGTGAACGCTAAAGCGCGATCTTGGGGGGAGGGGAGCTCAGGGTGCTCCATTTCCGCGCCTATGCAGTTTGCTGTCCCCCCCCACCTCCACACCCCGGGGCGGGGAAACGTGAATCCAGGCCCCGAGGGTCGTCAAGCGAAACTGTACCCTACCCCCCAACCACTGCACTCCCTCCCTTCCCTCCCTGCTCCTCTCTGTTCCTGCCTCCTGACGAGAAATCCCGCCACCGCGTCCAGGGTCCGGAGCCTGCGGGCGGGAGGTTGAAGCATCTCAGGAATTCGCTGGTAGTCAGATAGACTCGTCTAGGGAGAGAGTGAGGAGTTTTGGCTGGACTGGAGGGGCAGGGTCCAAATCCAGCCCTGACCCTGACCCCTTGTGTGACCTTGGGCGACCCCTCCTCCTGCCCCCACGTGGGCAAGAGGCTGGTTTTTGTTCGAGGCTGCTCCGGGTCAGATCCCAGCGGCCCAGCAGCCGGCACTCCGTGTGGGTGACGGTGCTCAAGGACTGGAACAGCCCGTGGCAGTCTTTGGACCCAGTCCCAAATGGGACAGGAGGCAGGTCTGAGAACTGAGGGGGTTGTGTCAGGTGTCAGGATGTCCTACCCCACCTGCCTGCCTGAGAGGGGATCCTCAGGGGCCAGGGGGCTCCCGCTGTGGAAAATCCCTGCACTGTCCAGAAGGGCTGCCCTTGGGCAGTATAGCGGGCAGCACAGCTGGCAGAGGTGAGTCAAGGCTGTCCCCACACCCACCCCCACTCCAGTCATGGGGAAATCCCCCTCCCAAGTTTCTGCCAGGCAGTTGCTGCTTTAAATTCCCAAGCCCTCAACTGTCACAGCTGATCTGTTCCTGGAGCAAACGGAGCAGAAGATGACGGTGGGTGTCCCCTCCCCCGGGGCCTATCCACGGGATTAGGCTTCTGGGGACAGCAGTCTGCTCTGCCTGGTCAGCTCTGTACATTTTGCTCTGAGCATGCTCTATATTTGGTGGGGGGTGGGGTGCGGGGAGAGAAGCACTTGTTCTGAACTAGGAGCCGAGTCTGGCTGTGCCCTTTGACAAAGCTACTGCTCCTCTCTGTGATCAGTCCCTGCCAGACAACCCACATGCTGGCCTGTGCAGCCCCCTCAGAGCAACTCTGAACTGAGGTGACACAGGAGTATCCCTCTGGTCACTCTCCTTTGCCTCCAGCATCATGCCTGGCTCCTCCTGTGGGCTGGTAAGGTGGCCAAGCTCCTGAACCCACATGTGGGTTGGAAAGGATAGAAGAGAAATAGCCCCATTCCCCCTTTGCCCCACACCCCCATCCCCAGGCAGGAAAAGTTGAGCTAAGAGGTGCCCCGGGTTCCACAATGCCCATAGCCTAGCCATTGAGCATCAGAGCTGGAGGAAGCATCCTAGAGCCCATCCCTTGTTAGAGCTGGAGAAACTGAGGCCAGAGAGAGGCAGGAACGTGTTCAAGGTCACACTACATCCCACTGTCCCCAGCTCTTCAGCAGTGCAGCCATCCTTGGGGCAACTGCTGCCTAGGGAACACTCAGAGGACTTGGTGTTCCCACAGAGGTCCCTGCAGTGGAGGGACAAGGAAGGGGACCGGCACCTTCCTCTGCAGGGGACTCTGGCTCCAGCACAGTTTGCAAACATTAAGTAATCTTGGGTCTCATGACCAGAGTTGCCAGCCTGTCAAGGTGGCTTTGAAAGGGTCCGTGGCTGCCTGCTCATCCTGCGGCAGCTCTGAGCAGTCGCCCTTTCCTTCCCACCCTATACCTGCTAGGCCCACAGCAGCCCCCCGCCTCTAGTCATGCCCCTTCCCCATTGTGCAGAGGGAGTGCCAAGTCCAAGGCCAGATCTTGGGACCCTTTGTGTCTTCAGCTTTCTTCCCCCCCCCCCCCCGCATTCTGACGACTGGGGTGGAGAGTCAGCTAGCCTAAAAAAGCCCAGCCAGCTCTCTGTCACCAGTCTATGGTCTCAT
The DNA here is from genome assembly GCF_022355385.1 of Mustela nigripes. NCBI lineage: Eukaryota > Metazoa > Chordata > Mammalia > Carnivora > Mustelidae > Mustela > Mustela nigripes. Next base: position 56,764,937 of record NC_081558.1, read on the forward strand.
CACTCGGTGGAATCAGGGGGTAGGGAATGGGATTGTTTGTTCCCATAAGGAAAGTGTGTTTTGCATAAAGGGGACTGGCCAAAGGCCCCTCATGTTGATGAGGTCTGCATGCGCTGGGTTTCCCCCACACTCAGTCCTGGTTGTTGCCATGGTGAAGTGTAACTCAAACGTGTTTGGAGGAGCAGCATCTTCTATACCCCTTGTCTTCCCTCTGGACTCAGGCTTGCCTTGTCCTAGCTCCTGCAGGAATGCACACACACACACACACACACACAGAAACCTCTGTTCATCCTTTACTCTCATCGATGTCACTGCTGCAGCAAAACCTTCCCTGAGTCCCTGTAGCCTCCCTGTCAGAGAGTGTGCAGGGGCATAGGTGTGCAGTGAGGTCACCAGGCTGCAGGAAACCCTTCCTGCCCGCCCAGGCCATTCCACTGGGCTACCCGAGCATGTGCCAACTTGGGAAGGCAGAACACAGGCAGCCAAGTTCTCAGTGACTCTTCGAAGAAAAGTGTGTATGTGGCCTTCTGATCTTGCATGATTGCAATTCATACTTGGCCAGCATCTTCAACATTTTTTAAATGTCTGCCACCTGCCAGAACCTGTGACAGTGGCTCTCACATATATCATCCCACTTCATCTGCAAAACCACAGAGCCATCCGTTCTTGTGTATGAAGGTTCTGGAAGCATAATATTAAAACAGTGATGTCAGCCCCTAGGCCAGAGGGAACTATTTGGAATGCCACACCCTCCAACCTATGAGTGATGACCATCCTTTCCGTTCCCTGGGCCCTAGAGCCTCACAGTTTGCCAGTTTGCATGCCTAGATGCTCTCGGGGAGGTAGCACCCCGGAGGGGTTCTCAACTGAGCAGAGTCCAGGCTGACCCACATAAATCCACGTGCCACATGTGATGGGGATATAATGGCTCAGGCCTCTCATGCTGCCGCTCTGGAAGGTAATCCCAGCCTGGGCTCTGTCCCATTCTTTTGGGATGACACAATCGCTTATGACTGAATTCCCCAAAGGCAGAACGGTGGCCAAACCACCTCACTGGCTGATAGAAGTTTCTGTTGTGCTCTACTGAGCTGGGTCCAAACAAGGAACAAGCTGCCTTAGAAGGTAGTGAGTTCCCTTCCCTGGAGGTATGCAAACTGAGGATGGACGAGGATTTATTGTAGATCAGTAGTATAGGTGCCCCCGAGGGTCATTGTAGCTCCGAGACTCCCAGAGTCAATGACTTTTTTTTTTTTTTTTTAATTATCATCTGGGGGCTTGGTGAAAGCTATCAGGATGGTAATATAGGTTTGTAAAAATGCTAAGTGCTCCAGTGTTTTAATAAAGCCAGTTGCCTGAGGGTATTCTGGGAATGTTTCATTATCCGGTTCATCCAGCTGCAGAAGTAGGACCAGCTTTTGGACTTAGCCAAGGGGCCTGAGAATCTGGTAGGAAGTAAAGCAGTATGGAAATTGAGTGTCTACTGGCAAATCCCCGAGCAGCACTGGGGTCACTGTTGGTCACATTACCTTGGGAAGCTTGAAGGCAGAGAGCTGGACTCCCTGTTACTTTGGACCAGTCCCTTCCCCTCTCTGAGCCGAAGGAGTTTGGAAGAAACCAGAGATCACTTTGGAAGCTGTAACTGGCACTTGAAAGAGGTAGGGGTGGGGGTGGGCAGGAGGGGCTGAAGCATGCGGATCCTGATACGGGGATCCTTTCGTGGACCTGCTGAGGGCCAGCCTGCCTCTGGGGCTGGGTTTAAACATGAGCTCTCTACTTCCTAGCTTCGTGGCCTGGGACATGTCACTAGACCTCCCTGATGAGCCTCAGTTTCCTCCTCCCGAAGATGGGAGTGATGACAGTGCTGGCCACCCAAGGCAGTTATGAAAGTAATTCTGAGAAAGTGTGTCAATGTCATACAGTTATTTTTCATTTTCTCCTTTGGGAATATCACAGGAGCTACTAAGTATTTCTGGGGCCTCCAAGTCCAAATAGAAATGTCAGCTCCGTTCATTCATTCTTTCAACAAATATTTATGGAACAAGTATTTTACCACAAGAGCAAAACAGACACAAAAGCCCTTTCCTCCAGGAGCTTGTATTCTAGCATACACAGTCCCAAATGAATAAGCAAGTGAATAAAAATTCCTGAGAGCACCCAGTGCTAAACAGAATGAGTCTGCCCCAACTGGTGATTAAAGGTGATTTGCAATGGGAAAATTCTTCCAAAAGGAAGAGGAGACAGCCCTGGTTTAAGACCTAGATTCCAGTTCTGGCCCTGACTTGCTCTGCAGCCTTGGGCAAGTTCCTTTCTGTCTCTGATCTTCCATGCCTGTCTCGAAAACGAGAGGGTAGAATGAGCCCTTTCAGCTGGGACATCCCATGTGGCTGTGGTGGCCGCAGTGTTGAGGTGTTGCAGGTGAGGTGAGGGGTGGGTAGCTCCGCACCTAGGGGTCCCCACCTATCCCCCACCCATACGAATGTGTCTGTTTAAATGTGCTGTGAACCCATCACATAGGAAAGTGAAAAGACAGATATGCAGCCGCCTAAAGAAAAATTAGAGAAATACACAAGAGCCTACCACCTGGGTCGAGAAATGGAGCGTTGTCAGAAACAACTCTTCCCCCGACCCCCGCTCTGTGTTCCTCCCCAATCAATATGCCTCAAAGAGTCTCACCATTTCAACTTTTCTGATAATAATGCTCTTGTTCTTGCTGTCTTACCACCTTACTGAACAATTTTTTACAGTATCCTTCCGCTTTTCTGCTTTGCTGCTTTTCAAGCTGTCTGTAAATAGACTGAGACTGTAGATACTTCTCTGGGTCTGGCTTCTTGGGCTTGAAGTCGGAGCCGTGTGGCTCATTCAGTCCTAAGATGCTACAGTGAGTCCTCGTTGCTGCCGTATAATATTCCCTCATGTCGCTGGGCCACAGCTGATGTAGCTGGTCTACTGTGATGAACAGGTGGGTTATTTTCAGTTTGGGGCTGTTGTTCTGGAATCTGTCTGTCCTAGGGCGGCGGGCGTACCCTTCCTTCTCTTGCTCATTACCTTTAACAGGGTTGTAAAGTAGCCGTGCAGTCCTGGTCCTTCCCTATCGCGTCCCCTTCTCCCTAGGCCCTGCTAGGCTTCTGATATCAGTCTTTTCCTGTGTTGCTCACCCAGGGCGGGAGGATGGTTTCTCACTGTGATGTTAGCTTGCAGTTCCCTGATTGCCAGTGAGGTCGGGCCATTTTTGTATGTTTATTCGCCGTTTGGATCTCTTCTTTGGTGAAGTGCGTGGTCAAGTCTTTTGCCCATCTTGGGCTGTCTTTTTTATTTTCTTGTGGGTTTGCGGTGGGGGGATTCTTTAGGCATTTGAGACTTGAATCCTTGATCATTTACGTACGTGGTAGATATCTTGCCTTTTTTTTTTTTTTTTTTTACTTGTTCTGGGGTCTTGGGGTGAACGTCTTCATTTCAGAGTTCTTAATTTAAGAAGTCAAATTTAACTTTTCCTTTAGTATTCATGTCTTGTGTTTTAGAACTCCTTTCCCACTCAGTGGTCATGAATATTCTTCTGTGTGTTTTACATTAGATCTTTGATCTGCCTGGAATTGATTGGTGTGTGTTGTGAAAGAAGGGGCTCATTCCAAGTGTGCGCATGTGCGTGCACACACATGTTCACGCACACACCATTACCCAGCACCATTTGGTAAAAAGCGTGCCCTTTTCCTCATCTGTCCTGCCTCCTCCTCCCCGAATACCCGTACCTTTCCCCAGGAAGGCGGGCAGGAGCCCAGGACCACAGGCTCTGGCCAGGAAGAGCCAGCAGGAGCTAGGTGATCAGGGACAGCCCCCGAGGGCAGGGCGCCGGCTGGGCAGGCACCCCTCCCCCACCAGCCCAGCTGCCACTCCTGCCAAACAGGTCTGTGGGGCTGTGGGTGTCACGTGTCCCACTGGCGCTGACTAGGGCCCTGTCGGATTAAGCAGGGGCTGAGGGCTTAGGACCCACGCTGGCCACTTGCACAGGCCAGGGAAGGGCTTGAGGGAGCTCACCTACCTGGGCCGCCGAGGAGGCCCCAGAGGCCAGCGAGGCTGCGCTGTTTGTGGCAGGGGCACTGGACCAAGGTAAGGGAGCGCCAGGGTGATCCCTGGCCCTGTCTTCCCTGCCCAACTCCGGGTGCCTCCGTCTAGAAGATAAACATCCCCTCCTAATCTCTTGGCATCTGGGTCTGTTGGAAGCAGCGAGAGGTAGGAGGTGGAAGGGCCCGGCGTGGGACAAGGGTCTGCCAGATCTCAGGCCACTATGCAAGCTCACTCGAGCTCGCACAGCCTCTCGGGCACCCTCCCCACCCATCTCCCAAGGGGCTCTGCGTCCTCTTCTGTGTCCAGGGCGTGCCTGCTAGATAGGAGGGGTCACTGCCAACCTCCAGTCAGCCCTCCAGATCTTGTTGCCTTTCCCTGGGCAGTGGCCACTACCTGGCCTGGTAGGACACAGCCTCACTGCTCTTGGAATTATTAGGGCAGGGAAGGAGGGAGGAAGTGGGTATAGACTGAGCACCTGCCAGGCACCTCCCCTCGGGTAAGCTTTATTCCTACCAAGCAAAACACGGAAGACTCACCCATTTAATAGATAAGAAAACTGAGGCCTCAGTGTGGGGGGGGTGGCTTTGGTTTGGCAGGGGCCTGGGCTGCAAGAATGGCCCTGCCTCCACTAGCAGCCTGCCTTCGTGGCCCCGGAAGTTGCAGACTCTACTCCTGCCTCCATGGCCACCACCGCCGGGGGACTCCCCTCGCTTGCCTGACGAGGCACATTCCCTCTGGAGCAGTGTCGCTCCTCCCCAGGGCTCTCTGAGAACTGTGGGTCCCTACAAGGAAGTTGAGGCCAAGAACAAGACCCAAACTGGGCTAGTGGCTAGGATTTGGGGCGATGTCCCCTGGTTTGTTTAGTGGGAGTGACAATAATAGGGTCTGCCTCTTCAGGTCACTTTGAGGCTAAACTGTCACCATGCAGAAATGGGCCACCAACACGACCCAACTCCCAGCAAGCACAGGTAATCTCAGCTTTTGGGTGTTTGTTTGTTTTTGTTTTTAATGTCTTTTCTTTAAAAATGTTTATTTATTTGACAGAAAGGCAGAGAGAGAAAGAGAGCACACAAGCAGGGGGGAGTGGCAGAGAGAGAGGGAGAAGCAGACTCCCCGCTGAGCAAGGAGCCCTGTATGGGGCTTGATCCCAGCACCCTGAGATCATGACCTGAGCCAAAGGCAGATGCTTGACTCACTGAGCCACTCAGGTGCCCCTCAGCTTTTGTTCTTTACTGAGAAGGTCAGTACTTGAGCTCCCTCCATCTCCGAAATTCTGAGCTCCTTCTGGCAGCTTCCTTTCTTCCTGGACCTCTTATTTTTGGTTTATTTCTAGGAGGTTACTCTTTACTTAGGAAAACAGACACTTGGTAAAAAAATATTCAGCATTGTAAGAATATACAATGAAACTTCATATGCCCCCCACTCAGAGTAAACATGAGGAGCATTTTGGGGGTATACGGTTGGAAATGTTCAGGAGATACATGTATATGTGTGTTTAATCCCTGCAGTGTCTTTTAAAGAAAACACCGGTAGCTTGCTCTGCCCCCATCCTGTGACTTCCCTCTGGGCCTTTAAATCCACCTACTCGGCCAGAGAACCTGACTCCCTCCTCCCTCCAGAAGGCACACATATTTGTGGACGCTGGCACCAGATTTTCCTCGTCAGCAGGACTCGAGGGAGGCTGTAGCCTGGCACAGGGCAAACAGGGGGATCGTTGAGCTGCAAAGAACGGTCCCTCTGTGCCCAGTTGAAGGCCCGAGCTGGAGAACAGCTCCCCCTCCTCCCCACTCCAGCAGATCTGGGTCTGGAGCGAAGGTGGAGCCTGGGGCCCTGGCATGGGCCCAGCCTGGCTGCCAGCTGGCCATTGGGTGACCTTGAGCCAGCCCTGGCCTCCTCCGGGTTCCTGACTCAGTGCAGAAGCCCAGGACATGCAGCAGCTTTTCTGAGAGGAGTGAGGATCTGTCTCCTTGAAGACCCAGGCAGGCAACATGTCATTCATCTCACCTGGGCTAATGCCGATAATGTGGCCTGGAGTTTTTCCTGCCTCCCTATTAAACTTTGACGGTCTTCCCTTGAGGCAACTTAAGTCAGTGTTAAGTTTTGCTGATGTTTTCTCTGTGGGCCTTGTGATTTCTGGACCTGCTACTGTCTTATCTCTGCCATGTAAATCTCCCAGAGGGCTTTTTCTGGGGCCTTCTTTCTCCCAGGGTCTGAGAAAGGAAGGCAGCTGGTGGCTACATGTGGCCCACATGTCTTGCATGCATAGGTATAAAGCCTTACTGGAAGGGCTCCCTGCCCCCTTGAAGGAAGAGAAGGATCCACTGCTGGTGTCAGGAGGGTGGCAGGGACTAAGGGTCATAGTCACCCAATAGGGCAGAGCTCCAGGCACCTCTAGTGCACAGATGTCCAGGTTGAGCACTGTGTAAGAGCACTTGGCAAAGAAAGAACGCAGTCTTTCCAAGCAGGAGTCTAAGAGGCTGTGTCCACCAGAAGAGGGCGCCTTTTACAGAGACACAGGCACAGGAGCCCTGCACACGGATGGTAGAACCAGCCTTGAGCATGCTCACTGGCAAGGGAGAAATGCCTAGGTGTGGTGGGTTCTCCTCCCCACTTAGGCAGTCTTCTTGTGCTTAGCTTTCTAGAATCTCTCTCCAGAACTCTGTTGGTAACCTCAGGGGAAAGGGAACTCTAACCACTGTCCTCCATCTGTGTGAGCAGCTTGAGCAAACCCAGCTAGGTGAAACCTCAGAGGGAACTGGGCCATATGCCTGGCCTCAGGGGCCACAGGATGGCTTGACTGAAAACAGACCTGGGTTCACATCTCAGCTCGAGTTTTTCTGGCTGTCTACTCCTGGTCAGGACATCTGTGCACAGACCCCCTACTTTATTGTCTGTTAATATCCCCCCCATACCCTCCCCCAGAGCTCAAGTATGAAACACCTTTACCTCTATGCCTGGCCCCTTGAGAAATGAATATTTTATTTATGAAGGCATGTTAATTTGGGGACAGCGACTCACTTGATCTAGACATAATTCATTTCTTCCACAAAGATTTCTCAAGAATCCAGTATGTGCTGGGCACGACTCTGGGGCTGAAGTAAATGTTGAGTTCCACAGACATGCTCCTTATCCTTACCCAGCTGTCTGGTATAGGAGAGGGAAATGCTGTCCTGAACAACATCAGCCAGTTGCTAGGAGGAATTGCTCAGGGGGCCAGTGAGGAGGCCAGGCAAGGCGTCCCTGAAGGAGCTGAGGCTTGAAGGTGGAGTCACGGTTAAGTAGGTGAAAAGAGAGAGACATGTGTGCTGAACTAGCATTTTTAAAGGGTGGTGGCAGGAGCCAACCAAGTAGGTAAGAGGCTGAGGCAGAGTAGGGAGGGCAGAGGCCAAATTTGCAGGGACTTCTAGGCATAACAAGGAATTTGGTGCTTATTTTGTAAGCAGTGAAGAGCCATATTTTGAAGCAGGGCGATGATTTGTCGTTAGACTGAAATGTCAGTGAAAATGGCTTTGAGTCTTGTCTCTGCTTCCTAACCCAGCTGCCCTTCCTAACCCAGCTGCAAGGGGGCTGGGGAGGAGGATGTCTCAGATGGTTCAGGCATGAGGGGAGAGGTTTGAATGAGGAAGCTTAGGGTGGGGTCCAGAAGCTGACTCAGCTGCCCCTCTCTGCACCTTTCCCAAGGCTGGGGTACCATGGAGTCCTGCCCGCTCTCTGTCCTGGGGCTGGGAAGGCCAGGATGCAGTTCCCCAGAAGGACGACAGGTGGCGCCAGCCCTCCAGTGGTGAAGGATGGACTGGCCCAGCCAGGCCCAGCCTGGTGAGAGGTGGGGTTGGGGCTCTCTGGTCATGCCAGAGCCCACCACCCTTCCCCCTGCTCCTCACCTACACCCCAGTCTGACACCTAAACTGCTGGTTCAATGGCTCCAGCCCATCTTTCCTCCTCTCCAAGGATGGCTCTACCAGCTATGCCCTAAATTGTCCTTTTAAAACCCAACTTCATTTGCCGCCAAGCCCAACCTGGGATGGCTAGGTGGACCCCCACTTTGCAGGGGAGTGCTGGGGTCCAGGTCTCTGCTCCACAGCCTTGGGCAGTGAAATGGAAATGTGAGGTCCCAGATTTACAGGGTGGACAGGGCATCCGCAAGCCACGAGTGTAAAGCAGAGAATGAGGGCTCTACAGTTAGTGCAGCCAGAGCTAGACAACCAGGGGGCCTTCAGAGCCTGGGAGTCCCTCCCCTGCTTCCCTTAGCCCCCATACCTTGCCCTGGAGTTAAAGCCTAAGGGGAACCAATGTGTGTTGAATGAAGAATGCCCTTTCCAATCAGAGCTGCATCCCAGGTGAGGACCCTCATGGCTTGGGCCATCCATTGGTATCAAATCCCAGCTCCCCGTGTTCTGGTGTGTGATCTCACATCTTGTGCAAGTGTTTTGGTCCATCTGGGCCTCTGTCCCTTCTGTAAGGTGCAGACTGTGCTCTTTCTATGGCTGGGAAGGGATCTTGGGAGAAGAAATGGCCTCAAGGAAGACAACCGGGGTCCCAGCCCCAGCGCCCTCGCTCCTGGCTTCCCTTTCCCATGCACGGCGGGGATTACCCTTAACCAGGGGAATAATTACCGTGGACAGGGCTGACATGTTGAACAAATTGCTGTGTGCTTGTAATTACAAATTGCGTTTCCAACACTCCAGGGGTTTCCAAACCTTGATATCTTTGCTATTAACACATAAATTATGCTCATGTACGGAAACAGTGAGAGAGACCAAAATTATCCGTGGGCTGTGTTGCATAAGGGCTGCTCATTATGGACCCACTCCAGGAGTCTGGGGCGGCCCCATCTGGGGCCTCCAGGTTTACTCTTATTTCATAGGGCCATGTTCCCTTACCAGCCCAAGTCCCACTTGGCATGGAGTGAGGCTCCAAGGCTTTCCTGCGAACCCTGCGGATTGGAATCCCAGCTCTGCCCACTGCGAGCTGAGCGGCCTCAGGTGTACTACCAAACCTCTGTGTGTCTCAGCTTCCTGGTGGGCTGCCTAACAGCGCTTGATAACCACCCACAGGACAGTGTGTGCCAAGCTGCAGATAGCTGCCAACTGCCCAGCATACAGGAGGTGCTCCTTGGGGGCCTGGCCTTCTCCCCTCACAATGCAAGAGGTGCACGTTGGAATGGCAGCCAAGTCTTATTCCCAAGAGTATAGGAAGATGGCCTTGACTCCCCTACCACCCTGCCCCTGCTACCCACCAGGCAGGTGGAAGTGTGAGACTCTGGCTGTGTGAAATGATTCCAGGTGAGCCCCAGACTCGGCGTCCAGGGACCAGGAACAGAATCACATGGGACCTGGGAGAGTGTAACTCCTCCCAGTGCTCTTTCAGCCCTGCCAGTTATTCTGAGACCAAAGTGTTGGTTCCTGCTAATACGTCTTTAGCACTCAAAAAAGGGCTTCATTGTATCTTGTTTTTATGGGCGTTGTGTAGTCACATGGTCCAACAATTGAAGATAGAAAAGGCACACAGTGAACAGCAAACCACCCTCCCAGCCCTGGCAAGTTCCCTCAGAGGTAACCGCTGTCCAGAGGTATTTTATGCATATGTCAGTGTGCGTGTGTGCGTGCATGTCCGCGTCGGTGTGTGTGTGTGGGGGGGGGGGGGTGTTTACTCCTCCCCCTTCCTTTTTTACCCAAATACAGCATTCATCACTTTACTTGTTTCACCTAGCAATACATCTTGTGTCTTATTCCCTATCAGGATATAAAAAGCACCCTTCTGTTTTATGGCTGCCTTCTAGAACATGAATTCTCTTTGCTTGCTAATGTCTGCGTTAAACAAACCCAGAGCAGGCCTCCAGCACAGGCCTTCTGCTGATAACAGAATCCAAGCAGGATTTTATAACAGTGTTTTAGTTTGGGTGATTTGTTTTTATGGGAAAACTGAATTTATTCTTTTATTCTCAGTGAAACTTTTTTTTTATTATTGATGGAGAAGATCGAGTCCCCCCCCCCCCCCCCATGTAAAGCATGGTGTTAAGTAATTGGTAAACGTGTCCTTTGTGGTCATTGGGAAAACCAACCTAGGGATAAATCCAGGCCACTTTTGTCACCGGAAGTCTAACCTCTTCACCCTCCGGCCTCTTTCCTCACAGCTCACCCATCCCCGTACTTCACACTCCCCATATATGCAGAACTATGATTATATTTTCCCAAGCTCACCAAAGCTGTTCCTATGCTATTCCCTTTACCTGGAGTGCCCTTCTCTTGCTGGGCCACCCAGTGAATTTCCATTCCTGCCACAGATCCCAAGACAGGCCTCACCTCACCTCCTCCAGGAAGCCTTCCCTAAATGGCCATCCCACCTGCTCACAGTCAGTCCTGACCTTGTGCCATCTGGCTCCCATACTGAACTGATGGCCCACCTCAGTGCCCTGACTGACCCAAGAGTCCCAAACTGGAGTAGGCATCAGACCCACCTGGACCGTTGGACTTTGCAATTGCAAAAAAGTCCCAGCTGAGACTGCAACTGTTGCTATTCCTGGAAGCAGCCTTTGAGAACCACCGGTGGAGCAGAGAACACAGGCTGAGTGTCAGCATGGGTGGGTGCCTGTCCCAGCTCTGTGCTTTAGAGGTTGTGCGTCTTTGGACAAATGACTTAGGCTCTCCGGGCTTCAGGGCCTCTGTTTCCTTCTGCACCTTCTGGTTCCCCAGTCAGTGCCTGACAGACACAGAGTAGGTAGGAATAAATGTCAGGGGCAGTTGTGGGACACATTCAGGAGTGCACATGTTCTCAGTTATGGATTTATTCAGACACTGAATCAGGCATCACACGTATCCCGCCTCCATTAATTCCGAATCAGTGGAGTCGGGTCAAGCTGGATGCAGTCTTCGTCCCAGCCAGATGAGAGAAGGTGCTGTTTAAATCAATAACATAAAGAAAATTGCAGAGGCTGTTGTTTTAGGAGCACTTAGTGGCATCCATTTGCAAAACAGGCGTCCCTGGCACTTGCTGTAAATGAACGTGTCTATTCATTAAGGGAGAGGGCCACTGGGGCCTTGCCTTGGCTTGGCAACCCCTCAGTAGCTGTTCTGCTGTGGGGACCCATGGCTCAAGAATAACCAGGCTCCTTCCTTAGCGGCTCCCTGGAAAGACACGTGTCTGAATCTGAAACAGAACAAGGCCTTGCAGATTTCCATATTTCTTCCCCGATGCCCTGACTTTACCTGCTCCCTTTAATACAGAGGGGCCCCAGTTTAAGCAAAGCTACCAGGAAAGAACCAGATAGGTCAAGGATGGTCATTTGCCCTGCTGAAGGGATGCATCTTTTTTTTTTTTTTTTTTTTTTTTAAACAAAATCTTTGGCTGATGGTTCCTTTATGTACTGGGCACACTGGAGATGAAAATTGGTGTTTTTGAAAGACCATCTCACCCAGCCCTTCCATAATCTATCTATGGTGGAAATAGAGGCGTTGGCTGAGATCGAATAAGACAAGGGTGAGAATGGGGAGCAGGAGTGGAGCCTGCCGTTCCCTTCCCAGCGTGCAGGCCTTGCTGCATCCATGTGGTTGTCCCTGACTGAGAACAACTGTGGTTCAGCATGACTCACTCATTTATCAGACAATTACTGAGCACGTACTGTCGACCAGGCTCCATCTGGATACTGGGGACACGGTGGTAAACAAAGTCCCTCCTTCACAGAGCTCCATTCTGATGGAAGAGACAGACAATAAACAAGTAAACAAGTAATATAAGCAAGATAAATATAGGCTGAGAGATGGGCTTTGAAGGGAATTAGATGAAATAGAGAGAAAGGGGATGGGCTTTACCTGGGGGTGTTCCAGAAGATCCCTCAGAGGAGGTGATGGCAAGCGGGCTGCCGTCTGTTGGAACATGTGTGTGCTGTCTCAAAGCCCTTCACACGTGGGGGTCTCTTTCCCAGACTGTAGCCCTGTAGGTGGGGCTTGGGACCACAGAAGTTAATTCATCCCTGGTGGTCCCACTGAGTGTGAGCTTGCCCCATGTGACCCCACCTGGGCTTCTGGGCTGCCTTAGCAGAGCTGGCAGAAGCCTCAAGTCCTTCCCGGGGCCAGCTACCACCATGCCTGCCTGCTTTTCCCCAGCTGCTCTCCACTCCAGAGGGCAAGCGGGGCATCCCCCGGGAAGAGAGTAGGGCAGAGGGAATTGGGATTTGTGACTGGGGACCTGGGAGCTGGTTAAGTGGGGGCAGAACTCTTGCTGAGGGCCCAGCACTGGGTATCCCACTAAAGTCTTTACAACATCAGTGATATGCCTGGTTATTCATGCCCATTTTACAGAGGAGGAGACTGAGGTTTGGAATGGCAATGCCTAAGACCACACTGCCAAGAAGGGGACAGAGCCAGGAGTCGGACTCCATAGCCAGTGTGGGGCAGTTGTGGTGGGGGGTGGTTCTGGATTTGCTTTTATTATTTCCATGATATCAGCTGAGAAGGGAAACTGTCTTCTGCAGGGGACATCTTGGAACTGGGCCTTGAAGACCAAAGAGAATAGTGTTTAAAGCATAGACTTGGGAATCAGACAGCCCTGGGTTTAAATCCTCACTTCCTAGCTGTTTGCCCTTTTGCACATTCTTTTAGCTTTCTGAGCCTCGGTTCTTTCTCTGGATGATCGGATGAGGATAGTAATAGTGGTATGTTCCTGAGAAGGTCATTGTAAGGCTCATTAAATGAATGATACGTGTAAAGCATTTAGCACAGAGCCTCATTCAATAAGCCCTTGGAGTGGGGGGAAGCCTTAAGTAAGTTACTCAGCCTCTCTGAGTCATCGTCTATTTGTAAAGTGGAAGGTTGTTGAGAATTAAATGCTACCTCTTCTGTAAAGTGCCTGATACAGGGTAGGCGCCGGTGAGGGGTGGCCTTGTGGCTGTCTAGAGAGGTAACAGCCCCAAACTTAAGGAAGAGGCAGATAGACGCAGAAAGGGGGAAAGGAGGCACAGAAAGACCCATCCCATTGCCCAAGATGCAAGATCGAGCATCAGATGTGGGGGAGCTAGGCTGTGACCCCAACTGGTGTCCCCAGGTGTGAGCATTCCCACTCTGTGGGGACAGTGGTGGAGCAGGGGAAGGACTGCCCAGTTCTGAAGGCCTCCGTGGTACCCATCCCTGGCCAGGCAATTACAGATGTTCTTGCCAAGCCCCCACACCACTCCTGCAAGGAGGGTTTCTAGATCCACACACTGAGGCCCCAGGAAGCTGGGGGACTCAGCCAGGGTGACACAAGGGGGTCAGGGGCTGGGATGTGTGTCCAGGCCTACTGGCCACAGGGCTGCCTCTTCACCCTGGGACAGAGAACCGAGGTGGCCTGGGCTCTATCTCAGGTATGGAGGGGCCCAAAGGGTCAGGCCAGAGGATCTGGCCAAGCAGCTTCCCAGTGCTACCAGCCAGGGAAAGGGGGGGCTGCGGTGGGGTCACTTTGATTGTGAGCCGGGGCTGGCAAGACCACCTGATGGGAACTGTGGTGTGCAGTATGATTTCGAGCGCAGTGGGGCGGGGTGTGGTCAGGGAAGAGCCCTTCACTGACGAAGGTAGCAGCCTAATTAGGTATTTGCTACTAAATGTCTTCCTGATGTCGTCAGGCCTCTCGAATCCTGCAAGAAGACCGGCAGACGGCCACTTCCCATCCACTTGAGTAGAGACCCATAACTCAAGTAGTGGCACTTAGAAGCCACAGGTCTGTTCTCCACAGGCCCTGCGCCCTAAATCCCCAGGCAAGCAGCTCAGCTTACCTGACCAGGCCCAGCAGGGGGACAAGGATGGAGGGAGGGGGCCCCCAAGAGTGGCCGGACTAAGGCGGGAAGCCATCAGCACCTTCTGACCCATGGCCACCCCCCCACCTTCCTTCACTTTTATAACACCTACTTTATAATCACACACTGTGTCACGGGTTGTGGTGGGCACTGGGGACCTGGAAACATAGGCTGTTCTGGGGCTGTAGGCTAGGAGGGCTTCTTGGAGGAGGTGATCATTCCTGACCATTTGGTTCACAGTGTCAGTCACGGAGCACCTGTCACATGCTAGGCTTTCCAGAGTTTGTGTAGCGCCGACCAGTACTGGTAAGGGTTTCGATTCTCCTTGCTTCTGACCCTGTGTCCTGACTATGCGGTTCTGTCATTGCAAGCCCTCCCTAAGGATCTTTTCTTCCAGCCTCAGTTAATCCATTGTCAACTGTAGGCATAGTAGCACCTGCGTCTGATTTTTATTGTTCATTCAAAGACCACAGAAAAACATCCTCCTTACACCTCAAACCACACTGGTTCCCTGACTCTGTGGTTTGCTTTGTCAGAGCAGTGGGGAAGGAGATGCGGAGAGGAAGTCAGATGACCAGGTCTTGGCCTGGCCCCAGAATGACTTCGGGAAGTGCAACCCCGTCTTGTAGGCCTCAGGCTCCCCACCTAGTGAGCAGTAAATGCTGGGTCATGGTGACTCCTTCCAGCCCTAAAATTTAGGATATGCAAACATTAAAGCCTCTTCAATCTCACTGTCACAGTCTGGGTCTTGGCCAGCCCAAGTAGCACTGAGTTTTTATGGTTGGGACTCAGCTCTGCTGGTAGCTGGTCATTCGGAGCAGTGGCAGTGTCTGAGCCCCACCACCAGGAGAGTGGACAGAGAGCCATTGTCCCTGCCCTTGTGATGCCCACAGTCCAGGTGAGGGTTTCCCTCTCCACCTGGGAGACAGAGTACTGGGAAGGGCTTTGAAGAGAAGGTGACGTTTGGGCTGAGTCTTAAAGGCTGAGTAGGAGGTTGCCAAGCAGAGGAAAAGGGTAGCCTGGGAAGTAGGAACCGCATAAGCAAAGGCACTGGGACAAAAGAGGGTGCGGTGCATACTGGGAGGAGCTCTATTATAGGGATGGTAGCTGGAGGTGAGGCTGGAAGGCAAGACATCAGGGACTAGATGACAAGCAAAGTACTACCTGCACTGGGGATGGCCATGTCGACTAGTTCACGGTAAACAGTCCTACACCCCCTCGGGGCCAACTCCAGCCTCCCAAAGTAAGTTATCCCAAGGTCATTTACTTTACTTGGTGTAGTGCAATTAGGGAAGCCTGTGATTTGCAAGTGGTTTATGTGAAAACAAATGAAATTTTAAAAAGTAACTCAGCACTTTGGAGCAGCTGGATTCATCTGGAAACTTTCTGTCCTGGGGGGACTGACTGGCTTCTCTGAGATACCATTTTACACAATTCTGCATTCTGCACAGCTGCCTCTGGTTTTCACAGCATCCAATGCTCCTAGGAAGAAGTTCTATTCTGTAGGGAGCCAACACACCGCCTGCCCCCCGCCAAGCCCAGCTGTGTGCTGGACTGTGGGGTACTGTGGCCTGGGAGGCAGGATGCCTGGACCAGTGTCAGTGTTCCTAGTACACAGCCCAGGGCACATCCCTTTTTCACTCCAGGCCTCAGTTTCCCTGTCTGTAAAATGAGGGCATGGGCTGCAGGGATGATGACAGAGCTCTCTCCCACGCCCGGCATGCCGGCTGTGCTGTAGGGGTGTTCATTTGGTGTTATGAAGAACAACAGAGGAATGATCAACACTGAAGGGTGCAGTCAAATGGGCTCCCACAGATTTTCACGCTGTCAGTAAAACACAGCCTACTCAGAGACAAAGGAACCCAAGTGGCCCAAGAGGTAACTTAAGTACCATCTGGAATTTGGGGTCTTTGGGCACTGGCTCTGGAGGGCCTCAGGGTCTCCTGTAAGATGCTAGAACAACTCCGGTCCTGTAGGTTGCCATGATTGTACTGATTTCTTCACTGCACTGGCTTTTTTGGTTTGTTTTTAAGGGAACAAACATGTTTAAAATTTTGAAAACTATAAAAGGGCATAGAGGGGCACCTGGGTGGCTCAGTGAGTTAAGCCTCTGCCTTCGGCTCAGGTCGTGATCTCAAGGTCCTGGGATCAAGTCCCACATCAGGCTCCTTGCTCAGTGGGGAGCCTGCTTCCCGCACTCTGTCTGCCTGCCTCTCTGCCTACTTGTGATCTCTCTGTGTCAAATAAATAAATAAAATCTTTTTTAAAAAGGCGGGGGGTGGTGCATACAGCAAGAAGTCCTCCCTTCTCTTTCCCAGCCCTGTCCCAACAAGACTTCAGGCTTAGAGGGCAGAGGCCCATCTCCAGGAATCTCTGGAAACCCCAGTTTCCCTTCCCAGAGACAATCACTGGTCTATGTTTCTTGGATCTTCTTTAAGAAATAGTCAATGGTTATATGATGCTATATAAGCACACTAGTGTTCTATATATCTTACTATGAGTACATATGATTATTTATTGGACTTTTAATCACAGTGTCCCATCTCAGATCATTTCCTATGTGTATGGTGTGCCACCATATTGTTAACACAGAACTCCAGTAATGGGCGTATAGCCATGTACCCACTGCCCAGTCCCCACTGAGGGACATTGTATGTCTCCTTCTCCCCGTTCCACTGTTACAATCAACTAATATCCTAAGTCTTTGTACACACAGGCAAGAAGCTCCGTAGGAATCATTTCTAGCAGTGGATCGTCCCAACATGTGGCCATCTTATCTGGAGGTCACTTCGCCCAGCCCTATGTTTTGTTTTTGTTTTTGTTTTAAGATTTTATTTATTTGACAGACAGAGATCACAAGTAGGGAGAGAAGCAGGCAGAGAGAGAGAGAGAGAGAGAGAGAGGAGGAAGCAGGCTCCCTGCTGAGCAGAGAGTACAATGCAGGGCTCCATCCCAGGACCCTGGGATCATGACCGAGCCAAAGGCAGAGAGGCTTTAACCCACTGAGCCACCCAGGTGCCCCCGGCCCTATGGTTTTAATCACCACCTTCCCCCATGACATTTGGATTCTGCTCTTCCAGATCTTGTCTGTGGTGGGCCTGCACAAGGGCACTGGAGGTCTGGCAGGACAGGCAGGGTAGCTGGTGCCAACTCCCCAGAGGACCTTCATTTATTGCAGGGTAGACGACCTTTTTGTGCGGAGGGCTAGATATAAATATTTTAGGCGTTGTGAGTCATCTATCGCCTTTGTAACTGTTCAGCTTTGTTGTTGTAGCCCCAAAGTATCTGCAGACAATACATAAGTGAATGAGTGGGACTCTGTTCCAATAAAACTTTATTTTAAAACAGCAAGCAGTGGGCCGGATTTGACTCTCAGGCTGGATTTATTCAACTGCTGAGCACCTCTGTGTCCCAGGCCCCCTAGTAGGTGTGGGGAATGCTGCAGAGAACAATACAGGCCCAACTCTGCCTGGCAAGAGCAGTACAGCTCACTGGTGTAATGGGAGAGCAGGTGCAGAGTAAACCCAAGAGTGTCTACGAGGAATGTCTAACTTGGACTAGGGGCTGGTCAGGGGTGGCTTTCTGGGAGAGGAGACCTTGTAAGCTGAAATCCAAAGTCTTAGCCAGGAGTCAGGCACAGCAGGAGTCTGGGGCTTTGAAAGAAGTTTTGTGCTACTGGAGATGTGGCGTGTGTGGAGGGAACATGATAAGTGGCGAGGGCTGGAGAGGAGAACCTCAATCAGGGCACAGGCCTGGAGGCAGGCTGTGTGGAGGAGCTGGCCTTCATCTTGACAGCTCTGGGAGAGGGACTGCAAAGGTTGGCCTTGGGGGTGGGATAGGGTGCTATATACGCGTCTGATGTCAGAAGCCTGGGGATGGGGATGAAGTTGGGTCATGACACGTGAGACAGGTCAAGGCAAGCAACTCAGGACTGAAACCCAGGACGGTACAGTGGAACTAAATATTTTCATGACTTTCTTGAATCCTGTGCCCCTATAGATGGGCTCCTACTCATCCCTCAAGGCTCCATCCCAAAGCCCCTTCATCTTTGGAGCCTGTTATGAGGCAGACTTACAAGCTTCTTCCTCCAGATTATTATAACATCATACTGAGGGACACTTGTCGCATCAGTGTCTCCCACTGAGGCCTCAGATGACAGGCACAGAGTAAGCACTAATAAATGCTTACTAAATTAAATTAAACAGGAAGATGAATTCTCCAGGATAGTTGTGGTCCATGAGCCATAACTTAGAGTTGAGAAAACCGAGACTCAGAAGGCTAAGCAACTTGCCCAAATGGAACATATAAGAATTCTGCCCAGTATAGTCGTTTTAGCAGAAAAATTGGCTTTCTTTGCCTTTCCAGGCTGAACTTTGTTGTTTGCCTCACGGTTCCCTAAATTATTAATCCGCAAGGCAGTTAACTGAGCAGAAACAAGAGGCACACTTTGTAGAAAGATGAAACAAGAGAATTAAGAGGCATTTGGTTTCCAGGGACTCCATCCTCTGGTATTCCAAATGCTAACAGGGAAATTCAACCCCCTTCTTCTAAATCCCAGCCGGAACAATGTCGCCAAGACCATCCTGGCAGGCGGCTATGCCGTGGGCCTGGACAAGTGCCTGGAATTCTTGGAGAATCCAGGTTGTGAGGCTGTCGGTCAGAGCCTGTGTCTGGAGGGCTCCAGCAGCTGGGCTGGGGGAATTCTCTTGGCTCCATTTATTGCAGCCTATTTTTAGAGGGCTGTTCAAGCTGGGGTGGGGGTTTTCCACCACCACCACCCCTGCAACTGTACAATTTAAAGCCTATCCCCTTCCACCTCCCATTACCCCCCAACCAGGATGCAGGACATGGTAACAGGCTTTGAGCAGTGCATGTCCGAAGTCGTTTCCTTCTGGAACCCTTGTGTGTAAGTGCTCTTGTCCATCTCCCTGATTCTGGCCATCTTGGTGGGTGTGAGGTGCTCTCTCATTGTGGTTTCGACTTGTATTGCCCAGATGATTAGTGGTGTTCAGCATCTCTCCATGTGTCTATTGGCCATTCATATACCTTTTCCAGAGAAGTGTCTGTTCAGATCCTTTGCCCTTTTTCTAATTGTTCCAATTATCAACTGAACAATTATCGATTGTTCCAAAATTGGGTTATTTGCCTTTTTATTGTTGAGATGGAAGAGTTCGTTATATGACATGGATACTAGACTCTTATCAGATATGTGATTTCCAAATATTTTCTCCCATTCTGAGCATTTATTTTTCATGTGCAAAGACAGCATCAGAAGCAGAGAGGAGAAACGTGGAGATGGGCAATGAGGGGCACTAGATTCCTGCTCAGCCTGTTGCCTGGGAACCCTGGTACACTAAACTGGATCTAGGGACGGCCTCTTCCGGTGCTACCAGCTGGGCCAGCCCAGCCCACTTCCTTCATTGTCCCCAACCCTACTCCAGTTTCCCCATCTGGGAAAGCACTCATCATTAGACTCTCAGCAACACCCCTTCCAAATGGAAGACTCAAAAAGGCACAAGATGATGTCCCTGCATTAGTGGCTTCCTACTTCTTCCTGACTTCTGCAGTTGTGCCAGCTGCCTGGCCCTCCAGGAGATAAACTTGCAGCTGGGGCAGGTGGGGTTTTGATTGTGTCTGTGTCTGCTTGATGTCTCCCAACCACATATGGGCATTCCACAAGTTGGGTGCTGGGCCCTATGCCTGCCTTCATGAAGCCCAAGGACAGATAATAAACAAGTAAATATGCAAATCGAGAACCGCAAGCCAGGATTGCTTATAGTAGGGAGAGAGGAGCAGCCTGGAAGAGAAGTGAGCGAAAACCTCTTAGAGTTAACCCAGTTAAGGTGAGCCTCAGTTTCCTCTTCCGGAAAATGGGGCCACCAATAGCTTCACCTATATCACATGTTGTCTTGAGGACCAAGTGTAGGTAAAGAGCTCTAACAGCAAATCAGGATTACTCCAAGCCAGCCGTGGGAGTCTGAAAGTTGTCTCTGGGTGAGGGAAAAGCAGGGTGTTGAATGGGGTTAGGGAAAAAGAAGCTGCTTTCATCAGATCCTCACCCAGAAGTCCCCAAATGGGTGTCCCCAGCCTCAGGATGGGGCATTTTTTTCCTCTGGGGCAGAAACATCAGAACCCAAAAGTCACAACATCCCGGGAGCAGAGGTCTCGTTTTATAAGATGAGGCCAAAATTAGGATTGGCAGAGATTGGCGCCATAAGCAGAGTAGGCTGCAGTTGGCTGGTTTGGGTTTTATATTTGCTGTGCTTATGCCTTGAGGAGCCAAATATGTATTTGGGGGGACTCTGTTTTGGAGGGAGTGCACAGCCCTCCCAGAGAAGGGCCTAGCTTGCCGGTACAGGGGTGCTTTTGGTCAGCTAACCTGGCGGAGACGATCCTGCCTGCCTACTTGGCTCTGGTCGCCCCGCCCCCTTCGCGCAGCCCCGCCCCCTTCGCTTCCCCACGAGGCTCAGCGCAGCCCCGCCCTCCCGGAGCAGCCGGGCCTTCGGGCCCGCCCCTGGCCCCGCCCCCTCCCGGGCCACATTCCTCCGGCCGGGCCTCGCTCTGCGCCAGGCGGGCGGGTGGCCGTGGCGGCGGCGGCGGCGGTGGAGGGGAGGGCTTGGCCGGCCTGGGGCTAGGAATAGAGCCGGGAGCAGCGGGAACCGGCGGGCACCGGGCGGGGCGACCCGAGGTGGTCGCGTGGTGGGTGGTCAGGTCTCTCGGTGGTCGGGTGTCGGTCCCGGGATCTGCCGCCCCAGCGGGAGTCGGCAGCGCTCGGCGGGGCTTGGGTCCCGGGCGCTCGGCCCCGTCAGCTCCCGCCGCGGCCGCCATGTGGTGCCTGCACTGCAACTCCGAGCGGACTCAATCCCTGCTGGAGCTGGAACTTGACAGCGGGTAAGCCCGTGGCCGCGGGTCGGGGGGATGGCGTAGTGGGGGGGGGGGGAGGGTGGCGCCGGGGCTCGGGCTAGAGGGCCTTGGGGAGGGGCTTCACGGAAATGGCCTGGCGGGGCAGGGTGGGGGTGCCAGCAGAAACCCAGTCATTGCACGGCTGCGGGCGGTATGTTGTGGGTTTGTGAGAGAGCCGGGTCCTGTGTTGTGCCCCGGTTCGTTAGCGCCTGCTGGGGCTCTAAGTGTAAGTGTGTGCCAGAGAGGCTGCGGGGATGGGTGTGCCGGGGTGCGTGAGACTGTCAGGATGTGTGTGATGAGTGCCTGTGTGTGGAGAAGGGCTGACGGGGTGGAGCGTGGCTGTAATAGTATGTGTGCAACCAGCCCAGGGACCTGAGTTTGTGCGTGTGAGAAAGAGACGCTGTCAGGACAGGAGTGTGTGTGTGCGCACGGGCGCGTGTGTGCATGTGCGCAGTCGCTCCCAAGTGAGTGTCGGGATGGGAGCTTGTGTGGGGGTGAGTATCCGGTGCCAGGCAGGAGACCGTGGACTGGATGGAGTGTGGCAGGCGGGTGTCTGTACTTGTATCTGGTTGGGGCAGGCTGAGGCTGCCAGGGAGTCTTTCTGGGGGCCTAAGCCAGCCCCTGGGCCTGTGTCCAGGGTTTTGCATCAGCTCTGTTGGGGAGATCCTGGGCAAGTGTGTGGGGGTTCGAGGGATTCTTTCACTGACTGTGCACAGGTGATCCAGGTGTGCTTCGGGGTGGGGGGGTGGGGAAGAGGGAGGACCCAGGAGAGCACTGGAGAGCCTGGAGCCCGGGGGGGGGGGGGTGAGATCTGTGTGGCTGCTGCTGTTGTGTTGAGGGCGGCTGGGAAGGGCCTGCTGTTGTGATTGGGTGTATGTGTGTTTTCAATGCGCCTGGTGTGGTCAGGGATGGAGTCTTAGTGAGAGGGGTGGAGGGGTGGGAGTTTGAATGTGTGTCCCAGAGACCAGCGCTTTTCTGCTTTGGGGCCTGTGGGTGGCTGCCTGAGTGTCTAAGGGCCCGTATTTATGGAGAGAGAGTGTGTATGTGCTGGGAATATCGATTTTCTTGCACCGCTCGCCAGCGCAGCTGCCCCCTGAGCTGTCTGCAGGCCCCTTGGAGGAGCCAGGCTGTGGGGCGGAGAGGATTTGTTGACAAGCTGACTTGGCTTGTGTCGGGCCCCCGGAGGCTTGGGGGGCAAACCACCTGCAGCTGTTTGATCTCTGAGTTCAAAAATTCTGCAGCCTGTGTCTAGCAGTTGCACTGAGAACATGCATATGTTCCCCTCTGGCCCAGTCCTCGCCCCAGGGGCCTGGCACTCTGGGCCTGAGGCTCCATGTGGGGTTGTGGGGGTGTGGTTCCCAAGAACCCGTGGCTTCTTTGTGTCTAGGGAGCAGAGGCTGGGCAAGCTGCAGCTGCAAGGCCAGCTGTCTGAGATCTGTGGCATCAGTCCGAAAACGGGGGTCACGATATTCATATTGCACACATGCTACTGTCTTACGCAGCTGTCCCACCCAGTATCGCATGTACATTCTTTTCCTTGTGGCTCCGGCATCCCCATATTGCAGGAGAGCAAACTGAGGCTGAGCGCTAAGTCTTGTTGGCACCAGGGCTCTGCAGTTTAAGGAGCAGCTGCTGTGAGCATTCCCTGTCTAGGCACTGGAGACATAGCAGTGAGCAAAACTCAGAGTGCTTGTCCCTGTAAAGGCCAGCACACTTGTGGGGACACAGTCGGCATGCTCCGCAGGCAATGTCTCTTTTCCCGCTCCCAGCTGAGAGAGACTGCGGGGTGTCCCCAGTGCCCCTGCTTGAGACCTCTCCAGTGTCACCCTTCCAGTTGGGATGTCCATAGGGACCGCTTTGGCATATTTCCCAGTCCTGCATCCCTTCTTATTGGAAGTCCTTCTTCGAATCTACTCTAAACCTTCTAGCTGCAGGGAAGCCTGCTTGAGTCCTTTTGTTGTCAGAGTTGCTGATGAACAGCTGCTCCCCCAGTCTCAGAGCACAGACCAGGCGTCCTGGAGATTGAGAAGACCTTCTGCAGCACAACCCAAGGTTTGCCCTTCGGCCTCAGAGCAGGTGGAATCACATTTGCTCCAGATTGTCTGGTATGCAGTTCCAAAGAAAGCGGGGGGGGGGGGGGGGGGGGGGGGGAGGGGGGCGGTGAGGGGCAGAGAATCAGCCCAGCTCCTGACCTGCAGAGGCTGGCCAGCTTGCCCCCCACCCAGAGCCCTCCCAGCTGGTCATCTCTCCCTCTCTAAACCCAGGAAGTATCCAGCATGCTCCAGAGACCTCAGGAGACCCCCAGTCTGTAACAGGTCTAAGATAACCCCTCCAGGAACAGCCATGCCACCCCGTAAGCACTGTGACAGCACAGGTGGCCCCCTTTGTATGGCAGCACTTAAGTGCCCTGCTCTTTGAGCCTCAAAGCAGCCCTGGTCTCTCCCCACCATCCCTTTCTAAAGGGGCATGTTAAAATAGGGAATCCAGTGACCTGACCAGGCTGTTACCAGGGTGGTAAGAGAAGGGGAGCCTGGAGAAGAACCCACATGTTCTGCCAGAGAGCCTCTGGAGGGCCCCTGCCAGCCCGGCCAGGATTTTCAGGCTTTTGCCCAAGGAAGTCGGACTATGAACTAGCTGTGCTAATATTTACACAGCTTTAGCTCAAAAACATGGACAAGACTGACAGCTGCATCGTCAAACCGTGTGATGGCTGGGCAAAAAGGTGTTTGTGGAAGGGAATGAACAGCCCCGCCACCCCCACCCCGGGCTCTGGGAGTTCAGGTGCACATGTGTGTGGGTGTAAGCTGGCCAGACTCTGTGGAACGAGGGATCTTGGTTTGCCAGGAGAATCTGTGAGGCCAGGAGCAGCTCAGGGCATCAGCAAAGAAGGGAAACAGACTGGGTTTCAAATCCCAGCTCAGCTTTGTGACATTATGCAAGTCACTACACCACCTCAGAGCCTCAATTTCCCCCTCCGTGGAAGGGACTGGTACCCGGCTTCACAGAGATGCATGAGGACGTGTCTGACAGCCCTCGCCATGCTGGCCAGCCCCAGGCCTTTGGTCCGAGGTATGATTGTCCAGGTCAGCACTCTGCTCTTCCCGCTGCCAGTGACCCAGGGGATTTTCTTCCTTCCCCTTTTGTAAATTTCCTCTGAATTGCAATGACGCTTGGAATGTCTGCCCAGTGGGCTTGCAGCAGGCCAGAGGCCCGGGGAGAGCTCTGCAGAGGTGGCCCAGGTCCCCAGTGGAAGTGTGTGTATGTGCCGGGGGGGGGGGGAGGATGCGCCAAGGCTGTTGAGTGTGATTTATCATTTGTCCTCAAAAGCAAATCCTAATGACTTTAAAGGCCATTAAGGCTCTTGAAGAATTAATTGGTGCAGGCTTCGAGAATCTGGCCACTCCCACTGTCTGAGCTACTCCCGAGGAGCAGTGGATGGTGATTATGGTGGGAAGCATGGCACAATGACTCCTGGACCTGCCATTCGGCTGGCTGCTGTGGCTGTCCCCCTGAAGGGGCAAGTGCCCCTTTAAGTCCTGAGGCCTGTGTGCTCCCATGCCTGCCCAGCACAGTGCCCGGCCACGTGGTAGGCACAGCCAGGCAGCAGCAAGTGACTGCACCCTTGGCTGCATGTGTGCTCCCCTGGGCATGGGGGTGGTTTGTTCTCAGGAGTGATGCGTTGGGACCCGTTGTTGCACTTCCTGTGTTCCTCTCTTCACTCCCTAGCTACCGCGCGCCCCTGCTCTGTGCCAGACCCTAGGCTAGATGGAAAGGAACCGAGATTCGTCATGTGAAACTGTGTATCACAGAACCCGGACAGGTGGGGTCCCACAAGGCCTACTCTGCCTCTCCCCAGCTGTGTGGCTTTGGTGAGGTGGCCTCCCCTGTCTGAGCTTGATTTTCTCATCCATGAAATGGGACTAAGAATTACCTCCCCGCAGGGGATATGCAGCTTTGCCTGGTGACTCACACCTATTCGATCCCTGGCCCAGTAGCCAGTAGCCAGCAACACCAGCCTCATCACCACCTCTTCTCTTGAGAAGTGACTACTGAGTTAAAAGTGGTTCCTCACAGTCGTCTTTTTTGCTGGTTTCTGGAGCTACGTGGCTTTTTGTGAAATCTCTTGTCCTTGAAGGAGCTAAGGCACGATCCTAGCATCTCTGACTTGGATATCCTTTTATGCTTTCTTTGAACGTAGCTTTTGCTTCCCTGCTCCTTGATGGAAAGGGACATTTTTTGTATTTTATTTCCTTGTTTTGCGCCTTCCTAACATGGCGAGCATTTAATGTGAACCGGAGGCCCAGATGTAGAGCCATAGCAAGAGTCCCCTCCTTGTCTGTCTGGGTGGGGAAACTATGACCACATTTGTTTTTTCCTCTTTGTTCAAAGGTCAGTATAATAATAGTAATCGCAGTGGTTGCCATTCAGCTCTGCGCAAAGGACTTAATTCTCAAAGCAATCTGTGAGTAAGGGCTTCTGCCCCCACTTGGGGGAACAGTTGGGGAACAGTTATGTGACTTGCCCAGGGTCACTGGCCAGTAAGCCTCGGAGCTGGGATTTGAACTCAGTTCACCTGGCTTTGGGGTCTCTGCTCTTTATAGCCAGGTTGTGCCTCCTCTGGGGTTAAGTAATCTTTAGCAAAATCTGTCACCATCATAAATGGAGCCTTTCGTATCTTTCCCAAGCCGTGGAACAGGTAGGTGCCTGGGATCTCCTGGTGTCAGCATTTCCAAAATGTCCCACCTTTAGGCTGGTTTGAGGACGTCTCCTGTTGTCTTGCCAGGCCCCACGATCTTCTTCCCCATACACTCCGGTGGGGTTCTGAGATAGTGCCCTTTGGCCCTGACCACTTGTGCATTCTGAGGATAACACGCTTGCCCCAGGCCAGCCGCAGCAAGGAGCAGGGTCTCGGCGACAAAACCCAACCATCCCCAGACTCTCTGCAGGCCCCTTGCAAACATAGCCAGCGTCTGCATGGGGAGGAAACCCAAGGCCAAGGCCTTTGACGTCATTAGAGGACACATATGCGTGTGGGCTGCTGAACTTGCTCCCATGAGAGAGAAGGACTATTAATTTGGAGGAGTCCCTAGCTACGAGGCAGCCTCCCCATTCAGGCTCCCAGAATCGCCTGTTGGCTGAGTTGGTCCAGGTTTGTCCACCAACATGAATACTTTCTCCCCAGTGGCTGTTTTAAAAGATGGAAGCAAATGGTGTTTGCGTTTCTACTTCTGGCTGAGAGGCTAGGCTAGGTGGTACAAGAATGAAATGCATTAGTACACGTGAAACATTTAAAATGGTGCCTTATTGTATTACAGTGAGTGCTCAATAAATGTTAATTATAGTCACTATAGTTGTCACTATTTATCCTGATTATTACTAAGCTTGGAAGGTCTCTCCCTCCAGAGGGCTGAGAAGAGCTCACTCTAACTAGTTTTTGGCATTCAGCCTCCCTAGAAGCCCTGGCATCAGTCACCTCCTCCCATCCCCTTCCTGAGCCTCAGTTTCCCATCTGTGAAGGGGGTGAGCTTCGTGACACTTGTGGTCATTCGCTGAGGGAGGGTGTTTGACCCAGTGTTGTGGGGAGTGGGACAGATTCTGTCATCAGCCTGTCCTTAACCCTAACCCCAGCTTCTCACACTCTCTGTGATCTTGGGCATGTTCCTTGGGCTTTCGTGCCTCGATTTCCCCATTTGTAAACTGCCAGTGACAGGAGGAGCTCATGGAGTTGTTAATCCGCATGAAGTGCTTAAAGGGTACACAGTTAGTTCCTCAGAGGCAGTAGATTTTAGCTGTGACTTCAGGGCTGCCAAGGCCACTTGTGGGGAAACTGAACCATGGTACTTGTTCAAGAGAGATGTGTTGCTAGACAGGAATGTGTTGTCTGTCCTTCTGGCCACAGACAAGGCCAGGGGTAAGAGCATGAAGGAAGAAGAGGGGTGGTAGTTTTGGGGGGAGCCAAGTGAGGGTAGGGTGTTGCTTGTGTGCAAGGTGGTGGTACCTGGGAGTGGGACAGGTCATAAACTTGGTGACATGGGATTAAAGGCCATGGTCATGTGCATGTGCTTGTAGCCTGCTAAGAGAGGGTGATCCAGAGTGTTTTAGAAATCACTTTGCCCATGGATTGGAAAAATTGCAAAGTAAGGGGACTTGGCTCTCAGTTGGAGTGAAGACTTCTTTGGATGGGCAAGCAGCCTACACCCAGGGCAATGGAGAGACCCGCCTGGAGACACTGAGGCTGATGCTCCAGCCCCATAGTGCCGAGGTGGGACAGGGTGGCAGGGTGTCCAGAGTCCTCAGCTGGTGGCCGGTGCTGAGTTCTGGTACTTAGGTAACTCTGGCATCCTCATCTCACTGGGGCTGCTTCCGGCCCCTAATGGGGCTAAGAGCTCTGGAGCCCTGCCTCAGGACCCTCGCTGTGCTACTCTGCCCTCCCCAGCCAGCTCCAGCCACCAGACAGAGAGGCAGCTGGCTACAGTGGAAAGGTGGTGGCATTGGGGCTAGAGAAACCTGGCCTGAGTCCCAGTTCTGCCCCTCTCTGAACAAGTGGCCCAGGCAAGGTGGTCCCCTCTGTGAGCCTTATCTGCCAAGTGGGGATCCTGGTGGGAGAGGCGGTTATCAGAGCAGACACAGCAGGTGCCTAGTACATGCTGGCAGAAGGGGACAGGGTTCAGCTGGCTTTGGGCAAAGCCACGGCTGTTTGTGATGGGTCTGGAGTTGGCACAAGTTTGCTACTAGAGCTGGAACAGGCTACAGAATAAAAATGATAATATCTGACACTTGGGTGGCCTTTGAATTTTACACATACTTACCTTATTTGAACCCACCCCAGAGACTTTACGATGTTGTTGGTATTATTCCCACTTTACAGACAAGGAAACTAAGGCAAAAATGAAAATCATGTCTGAGCTACGCAGAAAGTAGATTTGGTATTCTGGTTCATGTGTCTTTCCTGCTCCCTGACTTTGTTAGGGGGTGGGAGGGTGTGGGCCTTAGAATGGACGGGGAAATAGGGGCGGGAAGGTAAAAGAGTGGAGAGAACCTGCAGGGTCCTACCGGGCGCCAGCCCTTGGATGGGCGTAGCGGTGTGTTGTCACTTGGCAGAGACCACAGAGGACACCCTTGGAAGCTCTGGC
Organism: Mustela nigripes; assembly: GCF_022355385.1. Classification (NCBI taxonomy): domain Eukaryota; kingdom Metazoa; phylum Chordata; class Mammalia; order Carnivora; family Mustelidae; genus Mustela; species Mustela nigripes. The sequence goes on from NC_081558.1 coordinate 56,792,801, forward strand.
AAGTGGCCTTGAATCCCAGAATCAGTGGTGTGCCAGCCCCAGGAGGTCCTCTGGGTATAAGAACTGTCCTCCACATTCCCTAGGTGGATTTTCCACAGAGAATACGAGAAAGGAGGAGCTAGAATAGTGCCGGACTTTCAGGTGTTCAGTAAATGCTGGTTGTTCCTATGATTCTTATTGACTGCTATCAACTACAGTTGTTCCTGCTGTGATTTCCTGGGGTAGGCCCTGGACTAGATCCTGAAGGGCAGTGAGTCCCGTGCGGGGGGTTGGAGAGGAAGTGTTTGGGGAAGCGGCTCTTTCCTCTGCTGTTACCAGAGGAGGGCTGGGGGAGTGAGGGGGTGTTGTGCAGCCGTGCAAACTCCAATTCTCTGTTCCTTTGGGGCCATTGACTTTTCTAAGAGCCATAATTTAAATGGGCAGGGTTTGCAATTTTGTTTTTGTTTTCCTACTTAGTAAGAAATGGTAGAATGACCCGGGAAAGCCTTGAGGAAGGCAGTGGCTTCTTAGCACTATTTTGAACTTTTCCTTATGGACTCTTATTTTCTTTATTATTTTTTTAATATTTCATTTATTTATTTGACAGAGAGAGACACAGTGAGAGGGGGAACACAAGCTGGGGGAGTGGGAGAGGGAGAAGTAGGCTCCCCGCCAAGCAGGAAGCCCGATGCAGGACTCGATCCTAGGACCCTGAGATCATGACCTGAGCCAAAGGCAAAGGCTTGATGACTGAGCCACCCAGGCGCCCCTCCTTATGGACTCTTTGAACCGTATACAGAAGTAGAGAGAATAGAAGGGTAACCCCCATGGGCAATTGTATTTCATTGATCCCATGTTATTTTAAGACACATACCAGACATTTTGATGTTTGTAATCAGGGACCTGTCCTGTGGAGGTGGAGATGTCAAGTTGCTGGGGGTGGGTTCCTGGGACAGAGCCCTTAAGTTCCCTCAACAGCCCTTGGCTGTGTGGCCCAACTGGGGAAGCCAGAGCCTGGTCCAGTTTCCCAGCTTCGTAGACCAATAGTTCCTGCTACATTCAGAGAAGTCTGTGTTGGAGACCAGGTGTCTGCAGGTGGCCAGGGGAGGCCAGGCCTGTGCCATCTCCCTCATGCAGGGCTTTCCTGGGGGAAGGACTGGTTTCAGGTCGGGAGTGCCTAAGCCATCTGCCTTCATGCCTAGGCTCCCTGGGCAGGACTGGTGCTGCTGAGTGTCCCCATGGGCCCTGCCTCTACTCCCCTTATTGCCCCTTGCCTAGAGGTAGAGTCAGGTGGTGACACCTGCCTTTGCCCCGTGACAGGTTGGCCCTTCAAACTCACTTGGCCTCTGGGCACACACTCAGAGCAGTCTTTTTGGCTGAAGAGTCCAGGCCCTCCCATTCCTCCCCTGACACTGTGTCCACACTGTGCTTCCCTCAAGCCTCTGCCAAGGCCATCTTTCCTTCTTGCCCTGTGGGCTCTTCCATCCACAGCTTCTAACGATGCTGTTTTTGAAGCCTGGCCCATGACAGGTGCTCAGTAAATTTTAGTGGCGATAGCTGTATTAGTTCAATAGTATTGTAATATATTCTTAGGAATATTATTATTACTACCCCTAATGTCTTACACAGTGCTTGGTACACAGAGGGCCCTCAACCAAATTTAGGTTAAAAAAAAAAAAAAAAAGAAAGAAAGAAAAACAGGCAGCGGGACTGAGTCCCACCCCAGTCCTGCTCTGAGCAGGACCAAGCCCTGTCCACTCACCCCTCACTGTCCTCAGGTGCAGATACTGGGGTAGGGCCAGGTGGGCAGGTGCCTATCTTCTGAACAAAGGGTGCTCCTTGAGGCCTTTTCCCACTGTTGCATGCTCACAGTCTTACAACCCCTCCCTTCACCCTCAGGGCCCCCGTGCACTGTGGGGAACAATGGTCCTATGTTGTGATAGTAACAACAGCTACCTGAGCCCTTCTGGGTAGCAGGGCCCCGGCTGAGGATTTGTGTCTGCATTATCATTTGTGACAAAGACAGTACTCCCCATTTGATGGCTGAGAAATAGAGGCACAGAGAAGAAAAGGCACTTACCCAAGGTCACACAGCCCCTCTCTGCCACATGCCAGACCGGCAGTCTACAGGGAAGGGTTGTGTGTCAAAGCTGCAGGTGCAGGAGGGTGGAGGGCAGGAGGCATTCCCTACTCTGGGCCTTTGTCCTTCCCCCAGACCCTTTCTTTTCCTTTCTTTCTTTTTTTTTTTAAAAGACTTCTTTTTTTTTTCCCCTTAAGTTTTTTTGTTTTTTTTTTTTAAGGTTTTTTTTTTTTTTGGACAGATCACAAGTAGGCAGAGAAGCAGGCAGAGAGAGAGAGGGTGAAGCAGGCTCCCTGCTGAGCAGAGAGCCCGATGCAGGACTCGAGCCCAGGACCCCAGGATTATGACCTGAGCCAAAGGCAGACACTTAATCCACTGAGCCACCCAGGCGCCCTTACTGCATGCCTACTGTGGCATGGGTTGCAGATGGGGGCCAGTCCCGGGAATGTTGTGGTGCTATAGGTCCTGGGAGTGCAGGAAGAGGAGAGTGGGTAGTTGGGGTGGGTGCGTTTTTCCTGCAGAGGGGAAAGCATGCAGAGCTTGGGGGGAGGGATGAAGTGCTGGGCCCAGGGTGCTGCTCAGCCTGCCCTCTCCTCACACCACCCCCCGCCCCGTGTGAGTGGTGTGGGCCTCAGTAAGTTACATGACCCTGCTGCGTGTCAGTTTCTCCATCCCCAAAATGGGGAGAGGATTCCGCATCTGTCTCAAATGGGGTTATCTGTAACACCCCGAGGGAACCCTAATGTGAACTGTGGACTTGGGGACATCCTGCTATGTCAGCGGAGGTCCATGGATTAACAGATGTACCACAGTGTGGGTGGGGGTATTGAGAGTGGGAGAGGTTGCACTGGGGGGGTGCACAGAAAATATGCAAAATCTCTACTTTCTGCTCAGTTTTTCTGGGAACCTGAAACTGCTTTAAAAAATAAAAGTCATCAGTATGCTAGGAGATGGTTCGGTGCGAAGTGCTTAGAGCATCTGTTGTTGTCATTGTAGCATTCTTTGCACCATCATCAGATTGTCCAGTAATTGGGTCAGTCACTTCACACATGGATTTGAACTCCTGGGGACACAGATGCTAAAATGCACCCCTTCCCGGGGTGAGCTCGCAACTGGGCAGTGAAGTCCTGGGGGCTCTCCTGGGCTCTTCTCCCTCTGCCGTGGGGTACCATGTGTTTCGGGGAGGGGAGCAGTGCACACTGCCACCGGCTGGAAGTCATAGCACCATATCACTGCTGCATGGGGGTGGTGGGGGGCCAGCAGACTGGGAGGTGGGCAGGGAGCCTGTGGGAGGAGCATGTCGACACCACATGCAGAGGTCTGGACCATGACAACAATTTGATGCCATAAAAGACATGAACGATTTGCGTTTTAGAATGTGCTTTCTGGAAGCTAAGGGTGGGCGAAGGCAGCACCCCCCAACCCGCCGCCTCCCTGTGAGGACAGTTTAGCACTGATGCAGGTCTGGGGTGGGACTGGAGAGCTGGGCCCAAGGTTGTCCCAGGCTTTGAGAGGCCTGCATGCCTGATGCTGGCCAGCAGGGTGGGCCGGAGGCAGCGAGGCCAGCACGACGGGCATCTTCCTCCTCTCTGCCCACACTCTGTCCCGGAGCCAGCCTCCCCAGCCTGTGCCTCCCGCCCGGCACTCCCAGGGCGTCCCTGGGGCCTGGCCCAGCCCTGTCTGCTGGAGCCTGCCACAGAGAACTGCTTTATTTGAGCCCATTTTGTGCGTATGGAAATAACTAGAGGCCTCTGTATTTAATTTGGCTCAGCCAGGAAGATTTTTGGCTGTGTGTGTGTGTGTGTGTGTGTGTGTGTATTCTGAAAAATCTTTCCAAGTGAGCCCCGGGGTTGGAAGCTCTGGTCGTCTTTATGCACTCAAAACCAAAAAGGACTGCCCTGGCTTAGCTGGCGTGATGGTCTGGCTGAGAGTGGGCTATAGGAAATGGCCAAAAAATAAAACAAACAAACAAACAAAAAAGCCAGAAAGAGAAGAGAGTGATGCCATACATAGATGAAATCATGGTCAAGGAAGCTGTTTTGTAAACTTCGTTGCTTGAGGCCAGGTGAGGGGAAGGGGCTTCTGAAAGTATAAAGCTCCATACAGATCCACAAGAGACATTTCTGGTTTCCTGAGTAGGCAGTGCCTAGTTTGGTGTTGGGCTGGAGAACACTCATCCTGAGCCCCTCTTTTTGGCCTTGGCAATCCCAGCAGTCTCTCTCCATCAGGCCCTTCTTCAGTGTGTGGTCCACAACAGAGACAGCTCCACGCATCTACACAGGGCTTTGCCGATGGCAGAGTGTGCCCCACCAAGACCCGCATTCCTGTCACACCAGTGGGTCAGGGGAGTGAGATCCACTGCAAAGATGAGACAGCCAGAAGCCCAGAGAGTTGAGGTAACTTGCCCCAGGTCACTCAGCCCTAAAGTGGCCATCTGATCTCGACCTGGTCTGATCTCCAACCAGAGTTTCCCCACATCCTCTGTAGGCATGCCTGGAGCCACCAGGACATTGTTCCAGATGCAGAGACGGACAGAGAAGGCTGCCAAGGAGGGGCAGAGCTGGGCTTCCGACCCCAGGAAACCACCTACATGTCAGGTCTGGGAATATCAGATGGCTTTTCAGAGCATGTCTTGGTTGTATGGACCTGAGGAATAAGGATACCTGGGAAATTGGGGCTCGGTGGCTATGATGACTGTGGGCTTTTGGATTGTGACCAGTGTGGTGGTGTTACTCTGGGAGAGTCTCTTAAAAGCTAAAAGGAAGGAAAAAAAAGTTAAAAGGAGGATACAGCAGAGTGGAAGGCCTTGGCGTTCCACTAGTTATGCAGAGCTGTAGGAAGGCTTAGGTCCTGCCCCTTGGGACCTGGTGTTCTAAATCAGGTTCCTGGGGAATGACTGAGCCCAGAGCTGCAGATCAGACCGCTGTTCTTTGAGAAGGATCCTCTGTGAGCTTTGCAAGAAGAGCAGATGCCTTCAATAGGCAGGAAGGTGACATGTGGGGAGGAGCAGGCAAGAGTGGCAGGTGCTAGGGAGTGGTGAGGATTGGGATGGGGTAGAGCCTGGGTTGTTGGGTGTGGCTGCCCCCAGCTCTGTCTGTCATCAAGCAGGACGACAGGCCCAGTATGGCCAGATCCTGAACCGTTTCTCTCCCCAAGAAAAGTCAGAAGTCTGACTTTTCATTATAAAAAAGCCTCTAGTGTTAAATATTGGTGGTTTCTTACAGCTGGGGGGAGCGGAGCAGGGGGATTGGTGTTGTTTGCTTTTGTAAATACTCTTTGGGCCTGGGGACCTTGGGAGTCCCTTGCATATAGACACTCTGTCTTCCAGAGAGCTCTGTGAAGTCTATAGTGTCTGTATGAGGAGTGGTGGGGTGGGCACTGGGCCTCCCACCCAGCTATCTTAGGGATAGGACCCGGGGTCCTGGATGGCTGGGCCTCACCCCTGCCTTGGTCCTGGCCAAGATAGCACTGGGAAGAATAAAGGGCTTTTTCACAGGCTGTCTGTGGAAAGGCTGCCTGTCCTGGGTTTGCCTGCAGACCTGATGATCAAGGCCTGATTTTGCGCTTGGTTTGGGCCTTATCCCTGGTTTGGTGCTCCGGTCCCCAGATGCAAGGTGAGATCCTAGGCATCTTGAGGAACTCTCTGGGACTAAAGTGAGCAGCCTCTCCCCGGGCAGAGGCCCTGGCTGGGCTTGATGGCATGGTGTTCGCGCCAGCCCCCGGCCCCTGCCCTCAGGCAGAGCGTCGTGGCTCCCCTCTGCCAGCTGGCTTTCAGCCCAAGTAAGAGTGCACGTTTGCCAACCTGTGGCATGAGACTCTGCTCCTGCTTCCTGTCTGAGGCCCCGCCAGTGCTGGCCTGGCCCCACAGGCGTCCCAGGGCTATGGGAGGTAGGCCCAGGGGAGCTGAACCCAGGCATCCCTGAGGGGTGAGACTACATGGGGCCCCCGTTCCTTTGTCACTCAGGGTCTGGAGACCAGTGCTCTGGGTGTCGGTGACATATCCATATCTCGGAGAAATTTGCAGGTTTCCGCAGCCATTGAGTACTTCCAAGGCCCAGCTGCCAGGCAGGGGAGCGAATGTGGACACAGGCCCTTGTCACAGCTATGCCATGTGTCAATGACCCAGCAAGCCTCTCTCCCCTCTAGGCCTTGGTGCTCCTGCTCACAGATGAGAGGGGAGTGAGCCCTGCCCCTGAAGGGGAGAGAACCAGGGGCCCGGGTGACGTGCCAGGGGACAGTGGGCTAAGGGGGTCTGAAAGGAAATCAGGAGCGGTTCAGTCCTACGGCTCCTGGTCCAAGGGAGAAGGTAAGATAGGCACGGTTGTGGGGGTCAGGGAGGTGCACCTAACACAGGGCTCTCCACGTGTGAATGCACAGACAAGTGAAGGATGCTGCTTCCCAGGTGCGTGTGGGCTTCTTAGTCCCCAGTAGCATCGCTCATTCGCTCCTTGGTTCGTTCATTCATTCACTCACCCAACAAATGCCAGCACCTGCTCACACCACACCCTGTTGGCGGCCCTGGGAAGGCCTGGTGAGACACAGAATCAGCACACAGGCAGCCACACCTCCATCCTTCCAGAACCCACTCTCTCCTGGTGGGAGACAGACTTACAGATCAAAGGGAAGAAGAAGGTGGTCAGTGCGACGTGCTGTGAAGGGACCCAGGAGTTCGACAGGACAGAGGCAGTGGAGGTGGCATCATAGACCCAGAACACCCCTTTCCCCCCACTTCTGCAATGCTCCAATCTCTGGGGGACACCCTGTGCAGGCCCCTGCACACCACGAGGGGCCTTCCCGAGCTGCACACTGGGCACTGTGTTTCTGCATAGCCAAGACCCTCTTCCTGACAGGAGCCCCCCAGCGTCAGGAACATTCCAGGGTGATCTGCTTGCAGGTCCTTGGGGCCTCCCTCCAGCCACTCCCTGTCCCCAGGATGCTAAACTCCAATCTCCAAAGCCCACTTCAGTCCTCTGGGCTGTTTTAATGGGAGTGACTCACAGCTGCACCGTGGAACAGTCCAGCTCATCTCCAGCAGGGGCAGACAGATGTTCTTTATGTTCAGGAGTGAGGCCTGGGCTGGGGAGACTGGAGCCACCACCTTCCTGGGGCCAGAAAGTTGACCTTGGAAAACATGTGGACAGGACAGGGCGAGGGCCTGGCGTATACACTGGCTTCGCGGGACAGCAGACTTTCCTTCCTCCCTCTGGCTGTGCGCTGATGAGAACAAGCCCCACCAGAGGACAAGCACTGCTGAGGCCCCTCCTGGATAATTCCCTCTAATTAGTCAAAGCATTAGCTGTCTGCAGGGCTCCTTGCCAGGGGCACCCCCCCCCCAGCATTGCCTCAAAGTAACGGCCTGTCCCCTGCCTCCGACCCCAGGAGGGTGGGAAATTGAGGCTCAGGGAAGCTGGGGCTGGAGATTCTCACTGTCACTCACATTTGGCATCAGAATGGAAAGTGACCTGCAGCGCCGTGTAGGGCACTCGGGACCAGAGGGCAGGGAGCAAGAGTCTGGCCACCACTGTGCGCCCTCCTGCTTGGATATGGTACCACTCGGACCCTTTCGTGCTATGCGCAAGCTGTCCAGGAAGACCCTGCCCCTCCTAACTGCTGCCTGCCCGCCCCGCCAGGTGCTGCTGACAACCTGGGGGAATGCTGGATGTTGGTTCAGTAAGCAGAGCTCTAAAAATAGCCCCCCGCTTCGAGAAGTTCATTGTTCAGAGTCCTATATTTTTATACCTATATAAAAGCCACTTCTGGAGGTCTGGGTGCTGGCTAATTAGGAATAATGCTGTAGCCGGGAGGGGCATCTGGGCCAGACCTTATGTTGGCCTCAGCAGGGCAGGGCTCAGGGTGAGAAGTTAGGAGGAGGGGGTTTGGCCTGGAGGTCAGAAGGCAGTCAGCAGAGATGCAGCCAGGCACCCATGGTGCTGTTGCTCTGGGAGCAGCTGTTCTGGGCTTAGGGGCCTCCTGAGAGGTCAGAGGGTCACAGAAGCCAAGAGACATGGGGGTGGAGACCAGGGGTCAGTGCTAGGGGCTGGGCCCCACTCCAAGGCTGGAGGGAATCTCGCATTTCTTCTTGGTTGAGACCTCTGACTCCTGAAATTTGCCATGCCTCGGCCCTGGCTTGCTGGTAGGAGGGCTCTGGCCCCCTCAGCAGCCCCCTGGTCCCCCTCCTTGCCCCTCAGGAACTGGTGATACCCCCAGAAGGGAGGCCCCAGCTGGCTACGCCTTCTGCTGCCTGCTGAAATCTCAGTGGGCCACCCCTCTTCTGTCACTGTTCAGATAGGCTGGAGCTGTCCCAGCTTTAAAACCAGTCTTCCAGTCTTGCGGACCCCAGTCCCCTTCAGCTGTCACTCCAAGCCCCCTGTCTTCTCAGCCACTGTCCTTGAAGGCTTCTTCCGCTCCAGCTTCTTTCCTCACCCTGCCACAGCCCGACTTCTGACCCCACTTTGTGCCAGCCTTCCGTTGCCCTGTCCCTGCTCTCTGCTGCCTCAGCTGCTCGGTGACTCTGGCCTCACCAACTTGGTGGCATCAGGACCCTGAGGATGCCTGTCCTTCCTCTCATTCCTCCCACAGGTGTCTTGTGGCTTGTCACCAAACCCCACATAGATCTCTTCTCACTGTCCCCACCTGGCTGCCGATAGTGCTGGCCCCCAGGCAGTGCCATGTCCTCCCTGCCTCCTTCCCTGCTCTCAGCCTGCAGGTTCTGGGCCTGCCCGCCCCTCCATGCAGGCCACGCTGAACTCCCATCCCTGTTGACACTGTGGACACCCACCTCCTCAGCTCGGTCTTCACCCTCACGGCCACACGGCTCCTCCCTGGGTCCTGGCTGAGGCTGTGTGCCTCCTAGGAAGCCTCCAGGGCACGGGGCTCCACTGCCTCCACCCTGCTGCACCAGTTGCTTCCTCTGTTCCCTTCCCTAACATGGCTTTCATTCTGAGTGCCTGCGAGGACAGGGCTATGTCTGTCTGTTCACTGCCATACTCACAGTGCCTGGCAGGGGTCGGTCACCTAGTTGGCATTCGGTATGTGTTCCCTGAGTGAAGCGCCAGAGTTCTGTGTTGTAATGGAATCAGTTTCCTGCCCTAGTGGGGAAGCCCCAGTTCTCAGGGCTGAACATGAAGACACTCACATCCCCACATGTAGTGGCACCGTTGAGCACTGTAGAGGGAAATGAAGCAGGGAAAGATAAGGGTGGGTCCAGGAGGGGTATGGCTTTTAAACAAGGTGAGCCAAAGAAGGTGAGGAAGTGAACCCAGTAACCATCTGAAAGAAGAGACCAGGCAAAGGGAAAGGCATGTGCAAATGTCCTGAGGCAGGAGTATGCCAGGGGTGTAGAGTAACAGTGGGGCCTGGGTGGGGTGGCCAAGAGGGCATGGAGGGAGGCGGGTAGCAGGAAGAATGTTCGTTCAGGTGTTAGAGTCTTCTGGGTCACTCTGAGGATTCGGGCTCTGGATCCCAGTGATCTGGGATCAGAGGAAAGGCGTGGTCAGGGTTGTACTTTAACAGGATTCTGGCTACTGTCTGGGGAAGGGGGGGAGGTGTAGTAGAGAGGCTATGGCAGCAGCACAGGGAAGAGGTGATGGCAGTGAAGACTGGGCTGGTGGCAGGGGGCAGCCCTGTGGGCCAGAGGTTGCCTCTGCTCTGAACGCAGAGCAGCCAGATCTGCCGACAGATGGGAAGTGGGGTGTGAAGAAGAGAAACTTGCCAGGAGTTACTCTCAGATTTATGGACTGAGCCGCTGGAAGGATAGCATTGGTTTCAGCCGAGGTCAGGGAGGCTGCCGAAGGAGCTGGCCTAGGGTTGGGGGGAGCACAGGAGCTCTGTGTCCATCCTGCCTTTGAGAGGGTCTACTCGTCATCCAAGGGGTGGTGCTGGGCAGTTAGATGTTGGGGTTTGGGGGGGTGCTTCTGTGATTACTGTATATCTTCCTTAAAGCAAATTTGGTAACTTGTTAAAGCAGGAACCCACCTGAGTCCCCGCCCCACATCTGCCAAGCCCTTCCGGGGTGTCTCTTGGATTATCCAAGATGAGGGAAGAGGGTGTGGAGAGCCTCCCTTACTTCCCTGGGGAAGTCTTCTATGTCCCCTTCTTGCTGGCTGTGTGTCCCTTTACACACTCACTCTTACCTTGAAATGCATCCATCTGTGTCCTTGTACCCTGCTCTTTGCAGCCAGGCCCACCCTGGGAGGCTGCCTCCTGGCCCAGGGAGTTTTCACAGAGTGGGAAGGACTAGGAGAACATCATACGACTGAGTCCTGGCTCTGCTCCGAGCTCTACAGTCTTGGGCAAGCCACGAATCCTGAGTCTCCTCTATGGGATCATTGCAGGGGTGAAGTATGTGGACATGGTTTGTGCAAGGGCTCCCATGTGGCATGGTGGGGGAGTGTATTTGGGTGGTGACCCACCCTGAGCTGCAGTAGTCCCTGAAGACTGGTTTTCTAGTCCCTGCTGGAACACTGGCAGTATCCGCTAAGGCAGCCCCTCCCCCAGTAGCTGAACTGCTAAAAATCTCTATCCACTGAAGCTGCAGGGCTGCCTTCACCCTGCCTCTGGTTCCTCAGACCTGCCTGCTCCCGTTGCCCCCTGTAGAGATCTAGGGGTTGTGGCTGGTCCCAAGGCTGCCTTTCCCCAGCTGAGCCCTCCCTGCTCTTGCTCAGAGGACACGGCCTTCTTTTCCTTCCCACACTTACCTCTTCCCCAGACACTGCCCTAGTCTGTCTGCATCCCTCCCCGAGGACCTGGAACAGAGCAAAACCATCCCCTTCCCTGTCCTGAGTGATAGACCTCAAGTTAATATGGCCCTGGCAGCAAAGAGCTGTAGAAGTCGCACAACAGAGCATGTAAGGGCTGGGAAGGAATTGTCCCTGTCCTGGCCTAGATTCCCTTTCTGGAAATCAGAAACCCTGGGAGCAGAGGGTGGGGGAGGCCACAAGGCATGGAGGCATGAGGGCATCCGTATTTCGGAAGGCTGTTTGGCTCTGGCACGTGCAGACTGCCAGCAGTCCGTATGGACCAAGTCTCCTGGCATGGGCGTTTAACCCAGGAAGGCTTTCAGAGTCCTCCTTCCTGCAGCAGAAGACCCAGGCCACTCTAAAGAGGGTGGCTACACCATGTGATAGGACCATAGCTGGCCACATGCAGCCCAGGCTTATTTCTCTCGTGACCTTACACAACCCCAAGACCTCCAGGCTCTGGACCCCAGCCCCAGGCCCCTGGCATGTGAACTGCATGATTTTCCTCTGGGCAGCTGGGTGGCCAAGGCACCCACTTGGGGTAAGTGACTTGGCCCCACCGAGCCCCAGAAGGCACAGCTCCCTCCTAGCTCCCAGGATGGTAGTTGGGTCACAGGCTGTGTTCGAACACTCAGTACAACACCTGTACCCAGCAGGTTCCCAGGAGAGTCACTGCTGCTAACCCACCCCGTGTGTGCATGTGTGTAAGTGACTAAGAAGTCACATAAGCCCAGTGAGTAAATGTGCAGACTCAAGCCACACTGTCTGGGTTCCAGCCCCATGACCTTGGGGTTGAGCTTAACCTCCCCTCCGTGCCCATAGGGTGGTTTGTTAGAGGTCTAAGTGAGTTACTTAGAACGCTTAGAAGACCACTGACTATATAAACATTAGCTGTAACTACCATCAGCATCATCAGTGTTGGAGTGAAGAGCCAGCCCCCTAACCAGAGGGTCCCTGCTTCCCACTTTCCCCCCTTGCCTCTCCGCCCGTAGAGACTGCCCTCTGACTAACATTTTTCTTGAGAAAAGTAATTCATGACTTCACAGGCCATAATTAGAGACATCCGTGACCCGAGTGGCCGAGGGCCCCCGGCCCTGACTCACTCCCCAGCTAGAGTCAGGATGTGGCATCTGGGCCATGGGGCCCAGGTCCCTTTCTGTCACTCTCCCGCCCCTCTCTAGGGCCTCGTCATCAGCGACTACAGCCCATGGCCAGAGGAGGTTGTCCGCGTAGAGAGAGGCCCCACAGCAGGCAGAGGCGGGCGACCCTGGCTCGCACACTGGGCCTGTCTGCCCCCCCACTTCTAGCTGCCGGGATGTGTAGGTTGGGCCCTGTCCATCAGAGTAACCAGAGACGGCAATTACAAAGTGCCTTTTATGAGCCAAGCAGTCTTTTAAGGACTTCTCTGTGTTAACTCTGTTACGTCTCATAACAGTGGCATGAAGTCGGCCCTCTGCCCCGATTTTGCAGGAAAGGAAACTGAGACATGGAAGTATTCCCACCCAGTCACACAGTTGATAAGCAGCAGAACCCAGAGCTCTGACTCCTGCCCCCTCACCTGGCGGAAAGGCCACAGGGATGCTGCCGGGGAAGAGGGGAACTTTTCAAAATGTGTTCTTAGTTCTTAGGTGTTTTTCATCATCCTAGGGCAGTCAGAAACTCTAGATGCTGTTTGTAGTGATCCAGCCATTCCTCCACATAAAACACATGCACCAGACTCCGGCAGAGGAAGGCATGTTGGGAAAACTGGAGAAGGGGAGGAGGAGGTTGGGGACACTTTCCAGGGACTCAGGGCTCCGAGTGCCCAGGCCAGCAGGGGAGGACTGGGGACACATCTGTGTGTAGGTCCAGCTGTCATCTGGACGGCTGTGCTGGGCCAGGCCCATCTCAAGAGCCTCATCATGCACATGTGGAACTTTCTCAGGAAGGAGCCAGTCTCAGTCACTGTCTTTGCAGGAGGCTGGGGCTTTAAGGGACCCATCCCTCAAGGAGCAGGACTCTGGGAGGGCAGGGAGTAGACCCTCTCATACTGTCTCTTTCTCCAGGTAATCTACACCGTGACAGAGTGTGGGAATGGGGGCCACACTAGGCGGGGGGCGGCCCCATGCAGGAAGTAGGCTTTGTGCTGGGACCAGAGTGTGGCCTCTTAGAACCAGACTACTCCCAAGTGAAGGGCAGTGGGGAGCTACAGGGTGAGGGTCTAGATTCAGACAGTCCATAGCAGCTTTTAGCCAGTAGAGGAGTCCTTTTGCTCTATTTCTGACAAGTGTCTGACCTGCTACAGCTTGCACACCTACAGTGACAGAGAGCTCACCACCTCCTAAGCACCCCTAACCATGTGAGAGTGTTGTCAAGTTGGGCAGACTTGGTCATGGTCTGTCCATGGAAATCTGTTCCCTCTGCCTCTTGTCAGTCTGTTAGAGGCTTGATGGTAGACATCCTCGCTTGCTCCCCTCTGGCTGCTTTTCTCCTGGCCAGGCAGTCCAAGCTTTTGGTGAGAGGTGGTTTCCAGACCTGGAGGTTTATTCCTGGCATACTGTAATTTGGGGGTTGGCAAGTAGGGTTCATGCCACGTGCCAGCTGGGGTCAGTCATGTGGAACTCTGGGTTGGAAGATGTGCAGGAGGGAGTCTGTGATCCATTAGTGATGTCGGCCAGCCGAAAGTGAGGCGAACAATTGCCCCCACTTTGTGATCTGTACTCTCGGGCTCCAGACAGTCCATGCAGCACCGAGACACAGTCCTCGGCTGTGTTCTGACACCTGTAGCGGCTGCAGAGCTGTTGTGGCTTCTGGTTTTGTATTAATTCGTGGTGGTGACTGGCTTCCCAGCTGCGTCACAGCATCGGCTCATGTTAAACTTATAGTCAGCCAAAAAAATCTTGTCTTTCTCCAAAGAACAGCCATCAAACCGATCTTCCCCCTGGGCTTGACATTGTTTCCATTATATGGATATATAAGTAATTTAAATCAATCCCTGTTGACGGGCATTTAGATTATTTCCAAATGTTTATAATTAGAACCAACACTGCGGTGAAATTCCTTGTATTTATCTCTTCACAGATCCACTCATTTCCTTAGCGTGAATATCTAGCAGAGGGATTACTAGACCAGGAGCCTCTTCGAAGAGTGCTGGGAGTGGCCACCTAACTGTCATAGAATGTTCCAGAAACTCTAAACTGTCAGGGACTGTCAGGTCCTTGGAACGGGTGCCTGCCCCACTCCCTGATTTGCATATGGCCCAGGCGTCTGAGAGAGACCCCTGAATGCTGTTGTGTGGCGTAGGACTCACTACAGAGTGTTGAGGCCTGGCTGATGGATGCAAGTTGTGGAAGAAGCTTCCGCAGAGGAGCCGACCTGGTGATGAGACATTGAACTGCAGCTAGGAAACCACCGTGGTGAAGAAGCAGTGTGCAGGGTGGGCTGCTGGTGCAGGAGGCTCTGGGGGGGTGGGGGCCTGGGCCGGGGCCGGTGGTTCCCTGACCCCCAGCTCCCTGCTGTGTCAGGCGTGGACATCATATAAAGCAAAGATCTCTGAGGTGTCTGATCTGCTGTGGGGAGGGAGAAGAGGGCTGTCCTGTTCACACTCCCCAGGGAAGGAACTGAGGGGCACAGCCGAGTACTAAGCAAGAGCAGGCGAGGGGTTCAGGGTGTTGCTGTACGTAAGGCATCTTTATGGGTTCTTCCAGAGCTTCTGCCCCATCGAGTGGACTCGATCACTGTTTCTAGCTAGTACTCTGAAAAAGTTACATCAACTTAAACTTCTGAAATGCCTGTTGCTGCCCATACCCGTCAATCCTGGGCATTCTCACTTGAAAAAAAAAAAAATGATCTTTCTGTGAACGAGCTGTCTGGCTCGGATTAAGAAAAAACTCTCTTTTTATGTCTAATAGCATGTAGCTTCCAATTATCCTCTGGCTTACAGTGGGTTCTTAAACTTCATGCAAGCATTCACACACTTCTCACTTTTGTCCACTCCTATACCAGAGGGCAGTGTCTGTGGCGGGGTCATTGCTGGCTGCAAGAGGTTGGCCTGTCCATTTCGGTTCTGATCAGGGTGGTCTGAGGCTGATGGTGGTTTTGGTGGGGTGGAAGGCCTACCCCATGCACCAGGCAAGGGGATACTATTCGTGTAGATCTCACAGGACTTGGTGGCAGACTGAGCGGAGCAGGGCGGGAGCTGGCGGTGTGGGAGGGACTGAAGAGATGACAGCCAGAATCCCAGCTTGGTCACTGCGTGAGGATGGAGAAAGATAAGGAGTTTGGTTTGGGGCACATAGGAGGTCTGGTGGGGATGCTGTAAGAAGCTGTTCCAGGACTCAGCCAACAGCAGGCATGGGGAAATGCTTTCCCTCACTTGGCAAGTATTTCCTGAACACTCTTAGCCAGGCATAAGTTGGCACTTGGGAAACATCAGTAAGCAAAACAGAAAAATTACCTTCACCCTTGTAGCACTTATGTACTGACATGGGAGACAGCCACAAACCAAAAATCATGATAAATATATTATGTGTTTTGAAGTGATGATCATCATCGAAGATTTTTTAAAAAAAGAAAAGAAAAACAAAGCAAATCAAAGAAAGAGACCAGGAATCTTGAGGGGGAGGGAGCTGTGATTTTAAATCTGGCAATAGCAGAGACATGGGGAAGAGTGTTCCAGACAGAGAGAACAGCCAGTGCAAAGACCCTGAGGCAGGAGTGTGCCTGACCCCTTTGAGCGGAGAGAAAGGAAGCCAGTGAGTCAGGAAGTCAGAATGAGCAAGGCTTGGGGGAAAAGAGCCGAGATGAGAGCAGCCAAGGTCAGTCGTTCAAGGACATTGCAAGGACAGCGTCTTCTAAGTGTGATGGGACCAAGGAAGGAACGCGATATTCTGGGGATTTTTTGTTTTGTTTTGTTTTAAAGATTTTATTTATTTATTTGACAGACAGAGATCACAAGTAGGCAGAGAGGCAGGCGGTGCGGGTAGGGGAGCAGGCTTCCCGCTGAGCAGGGAGCCCGATGCGGAACTCGATCTCAGGACCCTGAGATCATGACTGGAGCTGAAGGCAGAGACTTAACCCACTGAGCCACCCAGGTGTCCTTGATATTCTGTTTTATTGGAGTCACTGTGGTGGCCATGGGAAAGGAGAGGCAGGGGGACCGTTGAGGAGGCTGTTGTGATAATCCAGAGAGCAGTGATGGTGGCCTGGACCATCTGCTGAGAAGTGGGAGAGCCTGGGTATGTTTGGACGATAGGGCTGATAGGAGAGAGGAGACCAGAGTTGGCGTCATGGTGAAGAGAAAGGCTACAGGTGACCATCAGACCCCTTTCCTTGGCTTTGAGGGGAGGCTTGGCCCTCTTTCCCTAGGATGTTCTGGAACCTCCTGCCTTAAGAGAGTTGGGAGCAGGGTAATGCTCAAAGCCAGAATCCTGGGACTGGCACAGCCCAGAAAGTGCTTGCTTCCCACCAGCCACCTATGTCCCTGTCATGCCAGGACCCACACTGACATCCTGCTCGTGACCCCAGCCGTTGAGATAGCCAGGCTCTTCCCCACTACCAGGCAACATACAGCCCTTCTGCCCCAAACCACAGCCACCAGGGAATGACAACAACCTACCAGATTCACAGACTGACCCCTGCCCCGTCCCCACTGTCGTCAGGAAGAATGCCTGTTCATTGTTACTCTGAGGCCCAGAGGGCAAGGCCTAGGTAGAGGGTTGGATCCCCCACAGAACATGAGAGGTGGACGCGGCTCCTTTATCCCAGGGCACATCAGGGCAGCACAATGAGGGTCCTAGCCCACCGTTCCCTGATGGAGCCACTGTGAGGCACAGATAGAAGGGCTTCCTGCTCTGAGGACCTGCACGGAGACCACCCCTCAATCTCCCTGTGTTTCTGTAAACTCAGGGTTATGAGACTATTTTAAAACCTTCTGACCAGAGCGCCAGCAGCTGCTCATCTTCAAGGATGAGATTTTGTTTCCTGTCAGCCTTTTGCTTGGAAAAACAGACTCTGCCCTGACTGAAGCATTTCCAGTATGGGGGTGTGAGGGTGGAAGTACTTCCTCATGAGATGCTCACAGGGTGCCCAGAGGTGAGGCAGGGAGACACCTGGGGCAGGAGCAAAGGCGGGGACTTTGGGTCGCCTTTCTGTGGGTGGACTTGCTTTATTGACTGCCTACAGGTCTGACAGGGGTGTCCCTCTCTCTTTCATACAACTATGGATCAAGCCATCAAGTATTTATTGTGAAGTATTGCTCAAAGTTTTATCCGAAGAATGGGCGAATTTTTAGCTCTGTTGGTCCCCATCCTTCTCCCTCTCGCAGATACACGGGCCCAAAGGAGACTGCTCTTGGGTAACTGATGTCAGGAGAGTCTTAAAGGGTGGGTATTCCTCTGACACCTTAAAAGCATCTGGTCCATCCCACATTGATAACGGACAAGGAGATAGGCCTTGAAATGAGGGGCGACCCACCCTGATTTTCCACCAGATGAAGGCAAAACACTCAGAGCTCTTCCCCAAGGAAAGACCTTTGTCACACTTAAGCTTCTGGGGAGCAAGAGGGGCCATCCTCTGTCACAGGATAGCCGCAGTCTGTTCTCAGAGGCCAGAGCCAGTTGCTGGAGCGGAAGTCCTGTACTATTCTTGAACTACAAGTTGGAAGGCAAGTGCAGGGATTTGCAGCCCGTCCCTGGCTCAGGGCAGAATTGGAACCACAGGGCAGGCTACTTCCCTCTGCCCCCATTCTGAGTCTGCCTCCCCCAGGAGTCCGTGAAAAGTCCCGTTCGACACTCACAGGGCGACACTGCCAGGCCTTGTGACACTGGCTGGAAGCAGAGCTGGGCAGGGGGTAGACACTTGTTCCCAAGGCTGTCCCACCCAGCGTGTTGCCATTGGTCTGAAGACAGGACCATGGAGGAAGGACTGCAGCCTGGGAAGGGGAGCTGTGTTCCCTTCTTTCTGCTGGGCCCCTTCCAGAGAGACCCCTGCCCTGGCCCCAGGGATCAGAGCGTCTTTAAAGGTTGAGTGATACCCTGCAAGGACAGGAAAATGGCAAGGCTTGACCAGAGAGGCTGCTAGATGCTGTGTTACACACAGCCTTGCCTTTTTGTGCTATACTGAAAAGCAGTCTACAACAGGAACCCATGTCTGTTTTCTGAGTTCCTGAGTTTGGGATGAGTAAGCCAGCCAGTCCCTCTCTGTCCCCCCAGTCTAGCACTTGGAATGTTGAGAGGGAGGTGTCTGCATCCTGGGAATGAGGCTCAACGCGGTGGAGGGCTGCACACACACCCCCCACCAAATCTTGGAATCCCACAACTTGGGCTTTGACCTCAACTCACCCACTCACTACCTGTGCAGACAGGTCTCTGTACCGCTGTGGGCCTCAGTTTCCCCACCTGGAAAAGGGGGGCTAGTAATTCTTTCTTTGCAGACTAATTTAAGGTTTTTAAAAAGAAAAATGTATGTATAACACTGTATTCATTCCCAAGCCCGCCATAACAGACTGGGCAGCTTAAATAACAGACATTTATTTTCTCACTGTTCTGGAGGCCCCAAGTCCAGTATCAAGGTGTCATCAGGGCTGGTGCCATTGAGGCCTCTGTCCTTGGTGTGCAGATTGGCCGCCTTTTCCCTTTGCCCTCACATGGTCGTCCCTCTGTGCATGTCTGGGTCCTCATCTCCTCCTCTTCTTAGGAGGACATCAGTCTTGTTGGATTAGGACCCCAACGGACCTCATTATCCTAACTATCTCTTTGAAGACCGTCTCCCCCCACATTCTGAAGTATTGGGGGTTAGGACTTCGAGATATAAATTCTGGGGGGACACGGCTCAGCCCCTAACCACCCCCCCAGTGCCTGACCTCTAAGTAGGTATGTAGTAAGGAGTCACTTTCATCAATGTCTTTTTAAAATAAGAACAAAGGGTACAAAAATCAGTGGTTTACTTAAGTCAGATGGTGGGAATGAGGGAGAGAAGGGGACTGGATCCATTTAGCTGCTCAGTAGATTTTCACTGACCCTTTGCTGCCATGGGCCAGGCCCTGCTGTAGGCACTGGGGCTCGTCAGTGCACATCATGTGTCCAACCTCTGCCCTCACAAAGCTGAGGTCCTCACGTAGGAGATGGACAGTGAGCAAAATCAATCAGTGAAGTATGTCAGAGGCCAGCCAGTGGTGTGGGGGATGCTGTGGGGCTGCCTCCTGCCTGCGGCCCCCTCCCACCTTCCAGCTCCCTGTCGGGCCCCGGGATCTGGTCTCCCACTCACAGGAGGCCTCTCTCTCTTCTCTGTCCCCTGCAGCGTGGAGGGCGAGGCCCCCAGCAGCGAGACCGGCACGTCGCTAGACAGCCCGTCGGCCTACCACCAGGGCTCCCTAGCGCCTGCTTCCAGTCTGAGCCCCGACCGCTACGAGCACGCGTCAGTGGGAGCCTATGGGCTGTACTCGGGGCCGCCGGGGCAACAGCAGCGCACACGGAGGCCCAAACTGCAGCATTCGACTTCCATCCTGCGCAAACAGGCCGAGGAGGAGGCCATCAAGCGCTCGCGGTCACTGTCTGAGAGCTATGAGCTCTCCTCCGACCTGCAGGACAAGCAGGTAGGTGGGGCCTGCCTTGGGAACAGGTGGCAGCCAGGTGGCTCTGGCTGGAGACGGGTGCCAAGGCCTTTGCTGGGCCAGCCTGAGGCTGCAGGAAGCTCAGCTTTCCCGCAGATTGACGTCCACTCAGGTGCACTTGTGCTATGAACGTGGCCTTCACCTCCGCCCAGGGTCCCCTTCTTGCTCTGCCCGACGCACGGAGGCACCCTGAGCGAAGGGACTGGGGTGTCAGGACTTGGGTCTCCACCCCACTCCCTGTCCCCATGGCCATGCACACAGGTTCAGTGGCCAGACGCTGAGTGTCTGAGGTCCCAGGGGACACCTGAACCTTAGATAGTCCTCAGGAGGAGTCCCCGAGGAGAAGAGCAGGAGGTCAGTGTACAACATAAATAGAACATGCTCCGAAAAGAACACCAAGCCTGTCCACAGCCCGCAGGCAAGGTTGCTTTATATCTCCTTTGGGTTACAGTCTGTGTTCTCGTGGGAAATGGCCACACTGAAGGTCTGCTTCCTCCCGCAGACCCACCGTGGGGTTGGCACCCATGTGCCAGGAGGGCGAGGAGGGTGCATGGCCTGCCTGCCTGGCTGGGCTCCAGGGAAGGACTAAAGATAGCCTCCTGCGTTGAGGGAGAGGCCTGTCCCAGCTGGGTGGGGGGTGGGAAGCAGAGGGAATGAGCAATCACTGGGGTGGGGGACAAAGATTATCACGTTGAGGTCCTCCAGAGTATAGGCCCCTAGAAGACTCTTGAGTAAGAATTCTTGGGTGAAACTGAAGGGACATTTCTGGCTTCAGGAGACCCTCAGGCTATGGCAAGCAGCTGTGTAGATGTACGGGAGCTGGGGGAGTCAGGCTTATCTGTCCAGCTTCCCCCAGCTCCTGGGCCATCTCCTTATGAGTCCTAGGTGGTCACATCGACCCCTTACCTTGCCACCCTCTGTTTGCTCCTATTTGTCTTTTGCGGAGCAGCGTCTGGGCCTGTCATGGCACCTGACTTCCAGGAACCATGTGGGTGCTGCCCAAGGTGGGTCTTTCCTCCTCCCAGCCCTCTGCCCCCAACAAAGTCTCCTACCTCTCCCTGTCCTCAGGCTACCTATCTCACCCCTGATTCTCTCCATCCTTCTACAGAGGACCCCCTGTTGGGCTGTGGGAGCAGAAAGTGCCCCCATCCCCCTACCCATCATGGCACTTGGCTCCATGGCCAGGCCCACCACAGGGGAAGACCACCTCTGTTTCACTGATCACTTACACCCACATCCAAAGTGAATCGGAAGCAGTTGGTAGTAAAAGACCTCCAGCAGAAGCGTTGGGAAACAGAAGTGAGGAAGTTGAAGACCCCACAGAGGCCTATGGAGATAATCCTTGGGTTCATATGGCCTTACTGGGGCCACAGCTGGTCATTCTGATCCCATGCATGTTCACCAAATACCCAGTGTGTGCCAGACACTGTGCTGGGTGCTGGGGAGTCCACAGTGGACAGGGTGAGGCCCCAGCTCTTGAACTGACACTTTGGTCCAGGAGATGGTCCCAGAAGCAAGTTAGCAATAAAGACAGTTTAATTCCAGAGCGTGATACAAACCCCAGAGATCACGAAATTGGGGGAAGAAGTGGTAGCTGTGGGAGGGGTCAGCATTGGATAAGGAGAGTGGGGAAGGCCTCCTCAAGGTGGTATCTGAACTGAGCATTTGAAGGAAGTGGCCTTCCAGGAACCAGTAACCCCAGGTGCAAAGGCCCTGAGGCAGAACAAGGGTAGCAAGGAAGAGGTGGTAAAAAGATGAGAGGACTACTGAGCTGTTGAGCTTCCCGGCAATGAAAGCAAGAATGGGAACAGGACAGACTACATGGGAACTGCCCAATGAAAGTAGGGTACACAATTTCACGAAGATTAAAGCCGAGTAAGCAAAAGTCCCGTTTAGTGAAGGGAGCCCTTTGGCTTCAGGGCCTCTGCACCTTCTGGTGGTTTCCTATCAAAGAGAGCAGGAGTCCTGAGTCATCAGAGCTGCTAGTTCTGCTTTGTGGAAGGGTGTTCCTCTCTGTTCCCTGTCCCTCCCCTGCTGTTGAGACGCATCCTTTTAAAGAGAGAGGGAGGGCTAGGGGTCATCTCCATGTCACATTACTTCCCAGAGCCTCTGTCCTCCGAGAAGGGGGATGCCAAGGCTTCTCTACAGGCTGGAGGTCCTGTGAGTATCGGGTGAAGGCGACATACAGCAGGTGAGCACATATAAATTGGATTCCCTCCCCTGCACCCCAGTAAACTTTCAGGCTGGGCCTCAGGTCCGTTGTGGCCCAGGAGGAGGAATGACCACCATGAGTCTGGGGACTGTGTAAGAACAGGCCTGGGTCGGTGTGTGTCCTCCAGGGAAGACCAGGAAGGAGGGACTGAGAGGGGCTTTGACGACAACACAGAGCCAATTCCTGCCTTTCCAAGGTCGCTCTTCATCCCCCCTCACCCTTCCCCCAGATTTGGGAAGCTGGTCTCGGACAAACAGCATCCCTGCCTAATTGTCTAGGCCCCTAGTAAGCAGGAGAGAAAGAGCCCTGAGTGAGCCCTGGGCCTTACGCTGGTGGCCCTGGTATCATGACTCTGCCCCTGAAGGCGACATGAGGGGGGCCAGGCTACTGGCCTTGAAGGGCGGAGGAGGGGGGCTTCCCAGAACTCAGCCTTGGGCCCTTTATCGGCCCCGTCGGCTTTCAGAGCTCCACTCAAAACCCCCAAAAAACAGAGTCTGCTTACAGATGTGGAAGTGAGGTCATCTCTTTGGATGGTGTTCAGTAACTTCAGGGCAAGAGAAAAAACAGACCCACCCTGGCTGACTCTGGGCCCAGAAAAGTCATTTTGATCCACCCCCCTCCCCCCACATGCACACACATTACCCTCTCCTGCTGTGAAGGGAGCCGCTCTGTCCAGCCTGCTGCTCCCTCTCCCACGGGCCCCAGAGAGCTGGCGCTTTCAGTGTCCAGGGGGAGCCGGTGTCCCTGACATGGGTGGCCTCCCAGAGCCAGGAAGTGAAGGGACCAGGACTGGCACCAGGGTACGTGAGGCCCCAAGCCCTCTGTTCCTGGCCCGCCCCACAGTGGCTCTGAGTGACCCTCTCCCGCAACTCGGGCCATAGTGTGGATTTGGTCAGTGTCTGTTTGGTTTTCTTTCAGTGAGGTGTGTGTATCTGCCTGGTTCCCTGAGGAGAGGGACCTTATCTTTGCTTCTGGAGGGCAGGGACCTTATCTCTCTGTGCCACCAGCTTTGGTGTGATGCCAGGCACAGCATAGGCAGGTGGGGTCTAGACAGGCCAGGGGGTGGTGCTTTGCCTCGTTGGCGCAAGAGTGCCTTCCTCCTGAAGGCCTCAGGCTTTTCCTGGCCCTTTCATCAGGCACCCCCTCTGTCCAGCAGTCCAAGAGCCCTGGCTTGGTGGAGAAGCCAGTTGCTTATCTTGAATTTTCTTTGCTTCCTACAGGGTAGCCTCCTACTTTACGGGCATATTTTCACTCAGGAGCAAGGCACAGGAAGCAGTCCTCAGGGTTGTCCTTGATCACCAAGGGCTGGAGTGAGCCTCGGGGCTTTGGGAGTCTGGGTGTCACATGGAGGAGTCCCAGACAGTGCCACCTGCCCATAGCCCGGCCCCGTCTCTGTACCTCACCACGAAGAGGGGCCATCGGAACCTGGGGTGGCAGAATGAGTGCTTGCTCTGGAGTCTGGAGGCCTCTGCCTCTGAGCTGAGTCACTTCTCTGGGCCTCAGTCTCCCCATCTGTCCAGTGAGGGGAGTCGAGGACCCCCCAAACCATCAACATCTTCCAGGAACGCAGCTGAGGGTTTTCTAGGCCCAGCTGTCCCCATGCTTGGCATGAGCTAAGCTGTTGTGTCCGTCTCATCAGGTGCTCACCACAGTCCTACGAGATAGGGCTGAGTACCGTCCCCACTTTACAGATGAGGAAACAGGAAATGCACAGCCCCAAGGCTTGCTCAGAGTGGCGCAGCTAACGAGGGGCAGGGCCAGGCTTATAGCCTGGGCATGTGACCTTGAAGCCTGCTCCCCACTGCTCCCCACTAAGGTGATTATTTCAGGCCTCCCTGAAACTCAGTGACACCCCCCACCACCACCTCCACTAGCTGGTAAGAGCACGAGGTCACTGCGGTAAAGAGGAAGTCCCGAAGCCTGCCACCAAGGGTCCGGGTCCAGGATCTCACTGAAACCTTTGGCTGGTCCCTTAACCTGCTCATGCTTCGGGTTCTTCCCCTCTGCTCCTCCTCCAGCATCTCGCTAGTTTCATTAAAGCCCAGGCCACAAGACATGCTGGGGCCAAAGGCTTCTGTGTCCAAAGAAATTTGGAAACACTCCACCTTTCAAAGGTTCTGGGAGGTCGTGCAGGGAACATCCTTGCTTTCCCTTCAACAGGGGGTTTCTCCATCTTCTTGGTCCCAGGGAACCCCTGTTCTGGGCAACCCACAAGCTTGCTTCCGTAGTTGTCATAACCAACTTTGGGATGTGCCAAGGCCTTCCTGGCTGCTGCAGCCATGGAGCTGGGTGGCAGACATGACCGTGGGTGGGTGTGGTGCTGCGCTGGCAGCGCACGGGGCTGAACGCACACAGGGCTGAGCTCACTAATGTCCTGTCCTGCCCCCAATCAGGTGGAGATGCTAGAACGCAAGTATGGGGGCCGCCTCGTGACCCGCCATGCGGCCCGCACCATCCAGACGGCCTTCCGCCAGTACCAGATGAACAAGAACTTCGAGCGCCTACGCAGCTCCATGTCGGAGAACCGCATGTCACGCCGCATCGTGCTGTCCAACATGAGGATGCAGTTCTCCTTCGAGGGCCCGGAGAAAGTGCACAGCTCCTACTTCGAGGGCAAGCAGGTCTCTGTGACTGATGATGGCTCTCAGCTCGGGGCCCTGGTGCCGTCTGAGTGCGGCGACCTTGGCGAGCCTCCCACCCTCAAGTCTCCCGCCCCGTCCAGCGATTTCGCGGACGCCATCACGGAGCTGGAGGACGCCTTCTCGAGGCAGGTAAAGTCCCTGGCGGAGTCCATCGACGACGCCCTCAATTGCCGCAGCCTGCACGCCGAGGAGGCGCCAGCCCCCGACGCAGGGCGGACCCGGGACGCCGAGCCCAAGCCGGCCCTGCACAGCGTGGACCACCACAAACTGGACGAAATGACGGCCTCATACAGTGATGTCACCTTGTACATCGACGAGGAGGAGCTGTCACCGCCCCTGCCCCTCTCACAGGCAGGGCACCGGCCACCCAGCACGGAGTCGGACCTGCGGCTGCGGGCTGGGGGCGCCGCACAGGACTACTGGGCTCTGGCCCACAAGGACGACAAGGGGGACACGGACACCAGCTGCCGGAGCACACCATCACTCGAGCGGCCGGAGCAGCGGCTGCGGGTGGAGCACCTCCCGCTGCTCACCATCGAGCCGCCCAGCGACAGCTCCGTGGACCTCAGCGACCGCTCGGACCGTGGCTCGCTCAAGAGGCAGAGCGCCTATGAACGCAGCCTGGGCGGGCCACAGGGCAGCCCCAAGCACGGCCCTCTGGGCGGCCCCCCCAAGAGCCTCCCCCGGGAGGAGCCAGAGTTGCGGTCCCGGCCCCCCCGGCCCCTGGACAGCCACCTGGCCATCAACGGCTCAGCCAACAGGCAGAGCAAGTCAGAGTCCGACTACTCCGATGGGGACAACGACAGCATCAACAGCACATCCAACTCCAACGACACCATCAACTGCAGCTCCGAGTCGTCGTCCCGGGACAGCCTGAGGGAGCAGACGCTCAGCAAGCAGACCTACCACAAGGAGACCCGCAACAGCTGGGACTCCCCCGCCTTCAGCAACGATGTCATCCGTAAGAGGCACTATCGCATCGGCCTCAATCTCTTCAACAAGTGAGTGCCTGCTGGCCCTGCAGGAGCACACGGGAAGGGCCTTGCTCTCATGCCCTAGGGCCTTTGCACACACTGAGGGTTTAAAAGCATATGTGTGAGGGTGGGGCCTTGTGCTAGTGGGGCCTCTACTAACATCTGGCACAGTGATGCTGTCATAGAGGAGATTGGAGCCTGGTGAGCGGTGGGCCCGGCCCCCCCACCTGAGGGCCCTGTCCTGGGGAGAGCAAAGGCTCACAGGCTGAGCAGCAGCCAAATGAGGGGTTTCTCTGTGATAGAGCAACACAGGGACAGGAGTTCAGGGCCCTGTGAGCACCTAGAGCAGCACCCAGCCACAGTAGCTTCTCAGGAAACGTGAATGTGCAGGCTGACGGTGCTGCGTAATGTGCCTGGTTGGGAACACCAGGCTCGGGGGTTTGGATTGGCTTCGCTGGGTGACAAGGGGCACGAAGGTCTTTGGGCAAGTGCATGATGGGGTCCGTGTCTGAGCAAGATCTCCCAGGGCTGGGGCAGGCTCAGCTGTTAGAGGCACGCGTCGGGGGAGGCAGGACAGAGACCTGGTGCTAACAGAAGTCTCAGCAAGGTCCCTGTGGTGGATGTGTGAATTGGGTCTGTTGAGGGACTGCTCCCCGCTGGGAGTTCTAGAAAGGTGCTGTGGGGGCAGTCCTGAGAGCCGATTTAAGGAGGGAGACGGGTATTTAAAGCAGGCTATTCTTAGCACGGCCGAAAATAGCAAGCGGAAGGGGAGGAGGGCCGCACACTCCCTTGGAAGGGACGCCGGCGGGCTCTGGTTATTAAACATCGTATTTCACATCATTTCCATCCACAGGGCCTCTGGGATTGGGGCTCATCGGACATCAGCCTGGCGCTTGACTCCTCCAAGGTTGGGGACACGGCCAGACTGCCCTGTGGCAACTGACAGGCATCCGCTGCACTTCCCCGCTCTCTGCTTCCTCTTCGAGATGGAGGGAGGCTTGGGGGGCACTTTTGAGCCATCCCTGCTACAGGTGGAAGTGCTGTACTGTCTCCAGGGACTCAGAGGGTATAGGGAACAGGACCTTTACATGCGAGCAGTCAGAGGGCTCTGGGTCGCTGGTCCTCACTCAGCTGAGAACTTTGAATCTCAAAGACCTTGCATCTGCCTGGGAGCTCTCTCCTGAGACCCCCATCAGCTCATGTCTCACGGCACGTAGGGACAGCCTCACCGTTGCATGAGCTGTGTCCAGCCAGCACATTAGCCGAAAGGACCATATTCTGCTGAGCCCATCCTGAGCTCTGTCCCAGAAGTCTGCTCCCACCTGCTTCTGGGCACGGCCAGCTCCCAGGTCTTCAAAGACCCAGGTCAGGGCCCTCCTGGGCAGGGGGCTGAACTGACCTGGGTTTCCCATTGTGCCCGAGCCCACCACATCCCTGATATGGGAGTCCCAGCCGTGTCGACAGGTGAAGGCCAGAAAAAAACAGTCCCTCCACCAACCAGCGTTGGTCTGTGTAGATGCTCTCTAGCTCTGTTTTTAGTTACGGATGCAGTACGGGACTGTATTCCCCCTAGAAAATGAGAGCCTTCCAGTTAGGATAACGTTCCCTTAGGCTCTTGTTGTTTTTGTAGTCTCTCCTCCCAGATCTTCACTCCGTGCATGTGTGCGCTCTTAGGAACCGCAGACAGCCATGGCTCAGAGCACAGCTCCCCGGCGAGACTGCCCAGGCCCACAGCCTGGCCTTCCGTCTGTACAGTGTTTCTGGGCCCAATAGTGTCCACCTCACAGGGTGTGAGTTGTAAGGAAGCAGGTATGTGAAGTGTTTGGAGCAGCACCTGGCACCAAGGAAGCCCTTTCCAAGTGTTAGCTGCTGCCGCTGTGGCCTTGCTGACATTATCTGCGGCCTGGGATTGTGGACATCATCTTACTGGGATATTACTGCACGGCTTGCTGGTGGAGGTCCAGCCCCCCGCCCCACCCCATCTTCGTCAGTGTGCATGGGACACCTCCCTCCCTCCTGCTGCTTGCTCTCTAGTGGTCCCTGGTGTAGGGCTAGCCATATGATTGACCTGGCCCCTTGCTTCCACTTCCTCGTAATTACCAACCATAGAGGACAAGGAGTGTCTTTACATACACTCTCAAGAGAGTCTATAAAGAAGCTAGCTAAAAGCAGAATTACGGAGGCTTAGGTAGGCACATTTTTCACTGGAAACTTACCCTTTAAAGGGGAGCTCCATCCATTTCCTCTTTCTGCTGCTGGATCTGAGAGGTCCTCGTTCTCCCGCATGCTTGGCAACACTGTGTTCTCTCCCCACCCCAATCAAAGGGTAGACATTGTCTCTTGGCCTTTTTAGTTTGCATTTCCCAGCATCTAAAAGGGAGCAATAGAGCATCTGTATGTGTCTTTTTTTTTTTTTTTTTTTTTTTAAGTAATCTGTACACCCAACATGGGGGTTGAACTTACCACTTTGAAATCAAGAGTCACATGCTTCATTGACTCAGCCAGCCAGGGGCCCCAGTTCATATTCTTGGCTCGTTTTCTTCTCTCAGGCTATTTGTCATGTTGATTTACCAGTAGTTCTTTATTTGTTGTGGATACTGATACTTTGTAATTACAAACATTTTCTGTCTGTCATTTGTCTTTAAAATTGTTTTCTTTTGAGCTATAACTCACAGTATCCTAAAATTCACCCATATAAAGTGTATGGTTCAGTGGTTCTCAGATATATGTCTTTTAACTTTGTGCTTTTTCATCTAACAAAAGTGCTTATAATTTTTTGTGTTTTTAAAATTAAGATCATTGCCATCCGACATCAGTTTTAGGTGTACTAGGTAATGATTCCGTTTTTTATGTATATTGCAAAATGATGACAGGAAGTTGTTACCATCCCTCACCACACGTAGTTACAATTTGTTTTTTCTTGCCACGAGACTTTTAAGATCTACTGCCTTAGCAACTTTCAGGTAAACAATCCAGTATTATTAAGCACAGTCACCATGCTGTACAGGAAGGTTTTAATTTTAATTAGCTAAATTCGTATTTTCTTGTTTCATATCTTTGGCTTTTCATGTTATTTATTTTAAAAAGGGCTCTGCCCAGGGACACCTAGGTGGCTCAGTCGGTTAGGCGTCCAACTCTTGATCTCAACTCAGGTAACAATCTCTGGGTCGTGAGTTCAAGCCCTGCATTGGGCTCCACACTGGGCATGAAGCCTACCTTAAAAATAGTAATAATTAAAAGGAGCCTTGCCCCAAATCATCAATATAGTGATAATTATAATAATAAAAATTAAAAGGGGCTCTGCCTCAAATCATAGCTTTTTAAAAAAATTTTTTTTCAGTGTATTTCCATGCCCTTTAGGACTTCAAGCTGAAATTTGTTTTGGAGAGGAGAACCACATAATGTGAGGGGTCCAACTTTTTTTTTTTTTTTAAGATTTTATTTATCTGTCATAGAGGGACAGGGAGCACAGGCAGGGGGAGCGGCAGGCAGAGGGAAAAGCAGGCTTCTTGCTGAGCAAGAAGCCTGATGCAGGACTGGATCCCAGAACCCTAGGATTTTGACCTGAGTTGAAGCCAGGCGCCCAACCATCTAAGCCACCCAGGCGCCCCCCAACTTCTATTATTCTGTAGAGCTTAGCCAGTTGTTTGCAAACAATCTATTCAACAATCTGTCCTTTCTTCGTGGACTTGAAGTCCCATCTAATTCCTCATGAATGGGACCTTTTCATTCATTCAGCAAGCTATTTCTTGAGCGCCCGCCACACACTAGGCTGTGTTTCAGGGGCCCGGGACAGACCAGGGAACAGAATGAAGATGCTTGTAAAGCTCCACGTTAACTGTTACAGGGCCTGTCCGTTCCTCCACGAGCAGCAGACTTGGGGTCTCATGCGTTTGCTTATTAAAGCAAAAACCCTTCCTTTGTCTTGGCTGTTTCGGGCGGGGATTCTTCCACATGGATTTTGGAATCCGCTCACTAAGACCCCTGAGCAACCCCGTCAACTTGTCACCAGTGTTGCCTTCAGCTCCGAGACTCACTTGGGGGAGCCTGTGTATTTCCAGTGCTGCAGTCCAGCCTCAGGGGGGCTACTGAGGTTAAAGTTCACAGAAACATAACACGAATCCAGTGCCCCCGGCACTCACTAGCCATGGCGCAGGTGCTCACGGGCCACACGTGTCCCCCGTTCCTGACAGCAGAGATCTGGCGAAGTTCGGCCGCCCCAGACTGTGCTCGTGGACAGTGCTGGTCTAGAGCACTGAGGGACAGGCAGCGGCAAGTCTGGCTTCACACAGGGTGTGAGGCAGAGTGGGATGGCAGGCCCACAGCGGTAGGTGCTGATGGACATTGTGAGAAACATGCCCCCAGCCTCCCCGCCAGGCCCACCCCGCCCTCCGGATAGCTGTCAGTTCCCACCCTCTTCCAGTAGTAGGCTTTCCCGACACAGAACCTCAGCCACCCCCCATCCCCAGATAGGGTACATGGAGGATCTGAATGAGGAACCCAAAGTGGGCAAGCGAGCCCGCGAGCGGGGAGGAAAAACAAAACAGGAGACCCGAGAACGTGAGGGAGGGGGACAGGGAGGAGCATCCCTGAGGCCCCTGGAGGAGGCAGCAGTCTGCCTGACATCCAGATGTTTCCCCCAAGCACCTGCTCTTCACAGGCCCCAGGCTGCTCGTGGAGCTCATGGCCCCAGAGGGAGGGTGGGGGCCCAGGAACTAGAGGCAAGAGCTTTTCAGCCTCAGCTCTGCCACACACCAGCTGCAGGGACATGGCAACTCCTTGCTCTCTTGGAGCATTGCCGCCTACATCTGGAAAATGGGTACAAGGTTCTTGCCTCCCAGGGCCTGGTGAGGTTTAGAGGAAGTGGAACGGAGAAATTTTCCTGGGGCCCACCAGCAAGGAGCTGCTTCTAGGTGGCAGCTGGGGCTGCTGTGCCCAGAACAAAGGGTTGGGGGCTTCCAGGAACACAGGCTGTAGGAGGACCCCACGGGTGGTTTCGTGGACAGAACAGTCAGAGGTCATGGCAGTGGCTGATAGTTCCATATGCTTAGCATGTGCTGGACACTGTTCTACAAGTTGTGTTGCTGGGGGGTAGAGACTCTTATTAACCCCACTGTACAGATGGGTGGACTGAGATCCCAAGAAGGTCCTGTCTGAGGTCACACAGTCAGCAGGTGGGCCAGCAGGAACTCTCACCACCTCACTCGGCTCCATGTGGGAATGGCTGCTACATGTGTGGCCCCACGGCCCCCCGTCAGCTCACTGGGCCACAGAGGTAAATGGAGAGCTTAGGAGGAAAAGCCACACCACCCAGAGGAGGCCACATGGCCAAGGTCATCCTTGGGCCACCACAGCGCTAGGAGCCCGGGTCAGTACCCCAACAGCCCTAATGGGGTCCCCTGTTCCTGTGTTTCACACATGTGCTCAGGGATATGGGTCTCCTTGCGTCATTCTCCTCTTTCATGCCTCTCTCACTCTGACAAGAGCCCAGGCGACTGTAGCCCAGGCCAGTTTTGTCCAGGTAGACCTGGCCAGACCTCTCCCGCCTCTGAAAGAGTGCACTCATCCCCAGAGCTCCCCTGTGATCACTCCCATACCAGGAGTGATCGCCCCATCTCTGAGGAGCATGTAAGTTAGGGCCTCAACAACCATTTGGTGTGATGGTGTACTGGGACTCTTGCATGGACTGGGAGCTGTTCAAGGGGCCCTCTGAGGTCCCTTCCACCTATGGCCCAGCCCCTGGTGCCTGCCAGGTGCTCCCATGGTGTCATTCCTTTCTGCAGAGGGGAGGAAGAGAACCCTGGTATGAGTCCGGGGTGCTCTGAGATTTCACCCTTCCTGCATCCCTGGACAGTCACCTGTTCTCCCCCTGCGTGGAAATCAGGCTCAGAGGCTACAGAGCTGGGCCAGCCTCTCTCGGTGAGCAGAAGAGCTGTGGGTGGGCTCCTGATCAATAGCCCCAACTCTGTGCTCCTCATGCATGACGTGTTTCTTGTGAGTGATGAGAACACCAGTGATGACAGCCAGCCCATATAAACACGTATTAGGTCCCAGGCACTGCGCGAAATACTTCATGTGCATCAGCTCACTGAATCCTCACGGTGACCCCATGACACTTGGCTCTAGGGAGCCAGGGCTCAGAGAGGTCAGGTGCTAGCTCGAGGCCACAGAGCCAGACATGCTGGCTCCAGGGTTCCGGCGAGCTATTCGCTGTTGCTGGTAGTGCTGACAGTTGACAGATCAGCTCTCTTCGGAGCACTTTGAGCTACTAAGAAGGAAGCCAGCTTTCTATTCCCCTGCAATCCAGCCTGTGACCCTCACCACTCTCCTGGCCCTAGCGGTCCCTAGCTGCCTCCTGGGTCTGGGGTATCTGGCGCTCAGTTTCTCAGGAAAGAAAACCAAGCCAAGGCAGGCTCTGGAGGGCAGCTGGCCGTGATGGAGGGTGATTCCTCCACCTTCTCTCTGCAGTAAAGACAAGCCTCGTTCAGCTTGGGCTCCCGGCATCAGGAAGAGCTTTGTAAAAACCAGAGCTGCATGAAATTGTCTGACGAGGTGGTGAGCTTGCTGGCCCTGGAAGTATGTAAGCAGAGGGAAGGTGGTCATTCCTTCATAGGCCGCTGAGGGCATTTGAGCCCGGATCGCTGAATTGAAGGGTGCTTCCAGGCACACAGGGGTCCAAGTACCAAACTTGGTGAGTCCCTCCTCCCGTGGTCAGCTGAGACGTTATGGGGACAGCTTGGTCCCCTCACCACAGAGGATCCGCGGGCCCTGCAGGTAAACAGACCCTGTGTTGGTCTCTGTTCATCAGCGCCTTCTCCGCTGCAAGCGACAGGAACCCAATGAGACTGGTGGAAGCAGAGGTCTTACTGGGTCTGGATCTGGAAAGCTGTTGGGCATCTCCCGGCCATCTCCCCAGAGCTCCCTGCCAGTGCCCCACCAGGGCAGGAGGCCTACCAGCTATCCCCAGCCCAGGGTCCAGCCTCACGGCAGCCCTGGCAAGAAAAGAGCTGCTCCTCTCTCATTGGCTCCTGCTGGCTTGCTCCAGACTGCTCATGGTGGTCAGCAGGATCGGGGGGCTCTGAGCGGCCAGGGTGGGAGTGAGGTCAGCCCCCTGTCCTCGGGGGGACAGAGTGGGTGGGGTGGGAAATCCAGAGGCCGGCTCGCTGCTGACCATTCGCATGTCTCCGCGATGGCTCGGGTAACTAGAAAGGACAGGAGAAGCCTGTAGAGCCCTGCTGGGACAAGAGCCTGCAGAGCACTCAGCTGGAGCTCCAGCAAGTGCGTGAATCGGGAGCATGGTGCCCGCCCTGTAACTGCCCTCCCTGGGGCCCCGCCAGCTCAGTGTCCCCACTGACTGCTCGCAGCCCAGTGACAGGAGGTGACCATGAGAGCCGCCCCTGGTGGGGTCTGCAGGCGCTCGCCTGGCACAGCCAAGTCTGAATCAGCAGCTGACGTGGAACAAAGCCAGCCCCGCCTGGCGGCCCACAGTAGGGCCAAGCCTTGACCTCTCCCACTCCAGCCTGTCCTGCTAAAGCTTTTCAAGGACCCATTACAGTGGGGCCCAGAGCGCAGAGGCAGGTCAGGTGCAGATGGTGCAAATGTCCCCCTCGGCACCTGTTGACGCTGGGCCCTTAGAGAAGCAAACTGGCCCAGCAGCAGGACAGACGGGGCTTTTCAGCAGCAGTGAGGGTGGGGAGGGCTGAGTGAAACTTTGCAGAGCTTCTTGGAGCAGAGGAATGGGTTGAGACTCCTGGCACACTTTCTGTCGCCTGGCCCCCTGGAGGCCACTTATTTGACCTTTCTGTGCCTTCTTTGCATTATGAGTCAAATATGGCTTTTGCGTTGGCCATTCTTTCTAGCGGAGTCCTCCTTCCCAGCTCCCAGGTCAGTGCCACCTCCCCAGGGAGGCCGTTCCAGGTCATCCCTCCCACCCCTTCCAGCCGAAGTCCACACCTTCTCCAGGTCCCCTGCTTTGGTTTACTTCTGCTTGTTGCTGACCCTCCTCTTGGAGCCATAGGACTGGCAATATTTTTGAAGGCTCAGGGACATTGACTCATTTAACCTTCACAGTACCTCCACCGTCTGCACCATCTCTGGCCCCATTATTCAGACAGGAAAGCTGAGGCTCAGGGAAATTAAGTAACCCCAGCCCTGGTCACCCAGCCTGTAAGTGGAGCCTGGGTTTGAGCACAGGCCTCTGGCCCCAGAGAACATACCTGTGATTCCTGTGCTCTGAGTATTTTGGGGAGTTTATGGGAGTATCCTGGGAGTTTATGTTCCACCTTTACCACGCTCCAGCTAGGGTGTTTTTCAAGGATGGGGACTATGTTGGTTTTTCATGGGGTTCTTGGTGTTTGTTTCTTTATAAGATTTTATTTATTTGTCAGAGAGAGAGAGACAGAGCCACAAGAAGGCAGAGCAGCAGGCAGAAGAAGAGGGAGAAGCAGGCTTCCAGCTGAGCAGGGAGCGCAATGCAGGGCTCGATAGCTCGATCCCAGGATCCTGGGATCATGACCTGCGCCAAAGGCAGACACTTAACTGACTGAACCACCCAGGCATCTCTAGGGATGGGGACTTTGGGCCACAGGCCTGCTAGCACAACCCCAGGCCCAGAAGAGGTGCCTGATAGATGTTTGTGCAATGAATGAAGATGTGAATCCAGGGGCAGAAAGCCCAGATCTTGTCCTGCATGGTTTGTGAGGCCCTGCAAAGTTTTATTTTATTTTATTTTTAAAGATTTTATTTTTTATTTGAGAGAGAGCATGAGCAAGGAGAAGGTCAGAGGGAGAAGCAGACTCCCTGTGGAGCTGGGAGTCTGATGCGGGACTCGATCCTGGGACTCTGGGATCATGACCTGAGCCAAAGACAGTCGTCCAACCAACTGAGCCACCCAGGCGTCCCCCCTGGAAGGTTTTTAAACCGTGCTGGTGATGCCAGCAAAGGCATACCTTCCCTGGGGCATGTTTTGTTCCTCTTCTGTTGGGTGAGCTCTGTGTAAGCCAGGCCCTTGGTGGACCCCAGGATAGGAACCAGGTGACCCCAGTCTGTGTCCTTTTCAGTCCTTAGGGCCTGGGGGGTTCCAGACAGAAGTCCCGCAGTACCCTCATAATGAAGGGAATGGAAAGCCACCTCTGGGGAGGGAGACAGAGCCCCATCACTGTGTCTCTGCCTTGGGGTGGAACCAGATTCCCCGGGGCCCAGCTTCGTAGCCAGACCCCCCTTCTTTGCCATTCTGGGTTGGCTCTCGTATGCTGACACAGCACAGCTTAATTCCTCTGTCGCATCGGCATCTGTCACAGGCTGGCCAGGTGCTGTGTGCACCAAATTTCTCAGGGACTAGAGATCAGGGGAGTCATTTCACAGTGGGCTCCCTGGTTCCCTGTGGCAAGGGAAGGCACCATAGGAATCCCACGGCTCCCAGAGGAAGAGCCATGCATCCCTTCTTTCACAGTGCATTGGCCGTGGTATGTCACCTGGTCCCCTAAGTGCCACAAGGGTGGCCAGCACTAATGACTCCTCCCCATGCCCCCCTTCACCCAGCAGGTCACTGTGTATGACATTTAGCAAGACCTAGGGCACGTTCCCCTTGAGTCAGCATGGAGCTCTGCAGGGAGCAGGTGGATCTAGGAGGCCTGGCAGGGCCCCCAAGAGCACACTCGGGGCCTCACTGCACCGTTGAGGTAGACGGGACCAGCAAGGTCTCCACAGGCTGGGAACTCACATCCTCAGATGTCCAGCGCACTGGCTGAAGAGGTTGGTGAAGGCCAGACCACTCTCCTTCATAAAGCCATCCAGCGGCTTCCTTGGAGAACCACGTTCACCCTGACCTTGGACCCCCAACCTGGACCGTACCCCCGACCCCAGCTCCTTAACTGTGCCTCCGGCCACCCCATCCTTTGCCTCAGTTGCTGGGCAAGCTCCTGGTCACTGGTCAAGGTCCAGTGAGTTCAGATTCCTTTCTCCTGTGACGTCATCATGAAACCTGCCGGGTGGAACCAGTCCCTCCCACCTTTGGTTCAGACTTGAATCAGGAGCCATCGGGTTCAACCTCGGATCCACCAGTAATTATTGCCATCTCTACCCTCAGGCAGTGTTGGGAAACTGGGTGCTTCTCCTCACCCCCTGCCCTGCAGCCTAGATGCCTGTGGGAGGCTCCTCGCTGAGCTCACACTTCAGACCTAGCCTTGCCCTACACAGAGCACGGACGTCAGGTCCCATCACTGCCCGATTCAGAACACACTAGGGCTTCTCCTCTCACTAAGAGGAAAACCAGATTCCCCCTGTGGCCCGCACAGCGCTGTGGGATCCGGCCCACCCACCCTGCTGCTCTCCTCTGACCTCCCCCAAGGCCCCTCCTCTCAGCCACCCCAGATCGCTCGCTGGTCCTCGATCCTGCAAAACCCTTTGTCGCCTCAGGGCCTTTTCGTTCACTGTTGCCTCTACCCAGAAACCTCTCTAAGAACTTAGGTCACCGCCCAGTGTCACCTGCTCAGAGAAAGCGTCTCATTTTCCTGCAGAAACTCCTCCCTCTCCTCTCCAGCTATCATTGATTCAGTCCTTTTGTCCTTTAGACCAAGGATTAGAGCCTGACGTTGTGGGGTATTCCTGACCAGCCCGCATCACTGCTGTCATCCTGAGCAGTACCTAACAAGAAAGTAGTCTGGGTACTTAATCTGTGAAGAATCTGCATTCTCATGGCCCCTTGTAAGACTCTCCTTCTGCTGTGTTCTGTTCCTCCCAGGCAGAGGAGCCCGGATCCTGAAGTCTGAGATACTGTGTGACGTTGGTGTGTAAACATGGGAGGGGGCCAAGTGGGGACAGCAGCCAGCCCCCAAGGAAGCAGGCCAGGACTGGATCTGGGCCCCCAGGCAAGGGGCTAACATGGGATGCCTGAGTGGCGTGGCCCAGCCCAGTACTCTGGTCACGGCCACACAGGAGCACAGGCCGGGGAGTGCCAGCTGGCCTGATTTTTCAAGAGAAGCTGGAAATCTGGATTCTAGATTGAGCTACCCCAATTTCTGTGTGCTCACCAGAATCCCTACTGTTAACGTCGTGTAAGCTAAAGAAAAGACGTCGGTGGGCTTGCCGGGGTGACCTCTGACCTCGAAGATGAGGAAGAGGGAAATGGGCACAGGCTGGGGCCCCGTGGGTGCTGGCGTGGAGCAGGGCCGTGAGGGAGCATGAGCAGCCAAGCAGCTGGAGAGGCTCCTGGTTGGCTACACCAGAATCCTAGGGAGGAATGGGGTCTGTGGAAGGAGTGGGGAGCCGTGCCAGGGCCCAGCTGGCCAGCAGCCACTCCCGGCCGAACGCCTGAAGGTGATGTTAGGGTGTGTGTTCATCCTGGGCTAAAAATAGCAAGGTCACCTTGCAGCAGGGGCCCTGTTTTTGCTTGCAGGTGGAAATACAGTCTGTGTTGGATGCTGCTGTCAGTCAGGAGCCACGTGGTTTATGGGGACAGGTGGATACCCACTGTTGCCGCTGGGCTGCTACGGGAGATCAGAACTCTGATCTCCACCTGCCGGGCCCAGCGGGAGGGCCCAGCTCCCCTCGCCACCCCCGAATGGGTGCTGGGTACACCGCCAGGGTTCCATAGCTCCTCAGGCTCATCTGAGGCTCTGGGATTGTCAGAGGACATCTGCCTTCCAAGAGTGTGAGGTCACCCCCTCGCACCACCCTAGGAGGTCAGCCAAGCCTGGCCCATGCCACAGACCAGCAGGGGGACAGAGGCCCAAAGGGAGGAAAGGGCCAGCCTGGGCCCTTGCTGAGCCCATGAGGGGGCCTCCCTCCACCACAGCCCAGCCACGCCACATGGCTCTGGGTGCAGGTGGACTCCCTCAGCCCTGCCGGGCCAGCCCAGCCTGTCCCAGAAACCCTCTTTGCTCGGGAAGGGTCAAGGCTGCAACTTCACTTCCTCTCCTCTCAGCTGGGGCTAGTTGTGAGAACCTTCCATGGTGCTTCGTGCACATGTGGTTCCAGGCACCTAACTGTGTTAACTCAGGAAGTCCTTACAGAAAAGGTAGTTTGCTATCGGTGGGGCGGAGAACCGTCCAGGATGTGCTGGGCAAGGGGTTCCAGTCTGCCTGCAAGTGAAACACGGGGCAGTGACTTCTACACCAAGGGGTGTATGGGGCAGTGCAGAACACGGGGGGCAGTGGTTCGGTCCCTGCCCCGGTACCAGCAGCCCCGCACTGGCCCACGGCCCAGTCCCAGCTTCCGCCTGGTGCAGGGTCTGCACAGTTCTGGGTCGGACAGTTCTGCACGGACCAGGGCAGGGCACCCAGAGTCCCCAGGGAGGAGGGCCAGCCAGGAGGGGCCGGGGCAGCCACGGCTGAGCCTGTCTCTCACCCCACCCTCACCAGGAAGCCTGAGAAGGGCGTCCAGTACCTCATCGAGCGCGGCTTTGTGCCCGACACACCAGTGGGGGTCGCCCACTTCCTGCTGCAGCGCAAGGGCCTCAGCAGACAGATGATCGGCGAATTCCTGGGCAACCGGCAGAAGCAGTTCAACCGGGACGTGCTCGAGTGAGTTCCGGGGCCAGGAGGTGTGGGGGCGGGTGTGTGGACCTGCGCCGCTGGAACACGGCCTAAATCCACCCCTTAGCTCTTCCTTGCTCCTAGATGCACACAGACACCCCACGTGGTTTTGCACGTCACCCCCTACCAGGCGTACACACGTGCATCCACCCCCCGGCACTACAGCTCACACATCGACCCTGCAGGTCCCCCAACGTGCACCTTTGACCCCTCCATCCCTCTCCAGCAGGGCCGAGCCACCACCATGCTCGGGGTGGGGGAGTAGGGTTGGAGGTCTGAGCTCACTCTCCCAGCCTGACTGCCAGCCGTCCTGACATGCCCTTGGGCTGGGCGGGGGCCGGGTGCGGCGTGAGGAGCCCAGAGGGACCCCAGTGCCTGTCTCCCCTGTGTCTCTCTCCTGCCTCTCCCGGCTGGGAGACCTAGAGGTAAGAGTCCAACCAAGGCTGGCAGCTACCACCTTCCCAGCTACTTAGAACTCTGCAGAAAATCCGGTTTCCTGCTCCCTGGAAACCGCTGACAGTTTCGAGAACATGTACCCCAAATCTCTCCATTCCTCCTTGAGACTGCCCTAAGTAGAAAGGCCCCCAGTAGCTGGACCCTTGTGTTTATACTGTGTTCTGGCCCTGCGTCATCCTCAAACACACAGGTGTGTGTGTCGGGTCTCGCTTAAGCCCCTTTCACAGAGGAGGGGTCAAAGCTGTGGGAAAGGACAGAATAGTGGGGCTCCGGGCCCTGGGGGAGAATCTCCAGGCCTATCATTGAGGGTATTTCTGATCAGGCAGCTACACACCGAGATGTAGACCAGGAGCAGAATCAAAGTGGGGTAGACAGCAAACATTAGTAACAAGGGCAGTGCCTTGCATCATCCAGAGAACAAAGCCAAGGGGGTGGGCAGTGGGCCTCCTGGGGCGTCCTCGCTGTAAGGAAGAGCCCGGCCACGGCCACCTGTGTGCCCATGTCTGCAGCCGCCCCTAGGAGGAGGTGGGCAGCTGCCTGAGGCCTCTTACGCAAGTGAGGAAACCCCGGGCTCAGGGAAGGGCTGGCCCGGGTGCTCCCCACCCCCACACGCGTAGACTTCTAGGCACACGTACCTATTCAGTCACACGTATACCCAGCATGTGCACAGACGCACAGGACGCAGTGAGCCACAGCCTTTGGCGGCTGCTCTAGCTAGTACCCAGCAGAATGGCGTCTGTGCCCTTCCGTGGCCAGGCATGCCCACCTGGGCTGCCTTCTCCCCACTTGCCATTTCTTTTCTGGCCCTTAACGGGGGTTGGGTGGGGGGGGGCGGGGGATCTGCTGCTTTGTTCATAGAGTTAGTGCCTCCTCTCCTGCCTTTTAAACCAGCCTCAGGAAGCAGTTCAGGGGGAAACAGCTGAGGTCCTTAGTGGCTTGGGCCTAAGACGGTCTTGGGCCAGCCCCCCACCCCCTGCAGCCATTCCTGTGCTCCCCCCAGGCTCTCCCCAACCCCCAAGCTAGCTGCTGGTCCGTAGGAAATCCGTGCATTGTTCTCCCCCATCAGAAAATAGCAGCAGCCTCAGGAAGCAGCAATCCTCATCCCCCCACACACCCCCGACCCTCCACACCAGGCGTCCAGCTCAGAGGCTAGTCAGCAAATTATTCCTTATGTGGCCCCTGCCCTCCCCCACCCGCTCAGCAGCAGCCTTGAAGGATGGCTCCTCCAGAGCCAGGAGCTCTCAGAGAAGGTCGGGGGCACTACTGTTTATGTCCAAACCCATCAGACCCAGCAGAGCAAGGGCCCTGGCAGCAAGGATGAGGCCCCTCACGGCCGAGGCCTCCACAGTGCCCCCAGGGGTGGCCACGGCTTTGTTAAACATAGATCCACTGGACACCACAGCCTGCTGAGTGGGTCCGTGGGACAGACCCCACCTTCTTTGTCCAGGGATCTGGGTCAGAGGACAGAGCACGGCATTCGGGAGGACAGGGCTAGGTTGAGGGGAACCAGACAAAACCCAGTTACCAGCCGATTCTGTAGGCTCTGCTCCCATTGGCAGGTTGGCAGATGAGTATGGCACAGGTCCTCCAAGAGGCCCCTTGAAAGACAGCCGGCAAAACCCAGGCAGCTCTCCCCAGGCCCTTTGGCATGGGGAGATGGGCTCAGTGCACGGTCACTGCCCGACAGACCAGCGGCCAGCCTCTGCCTTCTCCTGGAGGAGATGGGAGCACATGGCTGGCATCCCTCACAGTCAGTGCAAGAAGACTCAAGCAGGGACGAGCATTCTGGGCCCTGTGTGATGTGCATGCTGCAAGCCATTTGTGCCCTGAGTAGAGACCACAGGCTTTGGCCCTCTGTAGAAAATTACTCACAGAGGGGTGCCTGGGTGGCTCAGTGGGTTAAACCTCTGCCTTCAGCTCAGGTCATGATCTCAGGGTCCGGGGATTGAGCCCCACATCGGGCTCTCTGCTCGGCAGAGAGCCTGCTTCCCCCTCACTGCCCCCTCCTGCCTCTCTGCCTACTTGTGATCTTTGTCTCTGTCAAATAAATAAGTAAAATCTTAAAAAAAAAAAATTACAGAGATTTTCAGCAACATTTTCCTATAGTTTCCGGGGGTCTGTAGACTCCCCCAGAAGCACTGTGGGGCGGGGTCTTTGGGCTGTAATCT
Organism: Mustela nigripes; assembly: GCF_022355385.1. Classification (NCBI taxonomy): domain Eukaryota; kingdom Metazoa; phylum Chordata; class Mammalia; order Carnivora; family Mustelidae; genus Mustela; species Mustela nigripes. The sequence continues at coordinate 56,833,173 of NC_081558.1, forward strand.
GAAGTGTTCTGTGATTGGAGGAAGCCAGGTGGAGGGCCCTTCTGGACAAGAGGCGGCCAGGTCCCCTGGCTCTGGGCAGCTCACGGCCTGCGCTGCATGGGCTCCCATGCTGCTCTGCCCCCAACAGGAGGGCCGGCAGGGACTGCACAGGCAGCAGACCCTCATGGGGCCTTGGTCTCTCGTTTCAGCTGCGTGGTGGATGAGATGGATTTCTCTGCCATGGAATTAGATGAAGCCCTCAGGAAGTTCCAGGCACACATCCGGGTCCAAGGGGAGGCTCAGAAGGTGGAGCGGCTCATCGAGGCGTTCAGGTTGGGGGCAGGGCGGGCCAGGGCATGGGAGGGTGTCAGGAAGGGGAAGGTTCTGGGCTCTGAGGCCCATGGCTTAGGGCCCAAATCCCCCCTCCAGCCCTGTCCCCAAGGCAGATGGCCCTGAACTTGCCTGGAGGATGAGGTAGTAAGTAGCCCCTTCTGTATGCCAGGTCCTGTGTTGGTTATCTCTAGAACCAGACTTTGGGACAGTCTGTGTCCCTCCAGGTCCTCACGAGCATCACCCATTCGTCAGTCTGTGTCGTCACTGCCCATTCACAAAGGGCAGCCCATCTCACAGAACACAAGCTGCAGAGCCGATTGGCCTGGCTCTTAACACCCACTGTGCTACTTACTTACTCTGTGACTTTGCATGGGTTACTTAATCTCTCTGTGCCTCGTGTCCTTGCCTGTAGAGTGGGGATCACAAAAAACACTTAACTTAGAGTGGAAGAACTAAACCACTTTGGGTGTGGGTGCACACTTAGCCCAGTGCCTGGCACGAGAGAGAGCCCACAGTCAAGGTCGGCTACCACCCCATACTCATTCTTCCCAGGACTGTGTGCACAGTGACTGGGCAGGATCCCTCATGCCCAAGCAGGGTGTGGGAGACAGAGTCAGTCACTGACCCAGCCCTCAGGGCTCATCACCAGCGGTGGGGCCAAGGTAGGGAATGAGGACACAGCAGGAGGACAACCCTGGGGCCCTGGGAGGGGGTCGTTCAGGTACTTCCTTCCAGGAGGACTTCCTGGAGGTGGCAGCATTAATGGAGAAGACAGGATTGAATCCCGGTGGTCTGAGCTCCAATGGCTCCTGCCTTGGTCATAACATGCCCTGGTTCCTCTTCTCCAGTCTGCCCACCTCACCCACCCCCTCCCTGAGCCAGGCTCCTCTCATCTCAAGGTCCTAGATAGCAGGTCCAGCACACACCATTGCACCCCCATTCCAGGCAGGGAAGAGAGTGGGCTCTGCCCTTTAATGTACAGCCTTAAAGATGCCCACATCCCTCCTGCTCATATCCCACTGACCGAACTTTTTCACCTTCTGGGCGGCTTCCAATTCCGAGAGAGATGGGGGGCTGCAGTCCTCTCCCTCAGCAGCCTTCGCCAGGTACAGGACAGATGGCTGAAGTATATGTAACTATCGTAAGGAGGAGCGGGTGTTACCCCCATTGACCAGATGGGCAAACCGAGGCTCCTAGCACAGTGACCAGCCTCAGCTATTCAGCATCGGGGCCTGAGCAGCGGCGCTGTCCTGAGGCAGGGGCAGACCCACGTCCAGCCCTGACTGAGGAGGTCCTGATCCTGCTCCTTCTCCCTGCCTCCAGCCAGCGGTACTGTATCTGCAACCCCGGGGTGGTTCGGCAGTTCCGGAACCCAGACACCATTTTCATCCTGGCATTTGCCATCATCCTGCTCAACACAGACATGTACAGCCCCAACGTCAAACCTGAGCGAAAGATGAAGCTGGAGGACTTCGTCAAGAACCTTCGAGGTGAGCTGCCCTGGGCCCTGGGCTCCGGCATACAGCTGTCTCTCCAATGCCCTCTGCATGCCCAGCTAGGCACAGCGTAGAGCCGGGGGCGGGGACCCAGGGTGAGCCTTGGTTCCACAAACACAGCACAAATGACCCTGAAGAGGGCTGACTACTGTAACAGTGACACACACAGTGGGAGCACTGACTGGGTCTCGTGGTGCCACAAACCTCACTTGGGAAGAAAGTGACATTTTCAGCCTGTTCCGGAAGGATGCACAGGGGTTTGACAGATAGAGGTGCTGGGACGGAGGGGGCCAGCCTAAGAAACCTTGACCCAGCACAGGAGGACCCACTACAGTCCCCAGAGGCCAGATCAGGGAATGTGAAGGAGCACAATCAGGAGCCCTGGTGCTGGGTGCCCCAGGCAGGCGAGGACCAGGCAGAGGGGTTGGCACACACTGTCCCCATCACTGCTGTGCCCCTCTCTCCTACGCTTGATGTTCCTCATGAAACGGACCTGCCTCAGCGTATGTGTGTGTGTGTTTTAGAGGAACTTTCCAACATCACTATAAACAGGAAGCCCATTTTCTTCACTGCACTTAGGTAGTCACTATAAAAATGAACTCAGTGGACAAGAGCACCAGAGCTGCTTCTGGCCAGGCCCCAAGGCTAAGGTGCTAAAGTAGGCAGAGGGAAGGGAGGCTTTCCTGGTATCATTGTGAAGGAAAGGCATTGAAAAGGGGACAGCTGTCTCCCAGGGGGCACAGTGTTAGCTGATAGCATGTCCTCATGTGCCTGGAGTCCCTGGAAGGAAGAGGAGGGTCTGTGTCCCTCTCCTGGGGAAATAGCAGCTGCAGCAGGCCGAGGTCCCCTCAGAAAGCGTGTCAGGTACACAGACACGTTAATATGTGTATAGACAGACACACACACAAGCACATACATTTTTTTAGAGAGGAAGAGGGAGGTAGGAGCAGAGTAAGAGAGAGAGAATCTTAGCCAGGCTCCACGCCTAGCGTGGAACCTGACAGGGGCTCAGTCTCACGACCTTGAGATCATGACCTGAGCCAAAATCAAGAGTCAGTCATTAACTGTCTGAGGCTCTCAGGCGCCCCTGAGGGTGTCGTGTTTTTAAGAAAGGAAAAAGCTGGTTTAAATCAAGTCCAACTTTGTGAGCTTGTTGAGCCATTTAAATGTACTTCTCTTGTCCTTTTTTTTTTTCCTGCAAAGCCCCCCTGCTCTGTCACCCCTTCTCCTGGGACAGGAGGACCCTCCTGGGATTTGAACTGTCCTCGCGCGCCCCCTGGTGGTGGGTACCCCTGCAACACTCCGGCTAAGGGGACGCCCACCCAGAGTGGACGGGTCTGCCCTTTTTTCCCAGCTGGGGCGTCAGGGAAGCCCAGGGGCCCGGCTCCGTGCAGACCACCCAGGCGATGGCCATTCCCTGCACTGAGCACTCAGGATGTGTGGCCCTCTGCTCGGTCTAGGGGGAGCCTGGGCCCCAAGGAGTTCAGGTCTTAGCTAGAGTTTCTAGGAAGCTAAGGAGTCTGGGAACTTACTTAATGTCAAGTCAGCCCCAGAGCGCATGAGCTCGACCAGCAGATGCTTTGATGAGGCAGCAATGTGCTCTCCTACATCGGCCCTAGACCTCACTCCTCGCAGGGCTGAGCCTGGTCTTCGCAGAGTCCCACGTGGCCCCAGGACGCAGGATACAGGCTGTACGCTATATGCTGTTGGCAAGCCCAGGGGGGTGTAAGGGTCTGGTGACTGGACTATGACTTTTTTTTTCTGCCTGGAAACCTCACCCACATAATTGGGACCCCCTCCCTGTATGGGGAACAACAAGGGGAGCCAGAAATGACTAGCCCAGAGGAAAGAAGGTCAGGGGAGAGATGGGGTTCCTGGGTCAGATACTGCCAGACAGCTGCCCTCATATCAGTGGCTTTGCGGTGTATATCTGCCCTTGCACCTGACCATCCCCAGCAGTCTCAGGGGTTGTGCGGGGGCGGGGGGGTGTTATCCCCCCCTGCTCAACAGAGCAAGCTGCTGGTTCTGTCTTCTAAGCCCAGGCTGTTCCCACCAAATCCCATCTTTCCCCGCCAGGAACTTGGGAGTGTTCTGTTGCATCTTCTTTATGTTCCAGAAGGGTAACCGAGGCAGAGAGAGAGGGGATCCGCCCAAGATCACACAGCAGGTGCATGTCAGAGGGGGCAGGACTCTGGTCTCTCCAAGCCCACCTGGTACTCTGCACTGGGCAGACATCCAGCTTGTTCTTTGTAGAGGAAGCCTTCCCCCGCCCCAACATACACTGGACATGTTTGCTCTCTGGAATTGCTCACCCCAGGTCACCCAGTAGGTCCAGCAGCAGGAGCACTTCTGGGAATTGGAACATGGGTGGGGGAGGAAGAGCTCACCGGCATGGAAGCCAGATGAGCAATGCTTTTATTTTATTGATATTTGTTTTTAAATTCTGTAGCTTGATTTTTTGAATGGGTATTATCCTCACATAGATAGAAAAAAAAAAGCAAACAGAAAGTAATGCAGTCTGGCATTCACGTTCCTTGGTATTTACCCAAAGGAGTTGAGAACGTATGTCCACACAAATCCTGCACATGGATATTTACAGCAGCTTTATTCACAGCTGCCAAGACTTGGAGGCAACCAAGATGTCCTCTGGTAGGTGAACGGATAGATAACCTGTGGTCCATCCAGACAATGGAATATCATTCAGTGCTAAAAAGAAATGAGCTGGGGTGCCTGGGTGGTTCAGTGGGTTAAGCCTCTGCCTTCAGCTCAGGTCATGATCTCAGGGTCCTGGGACTGAGCCCCACATTGGGCTCTCTGCTCAGCAAGAAACCTGCTTCCCTGTCTCTCTCTGCCTGCCTCTCTGCTTACTTGTGATCTCTCTCTCTCTGTCAGATAAATAAATCTTTAAAAATAAAAAAAAAAATTTTAAAAAAGAAATGAGCTATGCAGCCATGAGAACACCTGGAGGAACCTTCAAGTCCTATTACTGAGGGACAGAAACCAGTCTGAAAAGGCCCCATACCACAGGATTTCAGCTATGTGACATTCCAGAAAAGGCAAAACTATGGAGATGTAAAAGATCCGTGGCTTGGAGGGCAGGAGTTATAAGGAAGTCCCTGTGCTTTCCCCTCAATTTTGCTGTGAACTTAACTGCTCTAAAAATCAGTTCTAGAGACACCGGGGTGGCTCAGTCAGCTAAGTGTCTCCTTAGGCTTAGGTCACGATCCCAGGCTCCTGGGATATCGGCTCCCTGCTCAGCAGGAAGCCCGCTTCTCCCTCTGCCCCTCCCCTTGCTTGTACGAGTACTTTTGTCTCTGTGACTAATGAATAAAATCTTTTAAAAACACACACAAAACAAAAAACAGTTCTAAAAAAATAGTCTGTTTAAAAAAAAAAAAAAAGTAGGAAAGGTCTGTGGCGGAGCCCCTCCCACCCTCGCTGTGCACCCAGGTTGTTCAGTCCCTGGTGTACTGCCCGCAGCTTCCCTGCTCACACACGTACCAACGTGCACGACTGGTTTTACCCTCGTCCCTTTGGCACCTTGCTTTTCTCATTTAACAAATCTCAAAGGGTGTTTCCATGTCGGCTCCCTATGGCCTTGCTCATTTTCCTGGCAGGTGTGTGATATTCCATGGCCCCCCTGTGCGGTGATGGCTTAACCGGTCTCCTGTGAACGGGTAAATGGGTGAATTCCAGTCTTCCACTATTTGGAAACCATGCTCCAATGAGTCACCTTGTCTGTGGAGCCTGTCCCACGGGATAAATTCCCCCAAATGCAATCAGTGGCCCGGAGGGTTTTGAGTTTATAACTGTGATAGCCAGTGGCAAGTGGTCCAGGGCAGGGGCCCCGTCCCACCGGCAGTGTGTGAGGCCCCTTCCCACAGCTTCACCAACAGTGTCAGATACCAAACCCCAGGATTTTTGCCAGCCTGCAGTCTGAGGACTGGTGTGGTTTTGGGTTTCTCTCCTGAGTGGGGCTGTTCTCCTCACAGCAGTTGTTAAGGGTTTAGCAGAAAAGGGTATGTGCCTGTTGTCGGAACAACTCAGGTTCAAGGCCAGGCCTCCAGCTTCTGTGCCATGTGACGTGGGATGACAGCTAGCAGCAGGTGCACGGAATTCACACTTTCTGGGAAACACCTGGGCTGCTCTGGCCTCCTCACAAGATCTCTGGGAAGCCACCAGTGCTCTCGGTGACCTACCTGAAACAGGACCCCCAGCTTAGGGACTCGGTCACGTGGCCTGTCGGGAACTTGGGAACCAAGCAGGAACTTGAGCCCAGGCCTGTTACCAAGCTGATATTCATAAAGCCTTGGAGCCTGACTGTGCTGGCTTGGTCCTGGTGGAAGGATTCTGAGACACTTTGTAAAGGACTGAAGATGTTCAGAGACTGTGGGTCCAGAGAGCCTTTAGTTCTGCTGAGGACTAGGGAAAGGGATCACTCTTCTGATTGGGTTTAGAAACTGGTAAATGAGGGGTGAGCCTGGGGGCCCGAAGCAGAGGGGTGCCCCCGCCACCTAGGCCCCGGCCCTCACTGACACCTGGCGGCTGCTCTCCCATCCAGGTGTGGACGATGGTGAGGACATTCCCCGGGAGATGCTGATCGGGATCTATGAGCGCATTCAAAAGCGGGAGCTGAAGACCAATGAGGACCATGTGTCCCAGGTGCAGAAGGTGGAGAAGCTCATCGTGGGGAAGAAGCCGGTATGTGGTGACCCAGTGTCCCTGGCTACCCCACTCCCACCCATCCCCACTTCATGTGACCCCAGGCCCACCTCACTGGCTGCAGCTTTGGACAGCAGCCCTGATGCCATTTGGAACCCAGCGCCTTAGGGGGAATTACTGCAGGTGTAGGGTGGCTCCTGCTAATTGGGAGTAACAGCCATTGGTTCTGGGTTCTGTTTAAAAAAGAGCCTGTGGCTCTTAAGAAACCAATAGCCAGAGTCCTGCGGTGGTCCCTTGGTGGCCCAGGAATGCCTTCATTGCTGCCTTGGGGTTCTGGCAGCGAGAAGGTCTCCCCAGCTACTGCGTGGGACATGTCTGGACAGAGGACAGAGGATGTGGGAGCCACAGGAGGGGTGCTGACCTACTTGGATGTAGTCCTGTTAGCTCTCTCTGGGCCCAGGTGCATTTCTTCAATCACTGTTGTCTTTTTTTCTTTGTTTCATGTTTCCTGCTTAGATTGGATCCCTGCATCATGGGCTTGGCTGTGTGAGTATCCTTTTGCTTTTACATTCTGGCTGATAGCCCGCCGTGGGGTTGGGCCCCGTGTCCTTTGTTCAGATCACTGCGATCTCCTGGCTCCCAGATCCACAATTCTAACTGCTTGAATTAATTTCTGGAGCGATGAGAAACTTGATTTGCATAATGATCCCAGCCTCGAATCTGCAGGCCCAGAGACTGCGGGCCCAGGGGGAGGGTTGGGCCGGCTGGCCAAAGCACATAGTCTCCGTCCCTCTCCCTCGGGCAGAGCTCTAAAGCCGAGGCTTATCCCCAGACGCAGAGGCACTGTGCCCGAAACAGACGACCCTTCCCACCCGACCCATGCTCTGACCCCTGATACTCCACTGCCATGGCCTGGAGCAAGTGTGCCTGCTCACCCCAGGAGCACCTGGAGACACACCCGCCTGGCAGGCACATGGCACATGCCTTACGTGTCTGTCGCTCCCTCTCAGCAGGCGGCCCTGGGCTGCAGGAGTCAGTATCACAAAACTGTCCGCTCCCCGCTCTTACCAGCTTCTCCCAGAGAGGGTCCACTGGATACTGACCAGCCCTCGCCCACCTCTCCAGCCCCACCTCCCACCATCCTCTCCCCTTCACACTTTTGCTCTGAGCAGGGCCGTTCCCTGAGCACACCAGCCTGGGCCATGTGTTCCCTCCCCGTTCGAGGACTGGGGAAAGGGATCCCTATCCTGACTGGGTTTAGAAACCGGTAAACGAGGGGTGAGATGAGCTCGGGCATCCCTGCCCCAGGGCACCTGTTGGTAGAGTGAACCCTCCTTGCCTGCCATGACGATACACAGCACATGCCAGCCCTTTTCTAATTTACTGTCTCTTGCGTGAGCTGGGGGACCCTCAGAGCTGTGACTGGGCCTCCCAGACGGCTTGTCACCACAGCCCTTAGACACCATACACGTTGCCCCTGGCCTTGAGAGTACCCTGGGCTTCAGCAAGGTGGGGATGCACATGAACCCATGCTAGGCATTTTCAGAGCAGAGGCCCAGGCCAGGCCCAACAGAGCTCTGGCAGCTGGCTGGGGATTTGGGACAGGGCTTTTCAGGCACCAGAACCATCAGGATTCTCTAGGAGGGGCTCTGTGCCTTCCTAGCTGTGTGGCTGAGGCAAGCTGCCCAACCTCTCTGTGCCTCAATTTCCCCCTCTAGAGTAGATACTCTCTGGAGAGAACTTTACAGAGACCTACGGGCTTATGTCTGTGACAGGCACCTTTTGGGGACTCGGATGGTGAATTTCTCACTGCGGGGTGGAGGGTCCTGCAACATGAACATGATGCTCTAAGAAGTCTGGGACATGCCTGAAGGAAAGGAAAGGAGGTATCACTAGAAGCAGGGGCACTTTCCACAGCCCTTCAGGAGAGCTCCTGAGGAAGAGCGGGGTAGAATTGCTAGGAGGCCAAACGTGTCTGCTCTGTTATGCGCGGTTGGTGGGAGAGGTCATTTTCAGATGCCAGGCGCACAGGCTGGGTTTCGAATGTGCTGCCCGGGTTCCTGCCGAGGGGCAGGGGGCTGACAGCAAGGCTTCCCTCCCCGCACAGGTGCTCTCTCTGCCCCATCGGAGGCTGGTCTGCTACTGCCGGCTCTTTGAGGTTCCAGACCCAAATAAGCCTCAGAAACTCGGACTGCACCAGCGAGAAATCTTCCTGTTTAACGACCTCCTGGTGGTATGTGGTTCCCCACAGCAGGCCGTGGCTGGGAGCATGACTCAGGGCACCCTTGACCTGCAGCTGTGGTCTCCATGTGGCCACGTCTCTGAAAGAGGCACATGTGGGGGTGGGGTGTGGGTCACAGGGATGGAGTTAGCCCCATGGTCTTTGGGTTCACAGAGGCAGAGTCTAACTCATGGCGCTGCCAATGAACACAGGGCTTTGCTGGCTTCTGAAAAAGCCCAGAGGAGCCTCTGGGCCTTCAGCCTCAACTATTCCCAGAGGCTCAAACTGTGTCCGCAGGACTCCTTGTCGGGCTGTCTCTCCGCTGTGCAGGCTTCCTCCTCAGGCAGCCTCTGTCCAAGAAGGGAGTGTCAGCCTTGGCAGCTGCAGGCTACATCCTGCCCCACCCCTTGGGCCTCCCTGGCATCCCTGGCCACCAGTGGGATTCTCTTCGTAAGAGTCCAAGCCAAGGTCTCATTGCTTCCCAGGCCCATGTCCTAGCCACTCCTGGGCTCCAGGCAGGAGCAGTGCTGCCTCACTGGCTAAGCCTGGGTCACTGCCCAGCTGCAGGACCACTGGACTAAAAGTAGCAGAGAGGGGATTCCCCAAAGGGAAACTGAGGCACTCCTGCCTGGAAAAAAGGTGGCATGGGTGCTAGCCACTGGGGATAAAGATACCCCTGCAGGTAGCAGGGCGAACCTATCCTTTGGGTCTCTGTCTCTCCCATGCCTCAGGTTTCTCGCTAGAGGCCCTTGCCCCATATCCCTACCTGCCTGAGACCCAGCTGGTCCTCTCTGATTACCGAGGTTAGAACACAGATCTGTGGGTTTCTGATGCTTTGTTAAGAGTCCCTGACCTCAAGCAAGTTCCTTCAGACTTCTGAGCCTCCGTTTTCTCCCCCAAAACTAATCTTGCATACAGAGCACTCAGGAGGGGTCCTGGGCCTAAGCATCTGGCCTGGCACCTTTAGGGTCCTGGGGGATGCTGTGCCTGTCACCTCTGTGCTAGCCTGACGGGCATCATTCCTAGCCAGCATGACACCTGGTACTTGTAGCAACAGCAGCCAGCACTCGTGTCAGGATATGCATGAGTGTGCAGCCCTTTCCTGCCCCAGGGGCTGCCCTGACCTCTGAATCACTGAAAGCATTCTGACATTAGGCCCACTTCGAATCCCAAGCTCCCAGAGCTGCACCTGGGCAGGTGATGGGACTTAGCCTCTGTCTCTGGCTATCCGCAGGTTACCAAGATCTTCCAGAAAAAGAAGAATTCCGTGACCTACAGCTTCCGACAGTCCTTCTCCCTGTACGGCATGCAGGTCTTGCTCTTCGAGAACCAGTGTAAGTGTGTGTGGGGAGGGGAGGCCTGCCATGGCCAGGCCACGAGCATGTGGCCTAGAGTGCTCGTCCACACGTGGCCACAGCACCGTGGGGTGGGAGATGGCATCACAGCTCTCAGTCTGTCATTAGGAAGCACAGTGCTCCCCAGTGATCTCCCCTTCTGCCTGGTTCCCCAAGGACAGAACCCCAGGGTAGCTCTCCTGCGCATGCTCTTAGGCCTGTGTCACCTGCGGAGAGCATCATATAGGCCAGGAGGCTGATAAGCAACAGTAACGGGAAAGAATTTAGTGACATCATACACGGTGGTTATCACATTTACTTTTCCTATTCTTTCTGCTTACGGCTGGTGAGATTTCTTAATTTAGAGCAGAGTGCATTTACATCAATAAAATGTTGCAGGGGAAAACCTCAAGTTAAACGGCATAGGTGATATGCCAATGTAAGTGAACAAATAGATTGAGGTCATGCCTGAGGGGAGGTAGAGGAGAAGATCTCAGCCCCAGCCAGAGAGCCTGGAGCCAGCACTGCTCTTGCTCTTAGCAGCTCTGTGGCCTGGCTCCCGTAACATCTCTGGGCTCCACTCCCTTTGTCTATAAAATGGGCTGATAGCTCATAGATTTAGCTGAGTGCATGCACATGAAGTACTTAGAACAGCCCCTGAAACAGGATTTATGCTTAGCTGCTGTTGAAAATTCTCTGGGTGTGAGTGGTCTGTGGGGACTAGGGAGTCTGGCGGGGAACTGCCACTCCCGACTTCTTCTTTTGATCTCGTCCTTCTCCAGTACTCAAGCCCTGCCCTCTTCCTCTCCCTCTTCATCCCGTCCTTGTTGGAGGTCCCTGAACTTCAGGCTGAGCCAGGCCTCCTGAGATGAGGGGTAGGGGCTGGGTCCTGCTGCCTGCACCTGTGGAATGTCGTGGTGTCTCCAGCATCAGGGAAGCCCTCATCCTCTCGGACAGGTCACCAAGCTACCATCTATCTGATCAGCTGTCCATCTGCAGGTTGAGAAAGTTCCAGGGACTTGTGGCTGGGCCATCCCAAACCCTGGGGCCTAAGGGCTTGCATCTGGGCTCTTTACCCCTTCTCTGTCCTAAATGGAACTGGCACCCACTGTGCCCCCAAGAGCCCAGGATGCTGACCCTACCATCTCCCCACCTCCTGCTCTGCCACATCCTAGGCCAGGAAGCCTGCCTTGCCCCGGTTTCCACCAGGCAGCCCCAGGGAGGGTCCCACATCCTCCTGAGGAGCAGGCCCCCGCTTGGAAGGAGTGGCAATGGCCATGATGCTCACAGCAGTGACCCCACCAGACTGAATCCTCAGGCAGAAGCTGCCCCATGATCATTTTTAGATTCCCAGGGCTCAGCCCTCATCCCTGGACACAAGGCACTGGCAGGAGCCCCAGAGCTGACACTGACATTTCTACGGGACATGACTTCATACATACCATGGATCTCAGAGTGGTAGCCATGGGTCAGTCCCAGGTCAGTTATGTTCTATTCCATTTATACATTTATTTTTTATTTTGTTGAGCTGAAATTGAAATCTTCATATGGAACTTGTGGTTACTGCTAACTTCTCTTAAGAACTGGGATTTGGGGGGCGCCTGGGTGGCTCAATGGGTTAAGCCTCTGCCTTCAGCTCAGGTCATGATCTCAGGGTCCTGGGATCGAGTCCCGCATTGGGCTCTCTGGTTGGCAGGGAGCCTGCTTCCTCCTCTCTCTCTCTGCCTACCTCTCTGCCTACTTGTGATCTCTCTCTATCAAATAAATAAATAAAGTCTTAAAAAAAAAAAAAAAAAAAGAACTGGGATTTGGCATCGCTAGGCCTGCATTCCCATGTGGTAGTCTTGGGCTGCATGCCCCTCTCCCCACTCGCTCTGTCGTGCCGAGGTCTCATGTGGTCTGCTTCCTACATTTAGGGAACATGTTTGGATCTCTAGGCGTTTGAGTTCCCAGCGTTGACCGAGGTCTGAGCAAGAGTGGGATTGGTATTTGAGCGAAGAGCCTACAGACACCCACTGAAAAGAGAGGTGCTGCCAGGGGCCAAAGCCACAGGGACCCTGTGAGCTCAGAAGTGGCACCAGGAAGGTCTGAGCAGAAAGATGCTGCCCTTGGCGTAGTGCCTTGAGCATAGAACGCCCATGATACATGCAAGGGAACGAGGGTGTGGAGGCCATTTGGCAGAGAACAGAGCTCAGTGTACCCTGAAAACAGTCTGAGGTGACCAGATAAGACTCCCCACCCAGCACAGGACACTACCTCTCACCCCCTCTGGACTCCAGCCCTGGCCACTTTCTCAAGCTGCAGGCAGTGACCAGGGACCTTGAATTGAAGGGTCCAGCCTCCATGACCTTCAGGCTGAGGAAGAATGGGGGCTCTGGCTTCTGCTTAGATCAGCCAGATCTGACCCTGACTTATAGATGGAACTACAGGGACCTAGGCTGGAAGATGAGGATTTCCTGGCAGTCCCTGTGGTCTGCTCTGCGGATGCCTTTCCTTCCCGGCTAGACATGTCCGCTGAAAGCCTGGCTCTCGGACTTCTTAGTATTTTCTTGACCGGGAGGGAAATTGCAAAGATCACACAGGGACCCATGGGTTCTTCTCCTCTCCTCCTCCTTTGCAGACTACCCCAATGGCATCCGGCTCACATCTGCTGTCCCCGGGGCAGACATCAAAGTGTTAATAAACTTCAACGCGCCCAATCCTCAAGACCGGAAGAAGTTCACTGATGACCTACGGGAGTCCATTGCCGAAGTGCAGGAGATGGAGAAGCACAGGATAGAGTGTAAGTCGTGGGCCCCTTGGAGAGGGACAGCCAGCAGCCCCGGCTTATCTGGGAGGTCTCGCGGTAGACTCTGGGAGGTCTCCCCTGTCCTTCCCAAAGCCCTACGACAGGACCGCCCACCTGCCCGAAGCCAGAGGAGGCGGCATGGCGGGCAGGGCAGCAGAGGCCTCCCTGTGAGAGCCGGGGCTTCCGTGGCCAGGCCCATCCTGCTGGTGGGACCGCATGGCATGTCCCTTGAGGGCCCCGGTTCCCCGGTCATCCCAGAAGACCAGCTTTCCCAGCGTGCCAGAGCTGAGCTCTCTGCACTTTGGTGTGGTGATTATTTGTCTTCCACGTCAGGGCCCAACTGACCAATGGGGTCAGAGCCAAGCCCATCCCCTGGGTTCCAGCAAAGCTGATTATAATCCTTTTCTTTCCTGGCTCCAGGCCTCAATCCCTAGAGACACATGGCTATCTCCACCTTTGGCCACCCCCTCCCGAGCCAGGCTGGGTAACCCCTTGGTTATCCTCAGACCAGGCTCATCTCCTCGTCTGCCCTCAGGCCTGCAAAGTGACTGTCTTTCCTGCAGACCCCAAGGCCCGTGCCCCTCCAGCCTCCTTTCTAGGGTTTCCTTCCAGCTCCCTTTTGTGAAAGGCAGCATTCGCACCTTCTCTTTCCCAAGACAGCCCTGGGCCCTGACTTCTCCCCAGGGTGCGTTGCCATGCCTGCCCCCAAGGCTGTCCCCTCTCACCAGTCCCTCTCCTCCTCTGTTTCAGCGGAGCTTGAGAAGCAGAAGGGCGTCGTGCGGCCCAGTATGTCCCAGTGCTCCAGCCTCAAGAAGGAGTCGGGCAACGGGACACTGAGCCGGGCCTGCCTGGACGACAGCTATGCGAGCGGGGAGGGCCTCAAACGCAGTGCCCTCAGCAGCTCCCTGAGGGACCTCTCCGAAGCGGGTAAGAGCCGGGCCTGGCCCCCCTTCCTAGCCCAGCGCACGCAGGACTCAGACTGGGACGCTGGGGCAAGTGTCGTGTGCCAGCAAGGGCCTGCGGTAGCGGCCAGTGGCGGCGGCAGGGTTCCAACTGAGCACTGCCCTGTGAACGTCCCCAAACTGTAGCAACACCTGACCACGCAGAGCCGGATTCCCCCAGAAACAGGACCCACTGGTTAAGGCAGAACAGCCAGGAGGTTACCCTCATTCTCCCTTTCTCCTTCTAGGGGTTTCATTTATCCTTTTATTTATTTTCCGGAAACTGCTCTCACACAGAGTGAGCCAGGCCCCGCTGATGGATGTGTCCCTTGTCCTCTGTGCTGCTGCGTCCCTGTGTTTTATGCTGATGAATGAAATGGAGTGAAGCCCTCTAAACTGTGTCTGGAGCCCCCCTCCCGCTGTCCCTGGTCTTGCTTCCCTCACACAGGTCTCCCTTTCTGGGGAACCCAGGCCCCCCCACACCCAGCCCCGAGGTGGTGGCCACGGCTGCCCCTGGGACATCAGGGGAGAGCCCTGGCAGACTGTGGTTTTTGTTGTTGTTTCTTTGTTTCTGTGTGTGTTTATTTGCTGCCAGCCTCTTAACACCCAAGCCAGCAGCATCACTAAGCCTCCCAGATTTCCCAGGGTGGAGGGTGTGCCTAGAGAGCCTCAGGGAGCTTTGCTGGCAGCCCTCGCCCAGCCAGGTCCTCTGAGCTGAGGCCAGCCGCCTGTGAGTGTTGCTCCAGCCCTGCCTGGCCTGCATCGCTATCAGAGGAGCTGTGGGTGACAGGCCTCCCTCGCCAACCCCGTGTTCCCCGGTCTCCCCTGTCCCATCTAGCCAGGCAGCTTATCCTGGGAGCCTGATTATAGGCCCTGGCTCATTGGAAGAGACCCTGTCAGGCCGAAATCGGCCACCTCCCATCCCAAGGGCTCACCCAGCCCACCCTGCCTTGGGCACTACCTGGTGGCCAGCTCTGGGCCCTGTGACAAGAGCCCGCCTGGGACCCCATCCCAACCCTGTCCCACCAGCAGTCCTGCCCTCCTGCGGCTTAGCCATTGCCCAGAAATTTGGGTTGGTTTTTTTTTCCTTTCTTTTTCTTCTTCCTCTTTTTTTTTTTTTTTTTTTTGACTTTTTTTTTTTTTTTTTTTTTTTTTTTTTTTTTTTTTTTTGGTCTTGTCATATTTTTTTTCCCATGGTAAAAATCAGAAATCCATTGCCAGCATGAGGGTTAACCCAGAGTTTCTCAACCCCAGCACCCTTGACATTTGGTGCTGTGGGGGGCCGTCCTGCACTCTGCAGGATGTTTAGCAGTGGCTTTGGCCTCTACCTACGGGAGTCCAGGCCTACCTCCCCCAGTCATAACAGTCAGTAATGCCTCTAGAAATTTCCAGGTGTCCTCTGGGGAGAGGGGGGCAAAAATCACCCCTTGTTGGCAAAACTGCCCCTGGTTGAGAACCGCTGGTTTTCCCTATGGCTTGTTAAACCCAGCTCAACAATACCGGACTCCTCTGGGCCTCTGCAGGCTGGGGGCTGGAGCCTCTGTTTGAGTTTGTGCAGTAGGTAAGCTCTGGCCTCTCTTGATACCTAATGCAGTGCCTGGAGGGCTGAGGGGCCATGTGCAGCCCCTCAAGTGACTGTGACTCTGTTGAAACTGAGGCTCTCGCCATGGCCAGAGTGGCTTTCACAGCCAGCCACGTCTCTTCCAGCTCCTGGGAATCAAGGAGAGCTGCGTGCCCAGGCCCCTGGCCATAGGACAGACAGAGCTCTGAGGTTCGGCTACTTTCTGTTTATTGTTCCTGTTGCCACTGTCACTGAGGCATTCTGAACTAAGAAAACCTCTAGGGATAGAGTCTTCCCCTGAGATAATGAAAAAAGTCCCCAGGGAAGAAAGCCTCCACTACCCAGGAAGCCAGGAAGGCAAGGCACAGGTCCCGGAGGGCTGGCAGCTGCCATGGCCCCAGACTAGGAATGGGCCACTTGGGATCTCGTGAGGGAGGCTGGCCAGGGTCGGCAGCCATCCCAGAAGATGCTGGGCTCTGCGGCTGGAGACAAGGAATTCCATGCCCTGGACTGGGACTGGGTCGGGGTGCCGCTGTCCAGAGGCAGCATTACTCCACCCACCGCGGCCCTCAGCAAGATGAGCTCGTGGAGAAGAGGCGAGGTGTCAGGGGCACCGCCTCCCCTCAGGCAAGCTAGCACTCCGCAGTTGGCGTGGCACCACTCCTGAGAGTAGCTGTGATCACACATCATTCCAGGAGACGACACACCTCAGATGGAGACCTTGGAGACCCAAGAGGCCGTTATAGCTTGACCCTCGAGGAGACCTCCAGGAGCCCTTGACATTCTGAGAGTAGAGGGAGGGGCATGAGCTGGGAGGCCCCTACCCGACACCCTCCACAGGGTCTTCCTTTGCCTGGGACCCCGTGCTCATTCAGAGTCCTGCCAGCCTGAAATCAAGGACCTACGAGGACCAGGGGCACGGGTGTGACTGAGCCTTAGCCCCTGGCCCAGATCAGTCAAGTCATGGTTGACACTCCCCGGCAAGTGCCCCACATCCTCCTGCCCCTTCCCGGTCAAGCTACTCAACACCAGTCTCCAGGAAGAGGCTGTCTCCCAGAGGACATAGGACCCACTTGCCCTTGTCATTGCTCCTGGGCTTAGCTGGAGACCTTCCATGTTCTGTACTAAGGCAGCCCTCCGAGGGGAGAGCTGGTGGCTCCTGGCGGCCAGTGTCCAAAGCAGCACCGGCTCAGCCTCCAGCATCGTTAAGGGCCACGGGGTGAGACCCTGGGTTGAGAGCCCTTGCTGTACCCTGTGCTGACACTAAGAAGCAGGGGAAGGATGTGGAGAGCCATGCTGGGGGCACCTTCCGGATATGGTTCCTAATCCTGGCCCTGATTGACCTGGCAGGGCCTGATCTGGCTCTAGGAGAGACACCAGGTGGGGTGGGGCGGGGCTCACCTCTAAGATCCCAAGAGAGAGGGAGGGTACCTGGAGTTTGGAGTGCAGGTGAGGGATAGTGTGGATGCAGGGGCGAGAGCCACTGTCCTGGCATACAGTGCCTCCATGAGTACATAGGGTGTTCTGTGTGCACTCCCCCAGACCCGGGTCTACAGTGAGTCTGTGGGGTGTGCCTATAAGTAAGGGGCTCTGGGACTGGACTGCCGAGAGCTCTGTAAGGATACCCCACATCTCGTGCTGATTCAGAAGTTGAAAAGGTGAATTCTAAGAAACTTAACATCACACAAAGACATCCAAGATAAAACCGTCGTGAAGCCTGGCCCACCGGGGGCAGGAGAAGGAAGAAGAGGAGGGTTTTGTCCTTCTTCAGACCAGATACCATATGGAGCCCTCAAACCTAGCTCCAGGACCAGCTTGAGTCCCAGTGGGAGAAGCAGGCCAACTGGAAGACATTGCTGGGCACCGGCAGGGGGGTCGGGGGTGGGCTGGCCTTGCTCTGTCCCCGGTTTTCAGTCAGGGGAGCCCTCTAGGCTTAGAGGGGCCAGAGAGCTGACTTTAAAATCCCAAAGACAGCAGAGACCTGACTCGGCATTTCTGCGTGGGGCCACGGTACCCTGAGTGTCTGATGCTCGTGTCCGGCCCACTCAGAAGCAGGGGCACGCTCATTTCACAGACGCAGAAACCAACGTAAAAAATCAAAGGAGCGCCAGGTGGAATCACCTCCAGCCAAAGGGCTTCCTCCTGGTCCATGTCTCTGGACTGCCGTTTTGAGACAAAAAGCAGGAAGGGAAAAAGGTCAGCCCGTCTTCTCACACCAGCCAGAAGATGAGGATACGTGACCTTCATCTTTTTTCCAGCTAGGAACAAGGGCCAGGTCCTGTTTGGTTCTCTCCGGTCCTCAGAAACCGGTAGAAAACCTTCTTGCCCTAATCTTCTATGTGGCCCTGTCCTGAGCAAGTTCTGAGGCTCGCAGAGTCCAGCAATCTCCCAGCGGGTACTCAGGTTTGGGGGTTGGCAGGCAAAGCAAAGGGACCAGATGTGCCCCGAGTCTGCTGTTGTGTGCCCAGGATCAAGGTTGTATCCCAGGCACGGTCCAGTACACTTGGAAGCCATGGACCCACAGACGCATTCTCTCCACCCAGCACATGGTTAGGGTGTGGGCCACAGAGAGGCAGGTAGCAATCTTTCCATCTTCCAGGCTCCTAGGCTCAGCCTGGGTTCAGCTTAGAAGGCAAGCATGGCCAAGCATCCCAGCCCCAGAGGTGGACAGGCAGACCTGAGTGTGAATCCTGCTCTCGGGAATTGGGCCAACCAGAGCATCCGTCTCCTCCTTGGCACGGATGCCTGACCTGCATGGTCCTGGGGCTTGACCAAGAACAAATATGCTTGGCTAATGGCCAGGTCTGCACAGATGGAAGCCTACAGAATGTCAAGTGGGAGGCCCTTCTCTGTTCCTTCCTGAGAGCCCGTTGGAGACCAGACCCCAAAGCTTGGGCACCCAACCGTTCCTGCCAACCTCAGCGTCCTGCAGAAATCCATGGAGACGGTCTCCGGAGGGACTGGGGAGGCCAGGGTGAGCCCTGGGCCTCCAGAACCAAGAAGGAGACCCAGCCTTCCTTGGACACAGCCAACGTGTATCGAGTACCTGCTATGCGCCCTGTGCCGGGGATATTTCAAGCCGTTGGCAGGGAGCACTCACAGCTGAGGGAATGCTTTGTAGTATTCTGGGGTTGGAGGGGGGTGGCTCACAGACAGGAAGCACAACCCTGGGCCCTCCCAGCAGCCTTGCCCCTGTCTCCTGCCCCTGGCCAGGGCACTGCACAAACCAAACAACAGACTCCAGAGGTACGGGCACCTTTGAGCTTCCCAGGAGGAAAAGACAGGATGCCAAGCATAGTTTCCTCCTAACCATCAAGCCCACCCTGCCTGTGAGGTGGGGTGATGTATATGTATGTACGAATATGCATATACATGCGTGTATGAAATCCACGCCAAGTCACGGCTATGTAGGACCACATTTTGTTTGCTTTGAGCCATCATAGGAACTGCCCCTGTCCGGTCGTCCCCTCCTGGCAGGCGGCTAGGGTCCCAGCTGGGCACATGCCTCGGCCCACCTGGAGGCACCCCCTGTCCCCAGCGGACTGCCAGTCTAGCAGAAGGGGCATGGAGTTGGGGCTGGTTGGAAAAACATTTCCTTTTTTCTTTAAACACCCACGCACCCACCCCCCCCCTTTTTTTTACCTTGTTACTGCCCTGCCACCAGCTTCCCAGCAGAGCCCGTCCTCCAACCCTCACCCTGGCCGGCAATGGTGCTGGCGGCGGCGGCGGTGGCGGAGGCGGTGGCGGTGGCGGTGGCAGCAGCTCAGGGCCAGGCAGGCGGCGGCCCGGCCTCGTGTCCGTGTCTAACCTCTGGTATTGCATGTTCTGGGCAGGGAAGCGAGGGCGTCGCAGCAGTGCGGGATCGCTAGAGAGCAATGTGGAAGTAAGTAGGAAGCGCCTCCGTCCAGCTGGCTGTCGTGTGTTGCCTCCCCCATCCTTGGTTTATATCTGTTGTCTTTTTTTTTTTCTGTTTTCGTTTTGTTTTGTTTTGCTCTTCCTTCCCCTACTGCACAGAGGCGCAGACACGCCCGCCCTCACCCCTGCCTGCCTCAGCCCCAGTGCATGCCAGCTTCTCCCGCCTAGAATCGCCCGTGCCTCTCACCGCTTGTTTGGGCTGGACCCGTTGGGGGGGGTGGTTCTGGATTCTGTGTTTTAGTTCCCGCTTAACCCTGTCCCCAGTGGCTCCGAGCATGGTTAACATCCCAGCTTCCCGGCACCCCCCCCTCAGGGTCCCCGCCTGCCAGCACTGTTCCTTGGGGGGGAGGCACCACCACCAGGCGCCCACGCACCCTCCAGCCACGCTGCCCTGGGGGGAGGTTTGCCGGTCTCTTGACTTCCATGCTCCGCCATCCCCATCGCTTCCTTCCTGGAGTTTCGATTGCTGTGTGTCTGCAGTCAGGGCACCATGGACTTGGCTTAGCTAGCTCGGGGGAGGAGAGCCGTGAGAGCAAGAAAAATTCCGAGTGGATTTCATGAGATTTCATTCATCTTCCAACCATCTCTATATTACTGTTCACATCTTAACCTCAGCTTGCAGACCTTTTTGTTTCCTTCTTTTTCCTTGTTTGGTTTGCAGTAGGTAGCTGCAGTGAAATGCCTAGGCAGCCCCCACCCACCCAGAACAAGGGTCCCCAAGCCCCCTCCTGTCCCTACCACCAGCTTCCCAGAAACCTCGGGGCCCACACAGGCAGAAAAGTTGGCCCTTGCACCTGTGGAGAAGACCCAGGAGAGTATAGGATGCAGTTTCAGCAGGAACGGAGTCCTTCATGCACACCAGCCCACCCCACTCCACTCCGCACATGCTGCTCACAGGCACCCCAGGCCAGTTGTTCCGATCCAAAAGTTCAGGCCACCTTCCGTGTCAGGACGGGAGCAGAAGTCACACTTGTGCTGCTGCTGCTGCTTTGACCAGACCGGAGGAGGGTCCCTCGTGCCCTGACCCTCCCCATGTCTCAGTGGAAGGCCGCTTCTGAGTCCCTGCCGGCCCCCCAATAGCAGCATGAGCCGAGGTGAAGCTCACGCAGCCTCACCCAGCCCTGCCCTCGGCAACCAGTGAGTTGAACTAAGACCTAGCAGTCAGTGGGTGGACTTTTTACATTACAAAAAAGAAAAAGAAAAAAAAATCATTCTGACATAAGTGCTTTAAGATCTTTTAATTTTGATTTCTATGAATTTCCTTTTTAGGGGTCCATCATTAGCAGTCCTCACATGCGCCGGAGACCTACATCAACACGAGAGTGTCCATCTCGCCCACACCAGACTATGCCTAACTCATCCTCCCTCCTGGGCTCCTTATTTGGGAGTAAGAGAGGGAAGCCCCCTCCCCAGGCCCACCCGCCCTCAGCCCCTCCCCAGCCGCCGCCCCACCCACCGGGCCTGCCCCACCCGCCGCACATGGTGGTGGCCAGCCATCACCAGGGGCCTGTTGAGGGCCCGCCGCCAGCCTCGGTGCATGGGCACCACAGCCAGTACTGCCACATGCAGCAGAACCCGCCTCCCTACCACCACCACCACCATTACCACCCCCCCCAGCACATCCAGCATGCACACCAGTACCACCACGGCCCCCACGGGGGGCACCCACCCTATGGGGCCCATGTGCACAGCCACCCACCGCTGCCCTCGGCCCATGCCGGCCACCCGGGCCATCCGGGCCATGCAGTGCACCACCACGGGCAGCCGCCCGCCCCGCCGCCCCCTACTAGCAGCAAGGCCAAACCCAGCGGCATCAGCACAATTGTGTAGACAGCCTGGGATGGGGTCCCAGACTCCGCGGAACAAGTGCACACCACACAGCCACGCCCAGGGGCGGTCCGCCTCAGACCAGGGCCCTTCTCTTTCCACCTCCTCTCCCCAACACCCCCCCGCTCCCCGTGGCCTGGATGGAGCCCCCTGAGCCCACGGGGCTTGCGCTGTAGGGAACAGAGCTCCCGATCGCACTTAGCGTGGGTGTCCCAGGTTCCATCCACTTCGACCCCAGGGGTGGGCCTCGGCCACCATCAGCCTTGAAACCGGGGCCACCGGCCACATAGATGTCGAAATGCCCCCCCACTCCAAAGCAGCACTCAGCTCTGCTCCCTAATTGTACACACATATGAAAACCCAGCCTAGGAAAAGAAGAAACGAGACACAAAAACCAGAGACAGAACAAAACAAAACAAAAAAACCCAAACTTGCTGCATTTATTGCTCTTTTATTGACAATGGGCAAAAAATTAAGTAGACCTGATATGGTTGATGAAAATAACGTAAGTAAACTTTATATAATATAAATATATAAATATATAAATATATATATATATATACTGTATAGGTAGTATTTGTGTGTGAAAGGAAACGTCTCAGTCCACAAAATTAGCAATATAGACTTTATGAGGAGCTCCACTTACCTGATAGGAAGACAGTACCTTACATGAATGTGTGAGAGAGAGTAAACCAAAAACGTAAATGCTAGGAACAAATTCAGATACTTCCATATTTTCATAAAAAGAAGAGAAGTCCCTCCAGGACTGGCTAAAATCTTTACGCAATCATTACTAACTGTGCCAAGTAACATAGCATCTAACTGTTTAAAAAGTCCAATATTGCTTTGTATAAATCCTTATTTTATTAACAGAAAACTATCCTAAGTACTCAGTATTATAACTGCTCTGTTATTTCAGGTAAGCAAATAGATAAAAATACAGTAAATCTACAGTAGCAACTCGGGACAACTAGTTAGGAACTGGTTGTTCGAGGATATTGGTGACACAGATTCTTAGACACTTTAATGGCTGCGATAACTGTGAATTCCCATGATCCATATTTCTTTTGTATGCATATGATTTAATGCACACTCATTCAGAGCCCTCCGAGGGGGGCACCCATCCACGGCAGAAGTGTTCATCTCCAACATGAAAACGGCCAGCTCCCATCCTCGTCTCCCCAACACCATAACTTACTCATCCTGTCTCCAAACCGCAACAGGCACCAGCCCCCGAGCGAGTTTCTGCCAGGAACCGCTCAGAGCGAGCCCGAAGGCTGATTCTAGCATGTAGCAACCCAGGGCGGTGTGTGTGTTTCCCATTTTGTTTTCTGAGTGGTAGCCGTGATCATCGTGATTTCATGTGGCCGTGTGCTAGCACAACCCCCCCCCCCCCCTGTCATCACCGTGGCCCCCCACCCTGACCCCGGCTGACAAGTGCCGGCCCTCGCCAGCGACGCCCTCCCCCGTGCTGCCTTCTCATGGTCCAGTTAGCTGCCAGGGCATCACATGACTCTCAGCTGTGCTCTTGTCGCTTCCGTGTTGTGGTGACACCATCTGCTCCTTCGGGGCCGGGCGCCACACGCGTCCGGTTATGTGACTGAGTCACCCACGGGCCGTACTTTGTAGTTTCAGCCTTTCGAGCCACTGCAGCCGCCAGTGCTGTGCTCCTAAGCCGTGGGACCCGAGGACTGCCCCCACGGCCCCTGCCCCGGTGGAGAGCCCTTTCAGAAAGGGCGAAGCTAGTGCGGGACTCTGCGGGCCCCGGGCTCCGCGCTCCGCGCTCCGTGGATGGCGTGGCGTGGCGTGCCGTGGCCAGACGGCAGGACGACCAAGGGGAGCTCAGCCGGCGGGCCGACCGGGGCGGGGCGGTGGGGGATGCAGGGTCCTGCCCATTTTCCTCCCCACCCACCCCTTTGTCATATCATCGGGGTCACCATACCAGCAAATCTGCAAACCGAGCACTTTGTTAATCTCCACAGAGAGCAAATACAGCAATCTAGAGTTTAGCCTTTTTTTTTTTTTTTTTTTTTTGGAAGTGTGACTTTAACCTGCCCACCTTTATCTTCCCATCAGTGTCATGTTTCTCTCCCAGGCCTCTGCCTGGAAGGAGAGAAATCAACAGCACGGGTGTGTCTGATTTGGTCCAGGCCAGGCTGGTGGGAGGCTCCCCGCTCCCACTTGCCCCTAAATTCTTAGGTTTTCCTGCAGAGTCAGGCTCCCCGAGGCATTCTCTGTCTTGCAGTTTAAAGGATGTTGTTCTGACCAGGAAAAGTCAAATTGTACTGCATGCCACCCGGCGTCAGTCCCGCGAGGCCACACTCTATGTATTGTGTATTTGCAAACTATATCAGTGTTACTGTTGACAAATAGTTGAAGTAAAGTGGTAACATATGAAATATGTTGGCTTTTCTTCACCCTCTGTACCAATAGTAAAGTCTAACTGTAAACTCGAGGTTGTTCCAGAAAAGATACAGGCTATTTGGCACCAGATTACCCTTTCCGAAGGGATGACCATGAATGAAAAACAAGAGAGGGAGGTGGGGGTGAGGGTGGTGTGCTCTGTCCGTCGCTGTCCTTCGTGCTCCGCTGGCCATTCAGAACCCTCGCCTCCAAAGCTGCCATCCATGTGTCCTGAAGCTTTGTTGGGCATCCCAGGGCCTGATCTAGCAAAAGGGCACTTCTGGAATGAATTCCGTTTCTCCCCGTGTTTCCAACTGGACACAGTGTGTTGGGCTCAAGTCAGTGGGTTTCCTCACTGTGTTATATTTACAAACTTATCGTGGGAGATGCTTCCAGAAGGTACATTGTTCTATTAAGGAGGCTGGAGCCACGCTGCCAAGTCTCATTTGGGCAGCGAAAGCCTCTGGCAAGTTGCTGGGCCCCCCCCAACCTGCCCCCACCATCCCCAGTGTTGCTTTCATGGGACAGTTCCTTCTAGACATGGCCCTCCACAGAGTCGCAGGTGTGGGGGCCTGTCATCCACCCCACCCCCACCCCTGGGATAGGCTGCAGGATGTGTGTGTCATCCCTCACCACTGTCAGGACACACTTGTGACATTTTTCTCAAGTTGCACAAATTGTTGCAATTGAACAGACCTTTGGGCAGGAGCAGGAGACCCTAGCAGAAGTGGCTGAAGATCTTTTCTGGGACAACAATCAAGTCATGTCTTTGTATTTTTTTTAAGTTTATGAATGAATTGTACAACAATGTAAAAATAAAGTTCATCCTAATATGTGCACATCTCGCTTAAAAATGTCTTCAGTCATCCAGTGTAGAGCGATTTTTTCCATCCCCACGCTGCATGCAGCAGAAGCCTCTTTTTCTCTAAAACGAGCTGAAAAGAGACAGCAGATACTTAAACATGACCCTAGGTGTTGACTCAGCATTCCATATGAAGCTGTGTCTCTACAGGTAAGCATGCATCTTACAGTTTTCGTTGTAAAATACCATCACCCTTTCTGCCCGCGAAAGGAGTAATTCTGTAAAGTGTCTTCAATCACAACAATAATCAAGGAAACAAATCCAGTGTGAAGTGGGGGTGGCGAAAAGGGACAGGCGGGAGGAGCTGTGTACCCCTTACCTGGCGGGCGCACCCATTAGCCTACCTGCGGCCACATCAAGGTCCCATGCAGGACCCGTCTCCTCCTGGGAACTGTCGTTCACCTTCTAGTTGTTTTAAACGCTTAGCATCAGGTCTCGAACGTGGACCGCTCAGAGACTTCGAGAGACAGACACACCGCTCCCACGAGGCCCAGCGCCTGCTGTGTAACTTTGGGCAGGAAAGGATTGCTTTTGTTTCTATATGCATTCTGTTTGTGAGTAGTAGCAGACTCTATTGATGTAAAACCATAGCTGTGATCATGTGGAGAAATCGAATAAATCCTTTAAAACTCTCGGGTTTTTACTTTTTCTGAAAAGTCTAGCTGTTTCTCTGTCGAGCAGACACAGCTCTCCAGCTGAGCCCTCGGCCCCGTCCTTGTCAAGACTGCCGGCGGCAGTAGCTTTCTGGAAGACCCGGGACTGACTTAAATCAAGGGTGCAAGATAAAGGTATGCGTCACAGCATAGGCACAGATGGAACTTTCCAAAGGGATTTATAATTTCCAGCCACTTTCCACACATTTGGTAGTTCCATTGAGTTAGAGAGGAGCTGGCTCCTTTGGAGTGTTGAGGTGGACTGGGAATGCCATGGGGGGAGCCCGCCCCCAGATGCTGGGGGAGAGATGATTTTATGAGGTCAAAGCAGCCCGTTTTTCCATGCCATTATGAATGCGATGTGCAAAAACCGGGGAGGTGTATTCTGGCGTGCCTGTGAGAATACGTCGGGCTCGTATGATTTCTCCTTTCCCAGAACCAAAATTCAGCTCCAGAGAATATTGTCTCAAAGTTAATATTTTTGTACCATAAAGTAAAGTAAAACTGGTAGATCTAATTTGTAGAACCCAAACAAGGTTAATTTTAGGGACCAAAATGAACTGGGGCCCACCCCTCCTAGAGAAGTGACTTGGGACCATAAGAGGTTCTCAGATTTCTGTGGCCGGGCACTCCAAGGCTCACAGAAATTCCCAAAAACACTTAGCCAGCTGTAGTTTTGTCTGATGCCACGACTCATGCACGGGGCCACCCTCAGCAGCTGCTTGGTGTAGGTGAGCGGCTAAGATGGGGCTTGGTAGTGATGATTCTCTGGGTTTTGCATTTGTCTCCCCCCCACCAGATTGTGAGCTCCTTGGGGGCAAGGACTGCATCTGACCCACCTCTCTGCATCCAGTGACCGGCACAGGACTGGTCTTGTCAAAATACATGTGAAAATGAACTGGTGGTTGCAAGGGGGTGTGGGAGGCCACAGCAAAGCCAATCTTAGCATGTGTAAATCACCACCACCCTCAAAAATGTATGGAAGCCTGTTTGCTCAGCCCTTTGCTACCCTTGACATGAAGAAGTCTGGCTGAGGACATACATGACACGGTCAGACTTCTGCAAGAGTGGTTCATACTGGCCGTTTCCAGCCCCCACACGCTGCACATATTTAGCCCTCATTTTACTTGACCTCTGGGCAGCTTTCAATTCTGTTCACACATAGTCCTTTTTTTAAATTACTTTTTAAATTAACATATATTATTTGCCCCAGGGGTGCAGGTCTATGAATAATCAATCTTACACAATTCACAGCACTCACCATAGCACATACACTCCCCAATGTCCATCACCCAGCCACCCCATCCCTCCCACCCCAATCCCCCATCAACCCTCAGTTTGTTTCCCAAGATTAAGAGTCTCTTATGGTTTGTCTCCCTCTCTAGTTTCATTTTTCCCTCCCTTCCTCTATGATCCTCTGTCTTGTTTCTCAAATTCCTCATATAAGTGAGATCATAAGATAATTGTCTTTCTCTGATTGACTTATTTCACTTAGCATAATATCCTCTAGTTCCATCCACGTCATTGCAAATGGCAAGAT